>NC_034605.1:27674816-27706593 GCF_900095145.1 Mus pahari | reverse complement strand
GAGCACCAGGACTAATGTTTCACCCAAGCAGTCTGATTCTATGGCAGGCAACTGTGATCATGTCTTGCTCCTTATTTTCTTTTTCTTTTTTTTTTTTTTTTTTTTTTTTTTAAATAATTCGCATAGGAATTTCTGCATTGCAGCTGTTGGAGAGAGGATGAAGGAGAACTGAGTGTGCTGAGTGGCAGTTGTCACTGATCCATCCTTATGGAAGACGTGCAGCCTTTACATGAGACCATGTCTGCCTCACCGACTAGAGCATGAGAAGCTCACTCAGTAAGTTTTCCTACATGCCAGAAGAATAGATGAGAATCAAGACAGCAGCCAAGCGTGCTGGTGCATGGCTTTGAACACAGCTCTTGGGGGCAGAGGCAGGCAGCTCTCTGTGAGTTCAAGGCTAGCCTGGACTGCATAGTGAGTATCAGGACAGCCAGGGCTATGTAGAGAGACCCTGTCTTTAAAAGCACATCACATTAAAACCAAACCAAACCAAACAAAACCAAACCATCAAAACCCAGCAAAACTGACCATGTCTCTCACTGTGTCAGAGCAGAAGGCCCTATGCTCTCAAGGGAGAACCTACGAATCATGGCAAATCTCCCACTGCATAACTCACCGCAAGCATTCGCTTTCAGATCATTGACTCTTCTGGAATCTTGTGTGAACCTGCCCTCTCACACTCTTTGAAACTTTCCCTTGATGTTTTTATTTTACAGTACCAGATCTTCTCAGTGCTTCTGGCCCTATACTTTCCAAATAAACTTTCTAAGTGAACATAGTAGGTACCACTTAGTCTAGGATTAAGAATCGGAAGTGATAGCCAGGCGTGGTGGTACATGCCTTTAATCCCAGCACTTGGGAGGCAGAGGCAGGCGAGTTTCTGAGTTCGAGGCCAGCCTGGTCTACAAAGTGAGTTCCAGGACAGCCAGGGCTATACAGGGAAACCCTGTCTCGAAAAAAACCAAAAAAAAAAAAAAAAAAAAAAAAAAAAAAAAAAAAAAAAAAAAAAGAATCGGAAGTGATGAGAAGAGTCTGGGCTCAGTTTTGTTTCCCACATCTTTACCTCCCTTACCTTTACAGTGCTGCTTGCCTTGGCAATGATGATGAGGAAGTTCCTATGGCATGACTTTGCTCATGGAGTCTCTCCTTCTACAATCTTGGTAGGTGTTGTTGTTGTTGTTGTTGATGGTGGTGGTGGTGATAATGGTGTAGTATGGTGTGTGTGTGTGTGTGTGTGTGCATATGAAAGAGAGGTGTGCAGGAAGGAGAGATATAGTTGTATGCATGCACATGTACAGGAGGGCCAATGCCTGTGCACACACAGAGGCCAGAAGAAGATAGTGGTTGTCCTGCTCTGTTTCTAAGCCTTATTCTTTTGAGGCAGGGTCTCACACTGAACTTGGAGCTAAGCTGGTGGCCATCAAGTCCCATTGATCCTTCTGTCTTTGCTCCTTCCAACACTAAGGTTTCAGACGAGGGGTAGCCATGCTTTTTATGTGGGTGCTGGGATCTGAACATAGGTCTTTATTACACGGGAATTCTCATACTTATAGAGAACATTAGACTGGACACTTGTAGAGGATCCCAACCATAATTCTTACTTTGTAATTCTGGTACACATCTTTCACACCAACCAAGGTATGACCTTTGTGCCGATCCTCCCAATAACAGCGCCAGCAGAGGAGCTGACCGTCATCTTCACAAAAGCGATTGAGCTTCTCTTCATGTTCCTCACACACCATGTCTCGATCCTGTTCTTCCATCCCCTTAATCATATCAATTATGGTTTCTAGCTCCTTGTTGGGCCTGAGGTTCTCTAAGCTAAATGGACTACGACACAAAGGACAGCCCAACATCTTCCATCCTGTTTTTGGGCTGACATTGCAATAATAGCTCAGTATACAGGCTTCGCAGTAGCTGTGTCCACAGTTGATGCTCACTGGATGAGACATCATGGTCTTGCAGATGGGACAAGAAGTGACCTTTCTTATCTTCACCGTGCTAAAGTCTGAGCCCATGGCTTTTCCTGAGGAGTTTCCAAATGTGGCAATCAGAAGTAGAGAAATGTTTCCTACAGTGGTAGATGTACACCTCACCTAAACTTAAATACAATCAACTGACGGTTACTGGGTTTAGAGGTTTGTAGTCTCTAGAAAAGAGAAACAGATTAGAACTGAGAAGATGCATAAATATCTCATTGTATTTACCTAATAGCCACTATCCCATGTAGCCATCTACGTTCAACCTAATAAAAATTTGATCATTTTTAAGTATATTTTCTCAGTTTTATTGCTCACATGCCATTTTCCTAGTTGCCAGATGCAGCTGTTGACTACATGATGGCCCAGATATAGAACAGTCCATATTTGTCCAGTGTTCTCTTGGGCCAAGTGCTAAAAATGGCAGAGGTAAGATAGCTTCCTCTCAGAAGTTGAACTCAGCTAGAGAGTATGAAAATTTTCCTATTCCTATGAATCAAGTAGAAGACAGAATACCACGACATGAAGAGAAGGCAAAGAATCAAGAATAAACATGTAAAATAAAAACACAGAGAAGGAACATACAGGAAATGTAGGCCACCAAGGAATGACCAACCCTTCTAATTATAGGAATAAATGAGGGAGGAGAATCCACGGGAGATGGCATTGATCAGATGTATCTTCAGTATGATCATAGAATAAAACTTTCCCAAACTAAGGAAAGACATAGTCGTATAGAGGCAAGCACATAGAATACCAAAAAGATAAGATTAGAGAAGAAAATCCCCACAGTGTTCGATAGTTAAAACAGAAGAGATGTATTGAAAACTACAAAAAAAGGAGACATAATTTCTCAGTGAAAACTCTGTTCTTAGGCAAATGGATGGATCTGGAGGATATCATCCTGAGTGAGGTAACCCAATCACAAAAGAACACACATGATGCGCACTCACTAATAAGCGGATATTAGCCCAGAAACTTGGAATACCCAAGATACAATTTGCAAAACACATGAAATTCAAGAAGGAAGTCCAAAATGTGGATACTTCACTCCTTCTTAGAATGGGGGACAAAATACCCCTGGAAGGAGTTACAGAGACAAAGTTCGGAGCTGAGATGGAAGGAATGACTATCCAGAGACTGCCCCACCAGGGGATCCATCCTATATACAACCACCAAATCCAGACACTATTGCATATGCCAGAAGGATTTTGCTGANATGGCATGACTTTGCTCATGGAGTCTCTCCTTCTACAATCTTGGTAGGTGTTGTTGTTGTTGTTGTTGATGGTGGTGGTGGTGATAATGGTGTAGTATGGTGTGTGTGTGTGTGTGTGTGTGCATATGAAAGAGAGGTGTGCAGGAAGGAGAGATATAGTTGTATGCATGCACATGTACAGGAGGGCCAATGCCTGTGCACACACAGAGGCCAGAAGAAGATAGTGGTTGTCCTGCTCTGTTTCTAAGCCTTATTCTTTTGAGGCAGGGTCTCACACTGAACTTGGAGCTAAGCTGGTGGCCATCAAGTCCCATTGATCCTTCTGTCTTTGCTCCTTCCAACACTAAGGTTTCAGACGAGGGGTAGCCATGCTTTTTATGTGGGTGCTGGGATCTGAACATAGGTCTTTATTACACGGGAATTCTCATACTTATAGAGAACATTAGACTGGACACTTGTAGAGGATCCCAACCATAATTCTTACTTTGTAATTCTGGTACACATCTTTCACACCAACCAAGGTATGACCTTTGTGCCGATCCTCCCAATAACAGCGCCAGCAGAGGAGCTGACCGTCATCTTCACAAAAGCGATTGAGCTTCTCTTCATGTTCCTCACACACCATGTCTCGATCCTGTTCTTCCATCCCCTTAATCATATCAATTATGGTTTCTAGCTCCTTGTTGGGCCTGAGGTTCTCTAAGCTAAATGGACTACGACACAAAGGACAGCCCAACATCTTCCATCCTGTTTTTGGGCTGACATTGCAATAATAGCTCAGTATACAGGCTTCGCAGTAGCTGTGTCCACAGTTGATGCTCACTGGATGAGACATCATGGTCTTGCAGATGGGACAAGAAGTGACCTTTCTTATCTTCACCGTGCTAAAGTCTGAGCCCATGGCTTTTCCTGAGGAGTTTCCAAATGTGGCAATCAGAAGTAGAGAAATGTTTCCTACAGTGGTAGATGTACACCTCACCTAAACTTAAATACAATCAACTGACGGTTACTGGGTTTAGAGGTTTGTAGTCTCTAGAAAAGAGAAACAGATTAGAACTGAGAAGATGCATAAATATCTCATTGTATTTACCTAATAGCCACTATCCCATGTAGCCATCTACGTTCAACCTAATAAAAATTTGATCATTTTTAAGTATATTTTCTCAGTTTTATTGCTCACATGCCATTTTCCTAGTTGCCAGATGCAGCTGTTGACTACATGATGGCCCAGATATAGAACAGTCCATATTTGTCCAGTGTTCTCTTGGGCCAAGTGCTAAAAATGGCAGAGGTAAGATAGCTTCCTCTCAGAAGTTGAACTCAGCTAGAGAGTATGAAAATTTTCCTATTCCTATGAATCAAGTAGAAGACAGAATACCACGACATGAAGAGAAGGCAAAGAATCAAGAATAAACATGTAAAATAAAAACACAGAGAAGGAACATACAGGAAATGTAGGCCACCAAGGAATGACCAACCCTTCTAATTATAGGAATAAATGAGGGAGGAGAATCCACGGGAGATGGCATTGATCAGATGTATCTTCAGTATGATCATAGAATAAAACTTTCCCAAACTAAGGAAAGACATAGTCGTATAGAGGCAAGCACATAGAATACCAAAAAGATAAGATTAGAGAAGAAAATCCCCACAGTGTTCGATAGTTAAAACAGAAGAGATGTATTGAAAACTACAAAAAAAGGAGACATAATTTCTCAGTGAAAACTCTGTTCTTAGGCAAATGGATGGATCTGGAGGATATCATCCTGAGTGAGGTAACCCAATCACAAAAGAACACACATGATGCGCACTCACTAATAAGCGGATATTAGCCCAGAAACTTGGAATACCCAAGATACAATTTGCAAAACACATGAAATTCAAGAAGGAAGTCCAAAATGTGGATACTTCACTCCTTCTTAGAATGGGGGACAAAATACCCCTGGAAGGAGTTACAGAGACAAAGTTCGGAGCTGAGATGGAAGGAATGACTATCCAGAGACTGCCCCACCAGGGGATCCATCCTATATACAACCACCAAATCCAGACACTATTGCATATGCCAGAAGGATTTTGCTGATAGGACCCTAATATAGCTCTCTCTTGTGAGGCTATGCCAGTGTCTGGCAAATATAGAAGTGGATGCTCACAGTCATCTATTGGATGGAACACAGGCCCCCTAATGAAGGAGCTAGAGAAAGTACCCAAGGAGCTAAAGGGGTCTGCAACCCTATAGGAGGNNCAANNATATGAACTAACCAGTACCCCCCAGAGCTGTGTATCTAATTGCATATGTAGCAGAGGATGGCCTAGTTGGCCATCAATGGGAGAAGAGGCCCTTGGTCTTCCGAAGATCAAATGCACCAGTACAGGGGAATGCCAGGGCCAGGAAGCAGGAGTGGGTGAGTTGGGGAACAGGGTGGGGAGAGGGTATAGGGGGCTTTGGGGATAGCATTTGAAATGTAAATGAAGAAAATATCTAATAAAAAATAAGATATAAAATGAACATGTTAAAAACAAAAAACTCTGAAAGCCAGAAAAGCATGGAGCAGTGTGTTCCAAGCCCTAAAAGACCATGCCAGCCAACCTAGATTAGTATACACAGCATACCTGTCTGCCATAGTTGAAGGGGGGAAAAAAAAACCTTTCATGATATAAACAGCCTAAAATGTATATAGCCAACACATTAAACCTAAAGAAAATATAGGAAGTAATATTTGGGGTTGAATAGAGGAATGAGCATAGTCAAGAGACTGTACAAAAAAGTACAAAGTTAAAATTACTCCAACCCAAAGTAACACTAGGACCATAACACCAAAATCGGCACAATGACCGCAGTCAATACATACATTTCAATAACTTTAACTATGAGTGGCTTCAGTTCTCTAAAGAAAAGTATAGGCTGGCTGAATCGATCAAGACAGAAATCTCATTTGTCTTTTGTCTACAAGAGAACATCATAGTTTGAAAGATAGGCTTTGCCTTATAGTACTCCAATCAAATGGGACCAGGAAGGAAGCAGGTGTCACTGTCTTAATATCTGACAAAATAGGTTGCAAACTTTATGACTGTTTGGAACTTTCAGGTGGTCGGTGGAAGGTTCCAGTCAGACTGATTTAAATCTTTCTTAAACCTCTACCTGTAAAGATCACAAGATATCTTGACAATAAAACATCAGTAGAGACACCAACAGGAGGATGGCAAATATAACTGAGGCAAACAAAATTGATCTATTGGTGGGATTTCTTGTCTGTTATTTGAGACATGGCTTACCTACATAGCCCTGACTGGCAAAACAAACAAACAAACAAACAAACAACAAAACCCAACCCAAACCCCTCTATGCCTATCAATCTGATTTGGCATATGAGTTAATCTGTTTGTCTTTGCCACCATGTCTGGCCAAGAAATGGTTTATTCTGGTGCCAAGAGAACTGGAAAGAGGACTCAAAGAGGGGAGAGGGGAGTAATATTCCTTAAGAACCAAGGGATTCGTGTCTCTTCTCTAGGCCGGAACCTGTTCCCAGAAGTTCAGGTGATGTGAACTCAGGGAGTATCATGTTAGTGCCTAGGCTATAAAGAAAGTGGGAAGGAGACCAGACTTCAATGAGAACTGTAGTTCCGACATGCCCCAGGAGGACACTGACAACCAAAGGGCTGAGAGCAGCTACACACACACACACAAACACACACACACACACACACACACACACACACAGAGAGAGAGAGAGAGAGAGAGAGAGAGAGAGAGAGAGAGAGAGAATTAAAACAGAAGTTCAACTGAATTTGCCAAACAGGTTCCCTTCCTCTTAAAAACGAGACACTTAGCCACAAAAAAATCCTTCTGAAGGGAGGATACTGACCCCGTGGGATATAGTTGGGGCTTCTTGCAAGGGGCGTCACATTCCTGGCAAAGGGGCTCTCCTGACCACTTCAAAGGCTCCAGCATCCTGGCCTGACCTAAGCTTCACTCACCTGTATTCTGGATTTTCTGAGATTGCTTGTGTCATTTGAGAAGCAAAAGCAGATGCCAATTTGAGAGCTGCCCGAGTCCTGAGTCTTTCCAGAGCTGTAGGGGAGAGGCACTTTCCACTGAGGTCCCACCCTGTGGATTGCGGTCTACGTGCAGGTGAGGGCAGGCACAAGATAAGGCTAGAGCCTGTGACTGGGCAGTGGAAAAAGAAGGCGGGCTGAGAGTTACAGAGAGAGAGAGTACAGAGAAGAGGAGACAAGATGGTGGAAGCTGTAGGAGAGAAAGAGGAACCTTCTAGAACCACACAGTCCTGGGAGCCATAAGTATTGGGGATTTCCTAGATAGATAATAAAATACGCTTGTGTTTATATCAACTGAGTTTTAAGTTCTTTGTGTGGGCATTTTGTGGGTTGAGAATTTGCTTATATAAATCTGAGTGGTAAGTTACAAACTGCTGGAGTTTTGATTTTGCCAGGTTATGAGGATTTGTGACAGTTAACCACAGGGGGCGAAGGGCTGGGAATGCGAGCAGGAACCGCTGCAAGAGAATGAGGTGGGCGGCCACCGCATGGGGACCATGGAGATTATGGAGACCCTGGTGGCAGGAAACCTCGGGACTGGTACATAGCGGGCGCTAGCATGGGTGCCGAAATATGTGTGTGTGTGTGTGTGTGTGTGTGTGTGTGTGTGTGTGTATTTCACGCATCACCCCACATATTAGTCACACGCGTAACAACCTTCCCTCCAGTGTGCACAGGCGCACACCTCCAGGGAGACAGATCCATTTGTGCTCTTCTGAGCACTAGTCACTTCCAGAAACCTAGGAATCTCTGCTGAGTCATCTGCTGGGTGAGAGCACTGCGCGAGGGGAGGCCAACCCATAGCTAATGAAGTCGCTCTGGTCTTTTGAAACTTTTTATCAAAAAAAAAAAAAAAAAAGAGGGAACAAAGTTCAAAACTCTTGTGACCCAGCCGGAAGAGTGCAGAAGGGCCGCATAGGCTCTGGTGTGAGATCTATCCGCTTTTACTTCCAAAGGTTTCTAAAGCTGTGTTGTGTCATTGGCCTTTTGAGGTGGCTTATCCGTTCATAACTGCTTTGGAGGCAGTGGCGCAAAGAGGAGGTTGTCACATCGGATCACTGACATCAATAGCTGCTACTGTTGAGGTTGTCAGGACACTCACCCTAGGATCTCTACATGCCAGTGTGCCCAGCGCTGAATGGAGAAAAGGCTGGAGGAGAGGGTGTCAGACTCAGCCTCTCTATTCCAAAATATCAAGCTAGGATGCTTTCACCAAGATATATTTATCAAAAGGAGGGAAATATATATTCAAACAAGGCCTGGCCATATTTGTAGCTGCAGGTGAATGGGGCAACTATGCAAATACCTTTCCTGCTTGCTTAAGTAATAAGCATGTACAATGGTTCAAAGGAGCTGGGAAAGGGAGCTGAGAGTATCGGATGGAGTATGAGTTACTTGGACTCTGGAGTCTCCAAGGCAATAATCGTGATAATTACTCATGCTCAGTGCTGGGTCCTCAGGTTGCAAAGGGTGCACGGAGTTCATCCCAGCCACTGTCTCAACTCAGGCTACAGGCAAATGTTAGACAGGTTCCTACCTTCCCACCTCAAACAGTAGACTCTTCACCACTGTGAAATCCTGAGACCATATCAGTGCCGAGGCACCATGAGAAAGAAGGAGCCCCTGTGTCCTGGATTCCAAGATGACCCCCTTCAGATACCCATAGCTTTTGTTGTGTATTTGTGAGACTATACTCAAGTGTAGTTCATCTCAATGGAAGAGATGGAAGTTTGCGAGTGCCCAAACCAACTACCACTACCCCACAAAACACTAGTAACACAAAAGCAAGATGGAGTCTGTCTCGTGACAGCTGACCCTCGTATCTGTGCCTTGTTTCATGAGGAAACAAGTGGGTATGAGCGACAGAGCAGAGAAGGAGGGAGACGTTTTCAGGTAAGACTTCAGAGATATGCTCCCAAAGGTAAACCCCAGAAACACACTCCTGTGTCAGTCTGACACAAGCCAGAGTCATTTGAACAAAGAGAACCATAATTGAGAAAATGCCTCCATAAGATCCAGCTGTAGGGCATTTTCTTAGTGAGTGATGGGGAGGGCCCAGCCCATTGTGGGCGGTGCCATCCTGGGCTAAATGGGCTGAACAAGCCAGGTAAAGCAAACCAGTAAGCAGCTAGTCTCCCTGGCTTCTGTATCAGCTCTTGCCTCCAGGTTCCTGCCCTGTTTTCCTGTCCTGATTTCCTTCAATGCTGAACTAAGATGTAGTAGAAGTAGTTACCCAAATAAACGCTTTCCTCCCCAAGTTGCTTTGATCATGGTGCTTCATCATAGCAATAGTAACTTTAACCTAGATGAATACCAATGGGAGTGTCTCCAATAGGGGAAATCAAGATATTCAGTGGGGAAAGCTGTTTGTGGTCCTCGGAGCTTGAGGTGCAGTAGTACAGACACTAGGAATGGAGAAGGGTCAGTAGGAGCTCTTTAACAAGAGTCCTACTCAGGACTGAGTGTGCTCTCTGTGAGGAAGAGTCAGTCCCATATAGCCTTGATAAATTTGCCGTTGCCTGCTTGATTCCCTTCTTCTTCTGTTTAAAGCTGTACCCCTCTGTTATTCTCAATCCTTCTCATTCCCCCACACACATCTTTTTTTTTTTTTTTTTTTAAATCTGTGGTACTTTTTATTGACTTTTTATTTTGCAAGATCCACATGGGTATGATTCTTTTATCAATAATATTCACCCATGAATCACAAATGTCTCTAACAGTTTCTAGCATATGTTAAGTGAAAGTAACTTTCAGACTAGCACTAACCACATACTGTGTGCCCTTGCCTCAGCCTTGAACTGGCTAAACCGACCTTAATTGTTTGCCTAGCCCACCTAGGTGGAAGTCTTCTGCCCTGCCTCACCTCCAGTTTCCTGCAGGAGCAGATTACCTGCTGAGCTTGCTTTGCAACATTGCCCAGCTGAAACAAAGCAACAGAACCCAGCTGAAACAAAGGATGGGTCTCTGGGCTCTCCCTATATAAATATAAAGCTGAAAATTAAACCTTGAGCCTTGATCAGAAACCTTTGTCTTGGTGACATCCTTCTCTTGCTCATCTTTTTCCATTTCCAACCCCCTTTTCAGGTACCCAGTTCATCCAGGGCTGCTGGACAGCTACATGTGTGCATAACTGTGTGTGATGTGGTATGGTTAGTGTGTTCTGTGTGGTGATGTATCTGTGTACAGCATGTTGTGGGTGATATATTAGCTACTACTCTCATTGCCTTGACAAAATACCAGATAGAAGCCATTTCAGGAAAGGACTTATTTCAGCTCATAGTTTAAGGCAAGTGTAATCCACACTTGAGGGGAAAGTACTGTGTGCATAGCAGGTGTACTGGCTAGTTTGTGTCAACTTGACACAGCTGGAGTTATCACAGAGCAAGGAGCTTTAGTTGGGGAAATGCCTCCATGAGATCCAGCTGTGGGGCATTTTCTCAATTAGTGATCAAGGGGGAGAGGCCCCTTGTGGGTGGGACCATCTCTGGGCTGGTAGTCTTGGGTTCTATAAGAGAGCAGGCTGAGCAAGCCAGGGGAAGCAAGCCAGCAAGGAACATCCCTCCATGGCCTCTGCATCAGCTCCTGCTTTCTGACCTGCTTGAGTTCCAGTCCTGACTTCCTTTGATGATAAACAGCAATGTGGAATATGTAAGCAGAATAAATTCTTTCCTCCCCAATTGCTTCTTGGTCATGTTTGTGCAGGAATAAAAACCCTGACTAAGACAGCAGGAAACAGCTCATTTGTCTCATTTCATTCAGTCTTGAGACTCTAGCCCAAGGAACAGTGCCACCCAAACTCAGGATGAGTCCTCCTTCCTCTGTTAAACTCTTGAGAAACAGTCTCTTAGTAGTTTCCATAGTGACTCTAAAGCCAGTCCAGTTGACAATAAAGATTAATCACATGTAGATCACAGCTCAATGGGGCAAAGAGTAGCAGCAAATGCTAGAATTAATGTTGTCTCCTGGCTGCCACACATGTGTCATGGGAACATGTCCCCATACATGTAATAATAATACATAATTGATTATAATGTAATAATAACATTGTATATTAATAATAACACATTTAAAAATCAATAACTTTTTTAAAAATTGAAATGATATATAAGAAGATATCTATTGGACACAAAGTAAACCAATAATGAAAGAAAATAAGAGAATAAATAACTATATATATAAATAATTAACACATTGATATATATTTACCAATGAAGCAATTTATCTACATGTATAGATACATAGCAAACCGGAAGATGCAAATCTCACTTTATCAGCAACTATACTAAATGTATTTTAAAGGTTATATGACTGAATAAAAAAGATAATGTGATTTTATACTGCCCAGCAGTGACATGGATCAGGCTAGGGAAGAGAAATAGGATGAATTAGTGGATGGGAAAGGCATAGCACAAACAGTACCCCAAAGAGAGCTGAAATAGTTGTCAAAACCAGGCAAAATAAACCACAAGTCAAGCATGGTCACAAGAGGTTATGTATAACATTGTGTAATAAGAAGAACATTAATTCATCAAGAAAGCATACCATTATATCCATACACATGTATGTCCCTAACAGCAGAGCCAAACATTCATGAACAATAATGGAAGGACTGACGTTAATAACGGGAAGTTAGACAGTAGACGTGAGAGACTTCAATCCTCCACTTTCGATAATGGATCCAATAAGTAGATGGGAGATCAGTAATGAAATCGAAGGCACCGCAGGACTCTAAGAACCAGAAGCCCTATCTATGGAACAATCCATCCCTATTTTCATCAAGGGTATCCAAACCATTCCTCAGAATAGACCATTTGGATGACCATAGAGCAAATATCCATAGATATAAAAAGATTAATGTTATTCATTGTATATTCCCTGGCCACAGTAGAATGGAAAGTCAATAATAAGAGAGAAGAATTGAAAGTCTATAGAAAGACATGGTAATTAAATTACATATTCCTGAATAATCAGCAGCCTAAATAGTAAGATCACTAAGAAAAATTAGAAAATACTTTATGATGAAAACAATATATGAAAATCTACAAGGTGCAAGGATACCAGTAATAAGAAAATGTTTACCAATAAATAACTACAGGAACAAAGGAAAGACTCTCAGGTAAGTAATTTATATCTAAGATGCCAACAAAGAAAAAAGAAAATAAAAAGGAAAGTTAAAATCCAAAAACAAGGAAGAAGAAGAAAAATGCATAAGTGCATCTAAGAACAACAAACGTATTTTATACACAAAAATTACACGGATCACACATCTCCCACAGGTACAAAGCGAACACAAAAGGTCATTAATAGCTGGCCATGATGAGACACACCTTTACCCCCTCTTGGAAGCAGAGGCAGGCAGATCTCTGTGGGTTCGAGGCCAGCCTGGTCTACATAGTGAGTTCCAGGACAGCCACAACTACATAGTAAGACCAGTCTAGAAAATAAAAAAAGTTCATTAAGCACTAGTAATGTTAATGATAGGAACCCACTGTAAACATGTTTAGTATTTATGTTCTTAAATCAAGTTAAGGTGTTCATCCCAGACGATTTGACTCCCTAATTGATAGTTCTTAGCTACTTTCTGAGTGTCCCTGCTGTTTAAGAGGCACTCCTGCCACCTGCATTAGTGCACTGTACATTTTGAGTCCATTAAAGATAAAACGTGAAGGAGAAACACTAATGTTAGCACTTTCTATGGAAGATAGAATCTATGGATTTCTGATTGTGAACAGATGGGGAAAAACAGATTAGAGAACCCTTCTCTCTGTCCCCTGTTTCCTCAAGTGGTGTGCTGGGGTTGTGATCCTGGGTTCCTATTAAGTTCAGGGATTTTAATAAAATTACCGATCTTTATTATCAAATTATTGAGTTATTGAAAAGCATCTGTTCTCTCCCCCTCTGTTATGCACCCCCTCCCCCACACCAACTAAGTAGTTGAGGATGATCTTAAACATCTGATCCTTCTGTCTCCACCCCCCAAATGCTGGGATTACAGCTGCACGCCATCATGCCCAGATAAAATAAAGCCACTCCCAAACAATCAGGAAAAGATTTGAACCCCTGCCTTCTCATAATTAATCAGATTCACTAAGTAGCTCCATCATACTCTCTCTTCTGATTTTGTTCCAAAGCTCTGTGGTCAACCTCCTATAGAGGGCTGTACCAGATGGGAGGCAGAGCCTCAGGGCCTGTGAAGCACCCTGAATCAACTTCTTCCCCATCATCTGGATCAGCAGTAAGGAACCAAGTCCATTTATCCAGAGAACCTTCAACTCCAGAGCCATCCAATGAGCTGCAAGGGACTTTCACACATACACACACAAACACACACACACACACACACACACACACAGAGCACACACGCACACAGAGCACACACGCACACACACACACAGCACGCACGCGCGCACACACACATATACGTCACACGCGCGAGCGCGCGCGCGCACACACACACACACACACACACACACACACACACAGGTGTTTAGACTTGTCAACTCAATATTTAAAACAATAGGTTCTGCAAGGAAAGAATCATGAGTTTATTTTTTGTGAAAATGTTTGGAGCCAGAAATCATGCTAACCTAAAGAAAAAGAAAACAAACTCAATAACAAATAGTGCATGTTTTCTCATATATGAAAAATAGATTTAAGTTTGTATGTGTTGAGGTCGAGGGCAGTTGATTAAACTAGAAACGGGATCGGAAAGGAAAGGAGAGGTTGTAAGAGTAGAGATGGGAGAATGAGAGGGCACTGAGAGCTGACCGGAAGGCAGAGGAGGTTTATTTGGGGGCATAAGAACCATGGAGCAGCAACCAGGAAAGATGTGAGGAGATGCATTAGAACAAAGTATAATATCCAGAAGTATTGTAAAGAAACCCATTGCTTTGTTAACTTATAACTTTAGTTATTGTGTAAATAACTAAAAAAGAAGTTTGCCGTACTTTGTTCTGAAAAAGAAAAAAAAAATCGTCATGTGAGATTTCACAGTAGTTAATGAGATGTGCTCCTGAACTGCAGGAGGAGATGCCTCCTGGGGAGTGTGCATTCTGACTCAGCCAGGCTGGGGACCCGCCTGAGGTGGTAAGCTTAGCTCCTGGCCACAACACTGCCATAAGGCTTGATTTCCGACGCTTCTGATTGGTCCGTTCAGACCCAGCGTCCAACCATCTGGTAGGTCACTGTGAGCCAAGAGCCTGAGGCTAGACCGATGGCCATGGTTCTCTATGCTGCGAGGTTGGGATTGGAACAGATGTCTGGAAGTGAAGAAGGCAATAGAATGAGAGGAGACCTGAGTGAGCCCCCAAGATTGAGGCGAGTGGAGGATGGGCGGAGCCTAAATGTGATCTGCTCTTTCTGGAGTGGTAGACCTAACTGACCTTCCTTGTGCAAGACTTGATTGGAATTCCAATTTCACCTCCCAAATAGCATTATGGAACGAACGCTTACACTTTTAGATAGGTCTGACTGTGTAGTGAGACCTTTGGTTTCTTTAAAAACTTAGTTATGATATGTAAGCATGTTTTTTTGTGTTTTTTTTGTTTTCTTCTTCTTCTTCTTCTTCTTCTTCTTCTTCTTCTTCTTCTTCTTCTTCTTCTTCTTCTTCTTCTTCTTCTTCTTCTTTTGTTTTGTTTGTTTGTTTGTTTGTTTTTCGAGACAGGGTTTCTCTGTGTAGCCCTGGCTGTCCTGGAACTCACTCTGTAGACCAGGCTGGCCTCGAACTCAGAAATCCGCCTGCCTCTGCCTCCCAAGTGCTGGGATTAAAGGCGTGCGGCACCACTGCACAGCCATGCTTTTGTTTTAATTCCAGGTGTGCGACATGGGGCTGCCCAGATTATCCCCAGCTGCAGACTTTTGAATTGTGCGCGCTCTGGCAGGGGTTTGATTCTGCCCGCTGCAGATAGTTTAATTCTGGGGAATGTGAAGAGGGTATAAATGCCAGAGGCCAGCGAGAGCTCTGAAGAATAGAGGGGGTGCTCTGAAGAAGATTGGGTTGTTCCTGCTCCTGCCCTTGCTGTTGCTGATGGTCGAGAGAAAAGAAACTAGAAGTTGGAGATGTCCTGACTAGACGAAGATTAGACTTGTCCCAAAGAACTCGATGACCCTATTCAGCAGGAAGTAGTTTAAAGAGACCTACGGCTCCTTTCCCTCTAACCTTTTTTTTCCCTACCTGGTGCTGCTGGAAGGAATAAGAGTCTGAAGAGAGGATTAGAAAAACCCAAATAAAATAGCTAAACCAAATATGCCAACATGACTGTATCTGCTTCAGGGTGTTTAAAGAAGAAAAAGATGAAGCGATATAAAAGGAAGAAGTCGCCCTTACCCCTAAGGCTGAGTCTCTTTGTGCCTGTTTGTATTAAGATGTTTAAAACCTGGGCTTGGAAGTGCAGGCCTTCTTGTTGCTATGGAAACTGAGGCAGCCGGGGCCTACTTAAGCAATTTAGGGGAGCCTGTCCCAAATTGAGATATGGACACAAATACAATTTTACTGCTGCTGTCTCTGGAGTGTACAAACACACGAAAAATAAAAAAAAAAAATGAAAACTGGGACAGTAGCTCAGCAGTGAGCTCTGAGTTCAATGTCCAATACTGTAAAGAAAGTACTGCATATTCAAGTTTTCTAAGTGTCAGAGTTCATACTACATTTTTAAATGAATTTTTTAAGGAAAGGCAAATTAGTATCTATCAAATGCTCTCTCCTGCCAACCTTCCTATTTTTAACTTTGATTCCGTGCCTTTCCAATGCATTGGTATTGGTTGCATTTCAGCTATGTAGATCCCACACATTTGAGTCCAAAGGCTAACTCACACCGCGTTCTTTTGTTCCACCACTGGGCTGGACACTTCTGTGTGTATCACTGCAGTGTGGAGTTGGGAGTTTTTCCGTCTCTGTCACTGTGATATGATGCTGTTTCGCATTCCTGTGATCCAGAATGTTCTTTAGACAGAGGCAGGGTAGCTGCATAGGAGACTGAAGTGATCTGAGAAGGAAAGGGCCCCATTGTGATTTTTTTCAGACTCTCTGGTTGACATCCAGGAATTTCAGCATAACTGACCAGACCACCTGCTGAAAAAAATTGTACTGCTTCTTTGAGAAAACAGCTTAGAAGAGATTGCTAAAGAGTAACCAATGCTTTTCCTCTCCTAGCCCTGCAAGCTGCACAGTATACCTAAGCAGTCTCCTCTTCCAGGGGAGGCCTTTGGATAAACTCAAGCACACCTGCATGTGCAACCTTCCTACCGTCTAAACTTAGTCCTGGATGAGGTAGTTTCAACCCCCTCCCCCATCACTTTTATTGCCGTTGCTAGGGTACTTGGAGAGCTTCCTCAGCCAGTGCTGGCACCTGTCTCTTCAAGCCTGCCTTGTCTTTCAGTTTAATAAATACACTCAACATTTTTTGTCTCATGCCGCTGTACCCTGAGAACCTTTCTGGGGGATGCCAAGGGTCTGGGCTGCTGAGTGCTGGAAGAGTTCCCCAGGCTGTACTTACTACCCAGGGCCACAGTGACTTGCCTTCCTCCTGGTTGCTAACCAGGTCCTTCCCTGCTGCCACATTTCTCTTAGTCATGGAACTTCAGACTGGGTGTCTGTAAGCTATGCAGCCACCCCTTCCCTCCCTTTCCACCCTTTCAGTGACAGCCTTAATTCAAACAAGTCCTGGGGACTGCCAGGTGTTCCCGTATCCGCCCCTAGAGTATTCTGGTTATGTCTTCCCACTCGCAGACATCCCATGAACCTTTCTAACACGTTACTTCATACTACCCTAGTAGGAATAAAGTGATATCTGTGATAACAGTGTAAATTTTTAACAGAAACTCCTCATTTTTACCAAAGTCAAAATGATTGCAATTTGCCCCGTAACTTATGCTTTGAGAAATTCTTCCCCACCCCTTGTTTCCTGGATGATGGCTTTATGTTACAAATCGTAGAATTTGCTTTGTTCTTCTAAACATTTAACATACTGGATTGCCACTTTTGAAATCCAGGGATGTCAATCACAAAAGAAGTCACTAGATATGCACTCAATGATAAGCGGATATTAGCCCAGAAACTTAGAATACCCAAGATACATTTTGCAAAACACAAGAAAACCAAGAAGGATGACCATNGTGTGGATACTTCATTCCTCCTTAGAATAAGGAACAAAATACNCATGAAAGGATATAGGTACAGAGACAAAATTTAGANCTAAGATGAAAGGATGGACTATCCAGAGACTACCCCATCCGGGAATCCATCCCATCATCAGCCACCAAACCCAGATACTAATGCACATGCCAACAAGATTCTGCTGAAGGGACCCTGATATAGCGGCCTCTTGTGAGACTATGCCAGTGTCTGGCAAACACAGAAGTGGATGCTCACAGTCAGCTATTGGATGGAACATAGGGCCCCCAATGGAGGAGCTAGAGAAAGTACCCAAGGAGTTGTAGGGGGCTTGTGCAACAACAATATGAACTAACCAGTACCCCCTGAGCTCGAGTCTCTAGCTGCATATGTATCAGAAGATGGCCTAATCGGCCATCATTGGGAAGAGAGGCCCCTTGGTCTTGTAAACTTTATATGACCCAGCACAGGGGAAGGCCTGGGCCAAGTAGTGGGAGTGGGTGGGTAGGGGAGCAGGGGCGGGGGGGGGTATAGGGAACTTTTGGGATAGCATTTGAAATGTAAATAAAGAAAATAATAATAAATAAATTAAAAAAAAAGAAAAGAAATCCAGGGATGTAGTTTTCCAGACTCAGTCTGCAGTCTGGCCTTTCCCATTATAGGCACTGCTTTCGTTTTACAAATTCAGGCCCCAGAGAGTCTGCCTCTGGGCTCTCATTAGAATCTTAGAAAGTTTATGTTTTTAAAAAAGAAGTCAATCAGGCACGGCAGTACCTCCTTGCGATTCCAGCACTTGAGAGGGAAAGGTAGGAAGATCGGGAGCTCAAGTCATTCTAGGGCACATAGCAAATTTAGTGCCACTTTGGGCTACATGAAGCCCTGCCTTCAGCGAAAGCAAGCCATTCGGCTGAAGCTTTGTCCTGGGCAACAACAAATACGTTCTTGTCTCAGTGTTTGAATTTCCTCTTCTTGTATTTAAATCTCTTGGTCTCTTATAGGACAGAGGGGGCAGACTCCTTACAACACAGGCTGGCCTTGAATTTGTGTCCGAGCTGTTTCCAGAGTTCTCAGGGCAATATCTGGGTTCCCCCCCCAAACCTCAACAAACTAGGCTCAGCCACCTGTACTCATTATATCCATTAATGAAACTGTGAAAAGCAGAGAAAAGAGGATTCATTTATTGTTACCACACTGGGAAGAGGAACAAATACAGGGATCTTGAAGCCTTCCAAGTCTGTCGTTATGAGTACTGACATGAGCTTTAGCTTAAGGTAAGTTTAATTTATAATATATATATATATATATATATATATTATACCGGTCAAGGTATGGTTGGTTCTACCATGGTTTAATTTCTGATCTGTGTGGTCCAGTAAGTTCTCAGAACCATTTGAAATCTCCTGGAAGGCAGCTTTTGACTCTGGTGTGCCCTGTGGGCTTTTCAGCCTTTTCCTAGCTTGGGACTTCTAAGGGAAATTGTATTCTTTGGTATCCATCATTCCAATAGTCTGATCGACTAAGGAGATGCAGAGTCTCCCGAGAGCACCTCCACTCCTGCCTAGCATTTACAACATGGTTACTCCAATCTACAGAGCGCTAGATCACAGGTATTTTCTACCTCATCAGGCTTAATTTCTTTGACAATGATCTATCTTGCTGATTTCAAAAGAAGTGTTTTTTTTTTTTAATTTGTTTTTTTAATATTTCAGCTCTTCCGGATAAGTGATTTGTTTCATTACTGGTTTGTACCTTAAGTTTGATCCATTCCTTCCTCTTTCTCCTGCTTTCTGCATCAACTTTAATTGAATCATTAGCCACTTAACCCTCTTGTCTCAGTGACTTTTCTATTGCTGTGAAGAGACCATGACAAAGACAGTTTGTAGAAGAAAGTGTTTATTGGGGGCTTACAGCTTTATTAGAAACCATGAGCATTGTGACTGGAAGCATTCCAGCAGGCATGCATGACACTGCAACAATAGTTGACACCTGTATCCTTAGAGGCAAGTAGGAGGTCGGGGTGGGGGAGGGGTGGAGAATACACATTCACTAGGAAAGGTGAGTGTTCAAAACTTCAGAGGCTGCCCCCAGTGACACACCTCCAATAAGGCCATACGCTCTAATCCTTCTCAAATAGCTCCATCAATTGGGGACCAAGTGTTTAAGTTTGTAAACCTATGTGGACCATTTTCAGGCAAACCACCAAACCTTCCACATCTCCAGAATAATCTATTGGCTTTCTCACAAGTATCATTTCTGATTTAATGGGTTAAATTGCAGCAAAAGCATATATATATATATATATATATATATATATATATATATATATATATGGCAAGTTTTATACTTATTTTGTAACTCTTTTCTTATGTAGGAAAGCATAGACTTCCTGATTGGGCCTAAGAACATTCGACAGAAGTTTGTAAGAGAAACCCATGGGACTGTAAACATCTGGGCCTCTACCCTCTGAGGGTTCCATAACTCAGTCTATGAAATGAGCTGACATCAGGCACATTAAAGGGAACAGTTACTTAAAGTTGGCTTATATGTAGATTATTACATGAAAGAAAAGAGAATATCCTAAAACTCAGTGAGATCTGCAAGCTTATACCCTCTTCATAAGGAGGGAAGAGGCAAGGGGATACAGGTAACTATCTTCAGGGAAAGAAAAGGAGATGATTATAAGTGTGGTCGGCGATCTTTTGGTGCCTGAGTATTGGAAATTGAACTTGGTTCCTCACCCTTTCACGTGAAACAATTTACAAACTGAGCTATCTCACCAGATCCCTCATACACCATTATTGGCATGATTATCTCAATATGCCAAAGTCCCAGTTCAGAGATAGCTGTTGGACTTTGTATCACCGCAGGAAAGGGCAACAGCATTTGCCAGGCAAAGTGACAGCAATATATTTGTTTCCAATGTCATTGCCTGCTTGGTTGGCACAGCTTCTTTCCTCTTCCTTCGTGTCCTAATTAGGGCTGCTATTCCTACAATGAAACACCATGACCAAAATGCAAGTTGGGGAGAAAGGGTTTATTTTGCTTACACCTCTCCATATTGCTGTTCATCATTGAAAGAAATCTGGACAGGCTCTCAAACAGGTCAGAAACCTGGAGGCAGGAGCTGTGCAGCAGCCATGGAGGAATGCTGCTTACTGGCTTTCTCATCATAGTTTGCTGACTCTGCTTTCTTACGGAACCTAGGACCACAGGGGTAGGGATGGCACCACCTACCTCCCCCATCAACAATCACTAATTAGAAAAATGCCTTACAACCAGATTTTATAAGGTCCATTTTTCTATTGGATACCTAGAAGTTATTAAAGGCATATGCATATTTAACACATTTAAACATTTACATAGAATACTCAAAACTTTAAACAAAATACGCATCACACATGAAAATAAAATATGCCACACAGACAATAAAGAGAAGATCACAATGAGAGCACTGTGCAGCAGGGTAGTAGTGGTGTACAACTCTAATCCTGGCACTCAGGAGGCAGAGGAAGGTGGATCTCTGAGTTCAAGGCTGCCTGGTCCACAAAATGAGTTCCAGGACAGCCAAGGCTACCCAGAGAAACCCTGTCTCAAACAACTAAAAGTAAAAAGAAGGAAAAAACAAAAAACCAAAAACCACTGTGTGCAATGTTGCTGGTTAAAAAGATAAATAAATAAAATTCATTTTCCTACTGTATTAAAAACCACAATAGAGGCAATGGGAGAAGTAGCTTAGTGGTTAAGAACACTTGTTCTTGCAGAGACCCCAGGGTGGTTGTTCCTTGCACCCACACGGTGGTTCACAATCATCTGTAACTCCACTTCCAGGACATGCACACAGTACATGTACTTAGATATGGGAAAACTACTAACACAGAAAAATAAACATATCTAAACCAAACAAACAAAACCTAAAATTGAGCAAAAAGACAGACCACTCTGAAAAAAACAAGTGATCCAAACAATCTATTCCCAGAAGGAATATTAAAATAGCCAACAAACAGAAAGCCAACAAACCTAAAATCTGAGTTAAAAATAACTGACAGTATTCTACATCCTTCAGACTTAGCAAAACTGAATGAGCCCACACGCCTAGTAGGGGAAGCTGAAACTGACACTTCTGGAAGTTGAGCTGTTCTTAGAATATGTCATTTATTAAATGTAAAATATATTTTATAGCTAGCCGTATGAGGTCCTACTCGTTGCATCATATTCACTTTAACAAATGGATGATCACAATACTTTTGTGAAAGACGAAAAAATAGTTAGCTAAAAAAAAATACATTAGAACAAACAATACCCAACTTTTTTTGGAAAATCAAAACACCCACAACCAACCAACCAAATAATTAAGACAGCTTCTGGCTCTATAGCCTAGACTAGCCTGAATTCAGGATCCAAACTACTTTGGCTTCTTGTGTACTTGACATAACAGACCAATGTCTTGGACACTTGGTCTTCTAATGTTTCGTTGAAAGAACAAAGCTAAATTCAGGGCCAGAAAGACGCTCAGAGTAAGAGGAACTTGCCGCCAAGCCTGATGACTTGAAACTAATCTGGGCTCAAGTAGTGGGAGAGAACCAATTTCAAGTTGCCCCTCAATTTCCAGACACCCCCCCCCCGCCGCAATAATTTAAAAACTGAACTCAGAATAAGGGAGCTCAGCAAATCACCGTGCGAGGCGTTAACCCTAGCTCTTGGGAGGAAGGAGGACAAAGTGGCTACTTAGCAAAATCAGCAAAAGCTGCAAGAGCTGCCTGTGAACCGAGTGCGGACGCCCATTCGGAGCACTTATCAAACACCCGGGTTCTCATCCTCATATTGGCAAGAGTACCTTACCTGGTCGAGGCGCCCAGCCCATTACACTACCATGCCATAAAGAGAGCTTATTCACCACACCTGGAGAGGATAGCGCGTCCCAGGGCTACCAGTTGTAAAACTACCCAGGTAAAGGCTATTTCCACAGGATCTCTGGGCAAACAAAACTAGACGGACTCAAATTGTTCCCTGGAGAGGTGAATGCCTAAACCCACCGAGGTGTTGCCTACTCCCACCAGGTTTATACCCAATAGCACTAGTTAGTGCTGTGAAACGAGTGTCAGGCTCTTTGAGTTATGTTGGTGGCTCTGAAAAGAGCCGTTGGGTTATAGAAGAAGCCTCCAACTGTTCACTTTTTCTTGGGCGCCGCCTTCTTGGGCTTAGTTGGGGTCTTTGGCTTTGTCACCTTGGCCTTGGAAGCCTTAGGCTTCACTGCCTTCGCCTTAGCAGGGCTCTTGGCTACCTTCTTAGCTTTCACCACCTTCGGCTTCTTGGGGCTCTTGGAAGTCTTCTTGGAAACTGCAGGCTTCTTGGGCTTCTTCGGAGTCTTGACAGTCTTCTTAGCTGCAGTCCCAGCCGACTTCTTGGGTTTCTTAGCAGCCCCGGATGCTTTCGCCTTCACTGACACCTTGGTGGTGCTGGCCTTAGACTCGGCCTTCTTGTTCAGCTTAAAGGAGCCAGCAGCGCCGGTGCCCTTGGTCTGCACCAGTGTGCCTTTATTCACCAGGCTTTTCAGCCCCAGTTTGATGCGGCTGTTCTTCTTCTCCACGTCGTATCCCGCCGCAGCCAGCGACTTCTTGAGCGCAGCTAAGGACACGCCGCTGCGCTCCTTGGAAGAGGAGACTGCCTGCACGATAAGCTCCGACACCGAAGGTCCCGCGGGCTTCTTCCGGGTAGCGGCAGCCTTTGCAGGCTTCTTGGTCTTCTTTGCAGCGGCAGGTTTCTCCGTGGCCGCAGAAGCAGCCTGAGCGACCGGCGCTGTCTCCGACATGGTTGTTGGCAATCAAGCAGCTACACCCAAGATGAAGAAAAGAAGTAGAAAGACAAGGCCCCTGCGCGGCGTATTTATAGAGCAGTGCTGTGCTGTGATTGGTGCATGCTAATGCCCGCCCCCTGGACCCTAAAGCCCCGCCCCTCGTGCCCCTGGCTGTCCGCAAGATTTCAGAAACTAACTCGTTTGCGATTTCACTGACCTATCGTGGTTTTGCGCGTAGAGGCGACTTCAGAACTTCTCCGGCTGGCTGCTTGAGGTGGAATTTCAACCAGCAGATTCTCCTTGTGCTCTCCTGTTTTATCACCAGAAAGTGGTAGATGTCTATCAACAAGTAGCTCAACTAGTGAAGGGTGGCTGTAAATTAGTCAATTAAAACCCAGAAAGCCAGCCTGCGGGTTTCATTACTGATTCTTGGCAGTACTGGGAGCTACGTATCGTTACTTTACATTTTAGTTATGGAAGAGGCTTAGTGTTCTTTTAAGGAGTGTCAGCTTGCGACAGTGATTGCATATTGTGAGACAGTAGCTCTAATAAAACGAGAGAAAAGACAGGACACGACTTACCCCAGGATATGCAAGTATTCGATATCTCTGGGAAAGTCTTGCCCAGTTTTTTTTTTTTAGAAGAATTTAAAAGTAATCCTAATATGCTGTGACGATTTCTATTGTTTTTAATTAAAAAATTGTTTTTGAACGTATCAGTGATCTCTGGCCAAAAATGCATGAAAGTATTTTGAAAATTCAATCCCCAAATGCAAGAACTCAAAGCAGCCATACAAGTACAGCCATTTAATGAAGAAATGCTCAAAATAACCCGAGTCAGATTTCTGTACTTTTCTCTTACGCCCATGTTTCCATTGTTTACAGTGTGGGTTGCAACAAAATGGAGACTTTCCACGCAAATGAAGAATTCTAAATCTGCTGTTTTAGTGGCTATTTACGAAACGCAGTAAACCAATCAAAAGGTAGAATCTGGCCTACTGTCCTTCAATGTAAAAGTCACATTCTACATTTCAATAATGGAGATATCAAGATTGTTCTCTATTCTTCAATGGCACTAAGTCCAAGCCGCAATGTGTTTGGAAGCAGAAGTGCTGTAGAAGATGACAGTCACTGAATCTTATTCCATTTTCCTTAAAACACAGACATAGAAAAATAAGTGCGGCTGCAGACTACCTTAGCCCCAGATAACCAGCAACTGTAGTCCTAAATAAACCAATCAGAGTCTTAAACGTCACAGATAACCAGTATTTTCATCCAATCACTATTCTTTGGACACTATAAATAGTAGTTCTGAGCTTCTCACTTCCATGTTCCAAGTCCTCAGCCACCTTTCAGATCCTTGCAATGGCTCGCACAAAGCAGACCGCTCGCAAGTCCACCGGCGGCAAGGCCCCGCGCAAGCAGCTGGCCACCAAGGCCGCCCGCAAGAGCGCCCCGGCCACCGGCGGCGTAAAGAAGCCCCACCGCTACCGTCCCGGCACCGTGGCGCTGCGCGAGATCCGGCGCTACCAGAAGTCGACCGAGCTGCTGATACGCAAGCTGCCGTTCCAGCGCCTGGTGCGCGAGATCGCGCAGGACTTCAAGACCGACCTGCGCTTCCAGAGCTCGGCCGTCATGGCTCTGCAGGAGGCCTGTGAAGCCTACCTTGTGGGTCTGTTTGAGGACACCAACCTGTGCGCCATCCACGCCAAGCGTGTCACCATCATGCCCAAGGACATCCAGCTGGCCCGCCGCATCCGCGGGGAGAGGGCGTAAATTAACTGTACAGTTCTCTAAGTGGTTAACCAAAGGCTCTTTTCAGAGCCACACACGACTTCAAGCAAAATTGCTGTAATAATTGATCTATTCCTTCCTCAGGTGAACCTATATATCCCCCAGTAACACTTTAAGATGCATACATGTGGAACACCGGCTCAAGCCCATGAGTTTCCCATACTAAGTCTTGAGACAGTAAGAATTGCACGGTTTCTGATGTAAGTAAAAAATGCCATCTGAGAGTTTCCAGGGCTTATAATGTTCCCGTAGAATATGCGTACATGAAATAGTGTATGTTGAGGTTCTGAAACTAGAGAATGTTTAAGGGTCGGATCTAGGGCTCCGATCCAGAGAGGGGTCTGTGATGTCACTTTTCCCGCCGGCGGGCTTTCGGTTCTTTCGAGGCGGGGCTGAGGGGCGGGATCGGTGACGTCACTTTCCCGCCGGCGCGCTTTCGGGTCGTGACTGAGGGGCAGGGTTTGTGACGTTACGTTCCCGCCGGCGGGTTTTCGGTTCTTTCCGGGTTTGGCTGAGGGGCGGGATCGGTGACGTCACTTTCCCGCCGGCGCGCTTTCGGGTCGTGGCGGAGGGGCGGGATTTGTGACGTCACTTTCCCGCCGGCGCGCTTTCGGCTCTTTCCCGCCAGGTCTTAAGGGTAGGGTTTGTGACGTCACTTTCCCGCGGGCGGGCTTTCGTTTGTGTGATTCTGTTGGGGGTGGGGGTGGGGGGGGTCAAGGCGAAGCAGCTATATAAAGGACCGACTCTCAGCTCTGAACTCATTTCCTATTCTTCTGAAGACATGTCGGGTCGCGGCAAAGGAGGAAAAGGCCTGGGCAAGGGCGGCGCCAAGCGCCACCGCAAAGTCCTGCGCGACAACATCCAGGGCATCACCAAGCCCGCCATCCGCCGCCTGGCCCGGCGCGGAGGAGTGAAGCGCATCTCCGGCCTCATCTACGAGGAGACCCGCGGTGTGCTGAAGGTGTTCCTGGAGAACGTGATCCGCGACGCCGTCACCTACACGGAGCACGCCAAGCGCAAGACCGTCACCGCCATGGACGTGGTCTACGCGCTCAAGCGCCAGGGCCGCACCCTCTACGGCTTCGGCGGCTAAGTCTTTAGTTTGTATTTTCTTAACCAAAGGCCCTTCTCAGGGCCGCCCACGTTCCCTTAAAAAGCTCTGTAATACTGAACCACCTATCATGGCTTGGGCATCTCAGAATATCGAGGAGTTGAGAAAATAAACCTTAAAGTACACAAGTGCGTGCAAGTGCATTTCGCTTTAACTTAGCTAAAGTGCATTTTAAGTTTGCACCATTTTCTTGGGGAAAAAAGTGCCTTATTAAGTATTCGCAGCTAAACAACTCACTTGGTTCCTTGAGGATGAGTGAGGGATAACGAAGCAGGTTAGCATGGTTTTTATCTAACATTGGTAAAATTAAGTCCGGGCAGGGTTAAATAAAGCATAGTCACTATAAGGCAGAATTAAACATTTCTCATACTTCTCAACCATTTGCCACGAAATAGTGGCCTTTTTGCCAACAATACAGTGGTGAAAAATGCTTTTTTTCCCCTCAGAACAGGCAGAGTCCCAGCGGATTCAAATCAAGTGTAGTAGAGAAGAAAAAAAGGCCTCTCAGGATCACTACTCTGAACTGTAAAGCTACCCGTGGCTTTTTATTTCCTCGGATTTTTTTTTTTTTTTTTGAGTATGGATATGTCATAAAATCAGATATGGTGATTACACAACTAAGATAAATGGAATTGTATTTGAGAACTTTAATGCTGTGTAAGTATAATAGCTTCCATTTCATGACCTCTTTTGCAGCTTCACCCTGGGGCCAAGGGGTGTTCTTGGAATGGCTTCCTGTAGTCTGTTTTTTGTTAATGTGCATTAGACAGTTTAGGCAGATTGAGGAATATCTGCTACAATTTGGAGGTGAAGCAGTGACATTTTGAGAGCACAGATGAAGGGGATGTGAGGTCACTTCATGACTGACTACTAGGAAAATAACTTTTCCTGCAATGGCCTAGACAACTTGATCCTTCACCTCCCATTATTGTTTACCACCACACCCAGTGTGCTCGCACTTTTTACCTTTGTGTGTGTGTGTGTGTGTGTGTGTGTGTGTGTCTTTGTGGTTTTGTTGTCTATATATTTTTCTTTAGATTGTCTTTAGTTTAGGCATCATTTACAAAGGAGAGAGTTGAACCTCAGCCTGTCATTGTTAGCTAGGTCTGAGTGTCTCTCCCTGATTTGGGAATTCCTGTTTTCCAACCGTGAATTTCTGGTAGAAAAATGAATAGCTTCATTTTTAAACTAATGAATGTAATTCATGGATAATACATCCTGGAAAGTTTTCAGGAATAGAGCAAACAGAGGAACAAGAAAATGTGATCTCTCTTGAGGGTGATCATTTTATCCCTCCTCTAAATTCCTTTGGGGGGTATTTGTTTGCTATTAGGTAATGTGCCAGCTGCTCCCCAGGGGCCAGCAGAAAACACTGGATTCTCATGAGCAGTAAATGTAGTTGTCTAGATGCAGATCTGGGATTTCCGTAATCACATTGACCTTTAAGGTAGGCTTGGCCTTTTTTCAAAACATTCCTTACAAATATATATTCTCCTTGGTGGTGTCCACCTCTACTGTGGATAGGAACCTCTCACTTTTCCTTACATTACCAATTATCATTCCTTATTGAGGGATTAATTATGGCAGCACCATAGTGTGGGGACATGCATAGCCTGGGGACATGCATAAAAGGATTCATGATGTATCCACTTTTAAAAAACCTTCATATAGGTCATGAATTTAAGTTGAGACCAGGCTACATAGTAAGCTCCAGGCTAACATAATTTATATACCAAAACAAAAGAAGTCAGTGACATAATTTATCTGGTAAAGTTGTTGCCAAGCTTGAAGACCTGAATTTAAGCTCTTTACGTGGTAGAAGGAGAGACTCAATTTTCATAAGTTATCCTCTGATATCCACAGGTGTGCACCAACACACAAAGATCACAAAATAATTTTTTAAATGTAAAATTTAAAAGACAAAAGAAGAGTGAACAGATTGTTCCGTGGTTAAGAGCACTGGCTTATCTTTCAGAGGACCTACATTTGATTCCCAGCACCCACATGGTGTCTCAAAATCTCTTGTAACTGCACTCCCAGGAGTTCCAGTTCCCACTGTTGGTCTACGGTTACCAAGCATAAAAGTGGTACACAGAAACACATGTAGGCAAACCACCCAAAACAATAAAATAATATTTTAAAAAAAGTCAACTATAACTAGTAAAATGACAGGGAACACTCTCAAAATAAACTACAGTACTTGGAAGAACCTGAATTTGTGTTCCTGGGCCATGAGCATTCATATTTGGCTCTCAAGTAAACCCTCTCTTAATTCTATTTGAAATGAGAACTGTGTTTTTAAGGCAGCACTATTTACTGTGACTAGTACGGTAACTCAGAATTTTCTGAGCAGAGAGTAGGTTTAATAATTTTCAAAATCCTAATTCTGCTGGGATGCTGAGTGGCAAGAAGCAGGCACTGTTATAGATTTTGGCATTGCATTAAGATGGCCCTGGCTTCTCATGAGTTATATTGAACATAAACTATTTTACAGTACCTATTAGTTAACAAGATGCAGTTCCAGGGCTGATGAAAGGGTTCAAGAACTGAAAAAGAGTATACAACACATACTGGCATACAATCTCATTTTTGAGTCTCTCTGTATGGCACAGAGCATACGCTGGCTTCAAATTGGAAGATCCTTCTGCATCCATTTTTGGAGTGCTGGAATGACAGCTGTTGGTCAGTGTGTAGTGTGTTGGTCAAAAATTTTTTGGATGTAGATCATAGGTTGTTTCTTCATGCTACAAATGTTAACACTACATTGTGTTTTATGCCATTAATCTCACTTAGTTTCACTATTTAGTCTACTGTCAAAACTCATGGGAACAGGATTAAAGACCCATATCACTATATGGAAATGTTGAAGCATTTCCATATACATGTGTGGTGGCAGTGTACATGGTGGCAGTGGTATATATAAACAACCTGTATGTATACACCCTTACATTTTATATTATCTCGGCATTACCTGTAATAACTAATACGATGTAATTTTATGTCAATATTTGTTTTAATGAACTGTTTGGGAGGGCTGGTCAAGAAAACATCACATATGTCAAATCCACTGATCTGTAACACACACACACACACACACAGCATACTGATGAGAGGGACCTAAGGCTTTCTCTTTGAACACCTACCAAAGGTTATTTTCAGGTGGTGGTAATGAGGGGTTGAACCTAGGCCCTAGTTAGGTAGAGGTTCTAACACCTTTCCCCATTATCCTAGGTTTTACAAGACTGTCTAACCCGTCCTTGAACCAATCCTGAGAAAGATGAGACTTTCAGAGTGCCTGGCTTACCCTTTTAACAATTTACTTAGTAGAAAAGATGTTGCTGTTTGTTGCAAGGTGAGGTTTTCCTGTGCTCAAATTCAGCCTGGGGAAAATCTAAATTCTCAACCATGCTGACAATCCAAAGCCGAGATAAAGCGGAAGCTATCGTCGAGGGTGGCGGCGTGTGGGGGGGGGAAGGGCAAGAATGCCAAATGCACAGCTTTTAAAGGAAGTAAGTGGGTGGCCCTAAGAAGGGCCTTTGGTTTTCTGAGGTCAAAAGCGAGACTCGCTTAACCGCCGAAGCCGTAGAGGGTGCGGCCCTGGCGCTTGAGCGCGTAGACCACGTCCATGGCGGTGACGGTCTTGCGCTTGGCGTGCTCCGTGTAGGTGACGGCGTCGCGGATCACGTTCTCCAGGAACACCTTCAGCACACCGCGGGTCTCCTCGTAGATGAGGCCGGAGATGCGCTTCACTCCTCCGCGCCGGGCCAGGCGGCGGATGGCGGGCTTGGTGATGCCCTGGATGTTATCGCGCAGAACTTTGCGGTGGCGCTTAGCGCCTCCTTTACCAAGCCCCTTTCCGCCTTTACCACGACCAGACATGGCTAAGCTCTTAAAGGCTTTCAGCAGCAAACTGATGGGCTAACCGAACGGTGTGTAATTATAGGCTCATATCGGACCTGGTTGAGAACTTCAAGTGGGCGGGGACCAAAAGGCCGCCAAAGGCTTCTTTTGCTCCGCCTGTTTCAAGGCGGTGACCCAGGCAGGAGTAGTGTGTCCAGCACATAAAGACGTCATGGAGTCCCCGAGGTTTCCCCAGATTTGAGTATACTGCTTTTAATTATATGTTATATTGTTCTATAAGGATTTTAGGAAGGACTTACATTTTTATGGACCACTACCTGGAGGATTAAAAGAAATACCACTGTGAAGTATTTAGGTTTAAAGCATCTTTTTAAAAAACTCACCAGGTGCCAAAAGACCATGTGATTATTGTTTCTTAAAAACTAAAAATTCAAATGTGAAAGAAAAAATGGACTTTTGTTAATAGGAATTGAAACAGAATCGGTACAAGCAGAATTTATTAAACTTGTCCTTGTCAACATAGCTCTAGCCCCTTTGCCTTGTTATATAGATGCACTTGGCTATTCCCTGTCTGTAATCCATTCATTGCTGGTTTGGATTGCCATATTTTTAATTAGAGCAGTAAAACCGCATGATGTTTGTATTCGATTTTACCACACCTACACAGTGTATGCTCTCGTTCAAAGGAATGAATTCATGGATATTGGAACTGGTAATTTTCCGGTTCCCCCTTTACACCTATAAAACTTATCTGATAATCCTGCCCGTAATTTGTGAGAGCTTGCATGGGTAATCCATTAGAAGAGATTGTTTCAAAGAAGTACTACATAAATATTCTTACCTGTTACTATTTATGCTGGATAGTTTTATGCCAACTTGACGCAAGCTATCACCATCATAAAGGAGGAACCTCATTTAAAAAAATGCCTCCATAAAATCAATCTATAGGCAAATCTGTAGGGGATTTCCTAATTAGTGCCTGATGAGGGAAGAGCCCAGCCCTTTGTCGGTGGTGCCCTTCCGGGGCTGATGGACCTGTGTTCTACAGGAAAACAGGCTGGGCAGGTCAAGGTAGAGCAAGCCAGTAAGCAGCACTCCTCCGTGGCCTCTGCATCAGCTCCTGCCTCCAAGTTCCTTCCCTGATTGAGTTCCTGTCCTGACTTCCTTCAAGGATGAACAGTGATGCAGAACTGTAAGCCTAATAAACCCTTTCCCACCTCAGTTGCCTTTGATAGTGGTGTTTAATCACAGTAATAGAAACTCCAAATAAATAAATACTATTTTAATACTCTTCCTAGAAGTATTTCCATATCAGGCTATTATTTTCAGCACACTATCAGTACCACCAAATGTGTATTAGGATTACTTTGTATTACAGCATGTAATAAAGTATAATGACAGATGTTGTTTTGTATTTCATGGGTGAAGATTTAAGAGCTGTTGGTCCTTTTCCCAAGGTGAATTAACAATCACAATGTAGCCATGCTGCAGTGTAGCTGTTTATGAATTTTCATTCACTTATTTTGCATATGTTTAATTTTACTAAGACACTATGAATACTCAGGAAGTTGCCTCTATTGGTCAACACTGTAAGGCCTACTGCTAACTTCTGTCTTTCTGGTGCACTTTTTATTTCTATTTTCTATTTCTCTTCCTCCTTCTCTTCCTCCTTCTCCCTCCCCCCCCCCTTCTCTTCCTCCTCCTTCTACTTCCCCTCCTCTTCTTTTTCTTCCTGAATCTCTCCTGCTATGCGATTCTTAGTGGAAGTTACAATTCTCTGGCCTCAGTCTCCTCAGAGCTAAGTGGCAGGTTTGTGCCACTGTGTAGGATTTTTACTGTTAAAACTGTTAATCTAA
>NC_034605.1:27601817-27674790 GCF_900095145.1 Mus pahari | reverse complement strand
TTTTCTATTTCTCTTCCTCCTTCTCTTCCTCCTTCTCCCCCCCCCCCCAGTCTTCTTCCTCCTCCTACCACTTCTCGTCCTCTTCTTTTTTTTCCAGAAAGACTCTTGCTATGTGACCCTAGATGGAAGTTACAATTCTCTGGCCTCAGTCTCCTCAGAGCTAAGTGGCAGGTTTGTGCCACTGTGTAGGATTTTTACTGTTAAAACTGTTAATCTAAAGAGCAGATCTTAAAACTTGACTTCCAAGTTGTCTTTAAGAGCCTTGAACTTTCATACAAATATCCATAACAAAACTGTTGTCTTCAAGAGTACAAGCTGTAATCATTATCGTGTGCCTGATATCACTCTGTGTGTAGTTCCTGGAGGATAGAAATCATGTTTACTATAGATCCTGGAACAATCAATACCAAATGCATACTATCTGTTCAATTACATATATGTAGCAAGGTAAAACTTCACAGTTAGAACTTCCATCTGGGCTCAAGGATGTATTTTGCAAAAAAATATTTTTTATATAACTTACAAGTTATATAATACAAAGCTACAAGTTACCATAAACAAAGACCAAATAAATGATTTTTTTTTTTAAGAAGTGTTTTTATTCCAAGTGGAGTTCAGAGAGGCAATTGTGGGAGAGTAACCTATAGTAGCACGCTAAAGAAAGATAAATATTATTTTAGCAAAATTTGAAATTCAATTTATTTTTGTTTTTAGTTTGTTTCCTGCTCTACAGAGAGAATAGGAAGATATTAGACCATACTACCTTTCCTTGCTAAGAACAAAAACAACAACAAAACCTTAAAAGATTTTTAAGTACATGGTGATCATTTATAAACTGAGCAGAGCCTATGCAATTAAGTGATTCCAAGTAAGACGTAATTTCAGAAGCTGGTTTGAGTTATTTAAAAATTTTATTAAAAAAACAATATATAGCTCAGAAATTTTGAAACTATGCATTGGAATATATTCTAATGATAATCATAAAAGATAGATGGTGTTGATTCCAATTTCAAATAGAGAAAAAGATTCATCTGAGATGGACTAGTAGGCACTTATGATAGAATCTGAGCCTGAGCAAGCTTCCCACACAGTTGCTACTATCTGCTGCTGAGGGCTATCCACCACTGAGGGCTCTCAAAGAAAATGCATGGTTTTATTATTTATTGAGATATTGCTATATTTGTTTATTTATCCATTTATTAGTTATTATGAAATTCTATTAAATCCTCACATAAATGACTGAATGTAGAATCCAGTTTTTAGATGCATGGTTCTAGTACGGGCGATAAGGCAAGAAGAGCAAGACCCTTGAAGACTGCTCATCTAATTCTTACAGAAAAAATAGCAAGTTTGCTGCCTTTCAGCAAACTGTACCTAAACACCATTTTGTTACAGAGGAAAGTAATATATATTAAAAAGAAAAAAAAAAAAGTTAAGCAGGGGACATGAATGCCAGCACAGCAAAAACCAAATATTCAAATATAGGGCATTCAAGGGACACCATCACCGTAAGACACAATATGTGAATGACATATAGTTGCCAGGCAGAGCTATCTACAGCAGCCTCTAGGAAATCAAATGCCTAAATACATACCTTTTCTTCCTTTTTGTTTGGTTTGTTTAATAGGTAAGCTAAGCAAGTGTGATTCTTTTGACCTCAACCCCAGTCTCTTCTAATTTCAAGACAAGGTCTTGCTAAAATACCAAGGCTGTCTTTGAACTCATCCTGTAACCAAAGGAAGCTTCAAACTTGTGATCCTGCTGCCTCACTCAGCCTATGGAGGAGTATCAGAGAGTGTAGACGTGATTTAAAAGAAATTATCATTTTGTAAGCCAGGTTTTTTATGTCATTGTTGTATTTGCTATTATTATCCCTGGAAAATATATCCACACAAATCACCCACTCAAGTGAAATCTTGGTAGTTTGTTGTCTATTCACATTCCCAACATAGGCAGTGTTACATGTAAGAAAGTAGTGAGAGAGGAGGGATTCGATCCAATGTCTGAAGTGAGAGGTTGTGTAGAGCCTCTGTAGTTTAAAGTTCAGGAATATCATGAAAATTTTACAAAACCCAAACTTTCTGACAACTGCTTGAAATATTTCAGCGAAATGTAAATTTTATTTTACTTGAGATAATACTCCAAATTACTTACTTTCCAGCACCTACTAAAACATAGAAAACAAAACATTTTTAGTCATGTAATAGATTTTAATGAGTAACAGCAAAAACATTAAACATTGCACAGTATGTGCTGGTAGGTTCTATAAAAGACAAGTGTTGGAACCAGCAATATGTGAACAAAAGGCACCTGGATAGGACATGTAATGGAAACTAGGCAGAGAGCACTCTCCAATATATAGCAGGAAAACAAACTAAAAACCAAAAAAGACAAAACCCCAAAACACAGAGCACCATGGAATCAATATTGGGTATGCTTATGACTAAGCCTGATACTCCATTACTTGGCCATTTATTATAATATGTTAGTTATTCTTTAAAGGCAGTCTGATTGCTCCTCCAGGTCATGAGTTCAAATCCCAGCAGTCACATGGTGGCTCACAATCATCCTAATTGAGAACTGATGCTACAGTGTACTTATGTATTAGTAAAACAAACCTTTAAAAAACAAAGTTCCCAAGAGTGTAGAAATGTAACAGCTGCTTCTACAGAAATTATGGGTGGCTCTGAAAAGAGCCTTTGGGTTGCAGTTTGGACTTGTGTTTAAGCCCTCTCGCCACGAATGCGGCGGGCCAGCTGGATGTCCTTGGGCATGATGGTGACACGCTTGGCGTGGATGGCGCACAGGTTGGTGTCCTCAAACAGACCCACAAGGTAGGCCTCGCTCGCCTCCTGCAGAGCCATGACGGCTGAGCTCTGGAAGCGCAGGTCGGTCTTGAAGTCCTGCGCGATCTCGCGCACCAGGCGCTGGAACGGCAGCTTGCGGATCAGCAGCTCGGTCGACTTCTGGTAGCGCCGGATCTCGCGCAGCGCCACGGTGCCGGGACGGTAGCGGTGGGGCTTCTTCACGCCGCCCGTGGCCGGGGCGCTCTTACGGGCGGCCTTGGTGGCCAGCTGCTTGCGCGGAGCCTTGCCGCCGGTGGACTTGCGAGCGGTCTGCTTTGTACGAGCCATTACTGTAAAGACTGAAAAAGAACTAACACTACAGTGCGCTGCAAAGGGCTGGCCATCTTTTATACAATCAGACTATCTGCTATTGGACCGAAGAACATTCAAAGGGCCCGCGCTTTGTTGGGATTGGTCAGCCTCTGCCTCTAAATCCTGGTTAAAAAGCTTTCAGAAGATGCACCCTCTCCGCCTCTCTGCCCCTCCGTCTTTGCTCACTTTCATTTTACAGAGTAGTGTATATAACTCCTGTGAACAGAAATTTTACATAAGAATCTATAAATCAAATTGTCTCAAGCTTTAAAAAAACTCAAATCAGGTGAACTTAGAAATGTAATCTAAACAGGTTTCATGGCCTTTGCAAGAGCTAGTTTAAGAATAGCTTGTCAATTCCAAATACAAATCTTTGGAACCGGATACACACAAGCAGATCAAGTTAAAGAAAATACTTCCGGAACGATGGACGGAAGTGTGATTTAATGAACTTAAGTCGTTACTACTGTTATGATCTTGACAATTGAGACATGTATGACGAACCTAGGTGCCAACTTTTCATTAATCCTGTATAGAGACAATTGAGACATGTATGACGAACCTAGGTGCCGACTTTTCATTAATCCTGTATATAAGGTATTCTAAAGCTTCACTTCCTACATTTTCGCAATTATGGTAGTAACATTAAAGTCAATTTACTAAGGTTCAAAATTACTTTGTAACCTCTCCATATCATGTTAGTGGAAGAGTAAGTTTCAGAAGGTGGCAGCTCATTTTATGGAAAAATGTGGGTGGCTCTGAAAAGAGCCTTTGTTTTGTGTAACCTTCCAGTGGGCAGTAAAGACAAAAAATTCCACAGCTTATTTCCCTTTGGCCTTGTGGTGGCTCTCAGTCTTCTTGGGCAGCAGCACGGCCTGGATGTTGGGCAGGACGCCGCCCTGCGCGATGGTGACGCGGCCCAGCAGCTTGTTGAGCTCCTCGTCGTTGCGGATGGCCAGCTGCAGGTGGCGCGGGATGATGCGCGTCTTCTTGTTGTCGCGGGCCGCGTTGCCCGCCAGCTCCAGGATCTCGGCCGTCAGGTACTCCAGCACGGCCGCCAGGTACACCGGGGCGCCGGCGCCCACGCGCTCCGAGTAGTTGCCCTTTCGGAGCAGGCGGTGCACGCGGCCCACGGGGAACTGCAGGCCGGCCCGGGAGGAGCGGGTCTTGGCCTTGGCGCGAGCCTTGCCGCCCTGCTTACCGCGTCCAGACATCAGTGCGTCTAAGATGTCAGTAAAGACAAAACAGAGAAAGGGAAAAATAAAAGTTGAGTAAGTCCTGAGACGGAACAGCTACTATTTATACTAACTGGAGGTATTCTGTTTGTCTTTCTTCGATTGGTTAATATATTGTACCCAATTGAAAGCCAGAATTTGAGCTCCTCATTTGCATAAAGAGCTGCATTTTTTTTTTTTCCGTATCTAGTCCGTCCTTATGTTGTACTTTAAAAAATAAAAACCGTATGGATTCTGGGATTTAAACGCTGGTTTGCATGATTAATAGTCAAGAAGGGTTTTTTTACTTTGTTTTCCAGTTTTTACTTAAGTAGAAATAAGTAAATGACTGATTTTCTTGTTTTCATACAGGTCTTTGTAGTCTCAAAAACTCTGAAATATAGAGTAGGAGTTTTTCTGAGTTGTTGAGCCACTGTCCTTTTTTCAGGGTTTAGAATTGTGATTTTTATGACAAGGAAAGTCAGTGCAGCGCTTCCCCAATCTTTTATTCATGGTAAGGCCCTTTCAGGCTTAACTGTACTTCATCTTGATGTAGAATCTTACAGAATATTACCAAACTCTGTTTTCTAAACTAGAGTTCAAGATTCCCTAGCTAACTTAGCTTCTTTTAAACTGCTTGTTACAAACAACCATAGGGGAAAAAAAATCCCCCCTCTAGCAGCAGAGTGAGGTACCAGGATGTGGTCCTCAATACCAGGAATACATAATTTCAATTGGCTACAAACTTTCTGAATAGTCATCTTTGGTGGGTTTCTAATAACAGATTAGGTACATAATTTGAGGCTCTATGCCAGGCTTTCTTTTAGCTCCAGCAATATCAAAGAAAGTAAAAACATGCAAATTATTCTTTATCATGGTTGAGTTATCCTTAAACTGCCTGGAAAATAGAGATTAAGGAGGAGAGCCTGTCATTGACCCAGGAGAACCTGCAATATATGCGGCCGGGGAGTTCCTGAAGTTTGTGCGCTGAAAGGCCTTGCAGCCTTGGTGACTGCAGACAACATAGATGAAACATCTATGTTCACAGAGAAAACTTTGTTTCTTTGGAATAGTACCAACCTGAAAGAAGGAGACTAAGGACTCTCCTGCTCCCGGAAACCTTGTCCATCTCCTGTCGAGCTATTTCCATCTTGGTCTTGGTCTTTTTTCCACTTGACATAAGCATTTCCTAAATTCCCTGCTACCTTCCCTCCTACTCCTTGCGCCTCGCCAGATGATAAGTGTAACAGCAGGAGCATGTCTCATGACTCAGCGTCTGATAACGTTGGTGTATGAAATAGAGGTATAGAAGAAGGAAAAGAGAACCACACAGATACATGTGTCATGTGGGAGCATCACAAGCAAGATCATGTAAACTGGCTTCAGACACCCCAGAAGAGGGCATCAGATTTCATTAAGGATGGTTGTGAGCCACCATGTGGTTGCTGGGATTTGAACTCAGGACCTCTGGAAGAGCAGTCAGTGCTTTTAACTGCTGAGCCATTTCTTTAGCCCCTGTGTAAACTTCTTAAGCTACCCCAAATTCCAGTGTAGCTGAAGAGGTGCTGTGGTGTTTTACTCATAGACCTTAGTAATATAAATCAAAGAAACGATAAATATATAGGTGCTCATGTGTATTAAACAAATAACAGATAACAATGTCTAGTGCTAACAGCAGTCCTTTCTGTAATAAACAGACCCTGCTTCAGTTTATAGAAGGGATTTATCAAAATTGAGCTCTAATTGGAGCATGTGTCTTTAGGTGACTACGGGGATATCAAAAAATATCCCTTGTGTCAAGCACTGATATTTTCAGAATTATTTAAGAAGCCTGGATTATTTTGATCAATGGAGGAAAAAAAAACCGAAGATATGAATCATGGAAACCTAATGTAAGAAATGTCGTAAAAATGTCTTGTTTTCAAATAGTAGTGAGTAGACTGTGTTGCCATTTACAGTTTCGCAGCGGAAAATATCTAGAAGCTTAACAGTACACACCTTCTGGAAAGTGAGATGTTACTTTTGGTGAATGAAAATAGCCATTCTGGAAGGCAGCGAGGGAGCAAGTATGGAAGATATCCTATGCTTATCATTCAATCTATAAATCCCATCTCTTAATGTTTCCTATAACGTTTTCAAAACCACATAGAGAAGTATCACTCTGTATTTTTATGATTGAAAAGACTGTCAGGATTTGAAGTTAGTGGTAAGTCTTCAATACTTTAACTAACGGTCAGGTAGTATATTTTAAGGAAGTTACAATGAAAAACCTGACAACAGGATTCACTCACATGTAAGTCATAAGAACAGAACAAAGCAAGAAACGAAACCAAGACAAAAACAAACATAAAACAAGCAAGCAAAAAAACCAAAAACAGGAACAAAAATAAAAACAAACGAACCACCACTGTTGAAAATGTAAAGGAGTGGGAAAGAAGGCTTGAAAAGCGTGCCTTAAGTCCTGTGTTCCACACAACTGCAAGGTCAGGGAGGACCGGGAGACTCCTACAATCTCAGGACGTGAAAGGTAAAAGCAAGAAGAAGATCCAACACTTCGTGTCAACCTCAGCCGCATAGAGATTTCAGTTTCTTCATTAAATTAAAAATGTGTTGAAAGATGCTAAGGCAGACTTGAGAAGCCTGCATCTTCCCCCTTACAATTAAGCTGGAATACGGCATTCTTGTCTCTTGTTCACGCTCCTTCAGATAATGAACAGTCTGGTCCTTCTGCTTCCTGTTTCTTTGAAGGCCTTCCTTATTTTTCCAACATTTGTCATTGTTTTTTTCAATATGGCATGATCAAGCAAAACACCCAGTATTCATATCTTTTTGTGCAAATGAAACAGAAAATAAAAAGGGAAAGGTATGAAGACAACAGAGAAAATAATCCCTAACTTGAGAGATCCACTTAAAAAATGGTAAAACTGTTAACATCTTACTTCAAAGGGACATTCTCAAGGTAAGTTTCAGGAACTGTATGCTGTGTTCTTTTCTTGCTGTTAAGGTGGGGTGTGTATTCACACACACACACACACACACACACACACACACACACACACACACAGTTTCTAAGACATGAATTTTAACCATGGTATTTTGTGTGTACCGAGAGTTCTGTCTCTGTGTCTGTCTCTCTACCCCCCAATCCCAGTGTGTGTGTGTGTGTGTGTGTGTGTGTGTGTGTGTGTGTGTGTGTCTGTTTTGTAGTCTAGGTTTCTCTGTGTAGACCTCAGCTGTCCTGGAATTCTCTCTGGAGGACTGGCTTGCCTCATACTCAAATCTTCCTGCCTCTGTCTCCCAGGATTAGAGGAAGGTATAAACACTGCCCAGCATTCTAACAACTCTTGAAGTCTTTGCCTAGCCTTTTCAGAGCCTGCCTGTCATATTTAATGAATCGATAAACCAATGAGAAAGCAGGGGTGAAGTCCTGAATCATGGACAAAATATTTTAAAATATTTTCCATTAACTACTCATTCTGAGAACTTTTTCTCCTGTCCACACATACTCTTAAGACAGTTTAAAAATGAAAAAAAGAAAAACGAAATTTAAATCTTAACACCTGTTAAGTCACTTGCCCCATCTGGTTCCTAGTCTTCCTGCCCTAGCACAAATGCTCCAGGCACTCTTGTATTTAGAAGTCCTCTGAGATCCACCTACTGTCAATGTCCTACCCTGAATGTAAAAGGCCCAAGACATAAGAAAAACAAAGATCCTAATTAGAAAGTTGCGGTTGCTTTTCACTGAAGGGCTCAACTGGCTGTAGTTTAATACTCAACTTCACAGTAGGAACCTAAACTTTTAAGGAACCTAAACCTGCAAAAGCCAAGTCTTTAGAGGTAGCACTGCTACCATGGACTGAGTAGGATGCCCTTAAGACTCAAAAGCTCCTTAGCCCATGTACATCAAAACTCAAACAGTGCCACGGAACTGGGAAAATAGCTTTAACAAATGGCAATGCTAAGTGATGACCTCAGCCTTTAAACTCTGAGCAAATACCCAACTTCATTTCTTCATAAAGTCAAATTGGCTGACAAAGTTAGGTCATGAATTACAACTCTCTTCTGAAAAGTGTGGGTGGCTCTTAAAAGAGCCTTTGGGTTTGCTGTGAGCTCTACGCGCTCACTTGGAGCTGGTGTACTTGGTGACGGCCTTGGTGCCCTCNGACACGGCGTGCTTGGCCAGCTCCCCGGGCAGCAGCAGGCGCACGGCCGTCTGGATCTCCCGGGACGTGATGGTCGAGCGCTTGTTGTAATGAGCCAGGCGGGACGCCTCGCTTGCGATGCGCTCGAAGATGTCGTTCACGAACGAATTCATGATGCCCATGGCCTTGGAGGAGATGCCGGTGTCGGGGTGCACTTGCTTCAGCACCTTGTACACGTACACTGAGTAGCTCTCCTTGCGGCTGCGCTTGCGCTTCTTGCCATCCTTCTTCTGAGCTTTAGAGATGGCTTTCTTTGAGCCCTTCTTAGGGGCTGGTGCAGATTTAGAAGGCTCAGGCATTTTCCTGAAAAATAGATACCCAAAAAGAGTAGAAACTGGTAGGGAGGCAAGGAGCACTCATTTTATTTATACTCTTGAAATTCAAATGAGGGCGCAAGTGCCTTCACTTTTGATTGGTTAAAAATAATGGAATCAAAGCGTGTATGCAAATAAGAGATTCAAAATCCCATCTACAATTGGACAGGAGAAGAAGGCCATTTTGACCAATAGGACGATCTTTCGTGACCCTACACACTCTAAACGGTACCTTAGTATTAGGTTACAGTGTTTCCTTATTTGGAAGCTTTTAGTATTGTCGGGACATGGAAAGCTTGGCTGCAAGGCTCCTCCCCGACCGGCCTGCATTCCCCCGTGGGCCGGGTCCACCGCCTGCTCCGTAAGGGAAACTATTCGGAGCGCGTGGGCGCCGGCGCCCCGGTGTACCTGGCGGCCGTGCTGGAGTACCTGACGGCCGAGATCCTGGAACTGGCGGGCAACGCGGCCCGCGACAACAAGAAGACGTGCAACATCCCGCGCCACCTGCAGCTGGCCATCCGCAACGACGAGGAGCTCAACAAGCTGCTGGGCCGCGTGACCATCGCGCAGGGCGGTGTCCTGCCCAACATCCAGGCCGTGCTGCTGCCCAAGAAGACCGAGAGCCATCACAAAGCCAAGTGGAAATAGATTCAAGGCCAAGTCAAGAAATTTTTATTATCGATGTATCTAAAGGCTGTTAAGAACCATCCACTTCTCCCCAAGATCAGCTGATGATGCATTACCTATAGTGCCCTCCACTTTATAGAAAATACAAATACTGCTCTTGAGAATTGAGTGTTCATAATTAAAGGTCCAGTTTCCAACGAATCAAAAATTGGCAACCTTTAAAATAACTCACCCACAGCGCTTTACATACTAGTTGCCCCCTTTAAGACCAAGAATGTGAGTTAAGATTGTGAGTTACGATTTTACTTTACCCAACTCCAAAGTAATTACAAGGCATTACACTTTGTACCGCGTAACAGAAAATTACAAAAGAATGGAGAAACGTCAAGGCACTTAGATTTTCGATCACCGCACTTCAAAAACAGGATTGTGATTCCATCGGGAGATAAAACTCCATTAAAAACACCAATTAATTTTTTTTTTTTTTTTTGTACAGACGAAACGTAACTTGAGGCTGTCGGAACAATATAGCCAATCAGATACTCTTAAAACTACCAATCACACAGGCTATTTCCCAGCCAATGAATTTGTGGCGCGCGACTTTCGAAAAGTTGCAAGGCCAATCAAAATGCTTCTAAGTATATTTAAGGGCAAGATTCCTTTTGCCCTCCACTTCAGTGTTTTTCCTCCCAAGAATGGCTCGTACTAAGCAGACCGCTCGCAAGTCCACCGGCGGCAAGGCCCCGCGCAAGCAGCTGGCCACCAAGGCCGCCCGCAAGAGCGCCCCGGCCACCGGCGGCGTGAAGAAGCCCCACCGCTACCGCCCCGGCACCGTGGCGCTGCGCGAGATCCGGCGCTACCAGAAGTCGACCGAGCTGCTGATCCGCAAGCTGCCGTTCCAGCGCCTGGTGCGCGAAATCGCGCAGGACTTCAAGACCGACCTGCGCTTCCAGAGCTCGGCCGTCATGGCTCTGCAGGAGGCGAGCGAGGCCTATCTTGTGGGTCTGTTTGAGGACACCAACCTGTGCGCCATCCACGCCAAGCGTGTCACCATCATGCCCAAGGACATCCAGCTGGCCCGCCGCATCCGTGGCGAGAGAGCATAATTTTTATGCTTTCTCTTTCAAAAAGGCTCTTTTAAGAGCCACCTCAAGTTTCATGTAAAGTTGCTGTATACTTCTCATGGATTGATTTCTAGTAAGTAGATGTTTTTCCTTTTTAGTACCCCAGTTTGTTGTACAAAAGCTAGTTCTTTAGACATGAAGGAGACTTGTAAATAAGTGACAAAAGATGTACACCCGATGGAAATATTGCAACTATAAACCAAAGAAATGTAACAAGACCCAATCCAAATTGACAGTACGTAGTAAAGTGACGTTCACGGCTTATCTTGACTCTGGCCTTGGGTATCGCTGTTTGCTATGGTGCTTGGACTGCTGATGCCATTATAAGATAAAGGGAAGGAGAAATCGTGTAATGGGCACTATAGACTCAGCTGTAAGGAATCTGAACACTTCATCCTCAGGGAAAATTTCCTGGTACAACTTTAGAACACCTTATAGATTCAGCATTGAATTGTATCTTCCTAAAAACAAAGAGGTCTTCAGGGAAGAAAGTAAAAATTAGAAAATTAGAACTGTGATTCATTAGAGGGACCCCCCCCCCAACAGACAAGTCTGCAAATCAAATGAACCAAATATTGCTTAACATCATCAGGAGGTTGAAGCAAGATGATAAAGAAATTGAGACCTGGCTGTCCCAATATAGTAACAAGTCAACTTGGGCAACAAAGTAACTTCTTGTTTCAAGCGGGGGTGGGGGGTGGGGGTGGGGAGAGAAAGAGAGCAATTATTCTGCTAAATAGGTTTTTACCAAAATGGATAATCAAATGTAATTTTGTCTTCATCTTCTTCAAAGATGACCCCGTTTCAGGTATAAGGCAGTGCCAAGGTAGGCCAGAGAAGCTGTAAGAGACAGGCCTGAGAGACCGGTCTTCATTACTGTCAGCACTGGTATGAGGAGACAAAGGTAGGGCAAGGCAGGAAGGCATCAGGACGCTCTCTAAACTTCAGGACTACATCGGAATTATTGTTTCCTTAGAAACAGCTAGAACGAATGAATTTTTGTATTTCCTACACTATTAATATGAGAGCTGTAACTGACAAGCATTTTAAATTTAGCTAGTCTAGTCCAAATTATACTTTAAGTGTAAAGTATATTCCAGATTACAAAGACATGAGGAAAAAAATTGACAGAATAGCTTCATATTATCTATTGAAAGTCTATTTGTTTACCCTGGTTGATAGAATTAAGATAGGTTTCAGTTGTTTTGGTTTTTAATCAGAAAATTTTAATTAAATATATGATCATATAGTTTTGTGGAAAATTATTACTGTATAGAAGATATGATACTGATTCATAGATCAGAAACTAAATGAATCCTTGATGTTGCCAAGCCTCCATTCTTAATCTCTAAAATGGGAGGAATAATAATAGCACACCCCTCCATGTGCTATGCCAAGACTGTGTTAAGAAATAAATGTATAATAACAGCTACTATGTTTGGCTTGCTACAAAATAGTGCACATAAAATACTAGCTCTCAGTAAGTGTTATGACCACAGGGTCTGAATCCCTGCTCTCTTCCAAATGGTGTGATCCTGCATATGCGGCTTCTGTTCAGTCTCTATCTGGGACTCCAAACACAACGAAAGTACTGGGAGGAAGGCTACAGTCTTGAAAAGAAAAGAGAATGTCACCTCAGTGTTTGTTATGTTGGCATGAGGGTCTCTAACCTAAAATCAGAATAAATTTTCCTTATGGAAGCGTCTCCATTCTTATACCTGGAAAAGGAGCAATTCCGACCACTCCAGAGATGGCAGTGGCCTGAGGCCTTACTCAGATAACAAGGCTGTCAATGTGGCTTGAACCTCTGTCTGGACCAGTTTTCATCAACTGTGTCAATCTTTTGAAGCTTGAACTCCACTTTCCTGGGCTACCATCATTCATTCTAAGTTCCCTACTCTAACTTTATCCTTGAGTTTTATTCTGTTCTGTGAACTCTGAACTAAAAACTGTGGCTGGCTTATAATGTTTAGCTCTCAAATAATTAAAAGGAAATATTTCATATAAAAGTACAGATGGAGACTGAAGATATAGCTCAATGGGAGATCATTTGCCTGGCATACACAAGGCCCCTAGTTTATCCTCTAGTAACAAAATGAAGGAAAAGTATTAAAAATAAATCTAAAAAATACATTTGTTCAACATTTCCTATATTCAGATCAATTTTAAATATCCAAATCCAATCAATTGAAACCCAAAGAAGCACTGAATAAAAACTAGAAAATCAATTATCTTTTCTTGGAATGATTCTTCACATGTCTAACTCTTGGAGTGATGAAATAAAAAAAGTGTGTAGAATTGAAAATATCTGAAGGTGCACTGTAGTGGATAGTTTGAATACTATCATTAATTTGAGCTTTGCTGTTATTATCATTATATTGTTGTGATGGTTATGGTTATGGTTAATTATTTCCAAGGCATCTCCCACGACAGACAAGCAGTCTACCCCTGAGCTACATACCCACATTCTCAGTCTTATTTTAAAAACCGTGGTTTTATTTAAAGTAACATGTTTGTTGGCTGGGTGGTTGGTTATTTTGTTTTTTGGTTGTTGTAGTTGTTTGTATATTTTTTTTGTTTTCTTTTGACAGTCTCTCTACATAGCACTGGCTGCCTTGGAACTTACTACAAACACCAGGCTGAACCTGAACTCTCAGAGGTACTCTCCAGTCCTACAGAGTGATAGGATTAAAGGCCACCACACTCAACAGATTTTCTTTTGGTTTTTGTTTTTTCCTTACAAGACTTTTTTCTGTCTACAACCCAGGATCCTCCTACTTGACCTTCTTAAGTGTCAGCTTTACAAACCCTACCACCACACCCTAAGCTATATTTAGCATCACAATTAGATCTCCACTGTTACTACAAAGTGATTCAATTCTAGTCAGTGAGGTATTTCCAGTAACAAGAGTTCATTTCACCTGGCTCCAGGAGGAAATGAGAAACTCAGAAGGGAGGGATAAGAATATAAAATTCTGGCTGGGTGTGGTGGCACATGCCTTTAATTCCAGCACTTGGGAGGCAGAGGCAGGCGGGTCTCTGAGTTCAAGGCCAGCCTGGTCTACCAAGTGAGTTCCAGGACAGCCAAGGCTACACAGAGAAACCATGTCTCGAAAAACCCCAAGGGGGGGAAAAATGAAATTCTGCCCATCTTTTATCTAGGCCCTTCCCTGCAATTCTGCTCAGTTCTATTTTCCTTACTTTTCTTGTCCTGCTTTCTGGTGGCTTAGAAGAAAAGCTCCAGTCAACTGACATCAGGTGACCACTGCTCCTATAACTCAGTTCTACCTTTTAATTTTTAATTATTTTTGATTCAGGGTCGCAACTATGTAGCCCTACCTAGTTTAGACCAGCTTCACCAAGAACTCTCAGAGATTCCAATAATCAGACATTCTGTTTTCATAATTTCAGTATATTACTAATTAACAATAAACATTTTCAAATACTCTCATCATAAATAAAGATGTAAAGGAAAGGACTGAGGTCATTCTATTTTTTTTTTAAAGATTTATTTATTTATTATATTTAAGTACACTGTAGCTGTCTTCAGNCACTCCAGAAGAGGGAGTCAGATCTCATTACAGATGGTTGTGAGCCACCATGTGGTTGGTGGGATTTGAACTCCGGACTTTCAGAAGAACAGTCGGGTGCTCTTACCAACTGAGCCATCTCACCAGCCGTCTGAGGTCATTCTAAAGTTGTATTTATCTATATTGTTTTCACAGTCATGGGTAGCTAACTGAACACTAGAAATAATATATATTCTGGACTGAGATGAACTACAAGTACAAAATATATTACAAAGATATAATATAAGAAACAAAATTATGGGCTGGTGAGATGGCTCAGTGGGTAAGAGTTCAAATCCCAGCAACCACATGGTGGCTCACAATCATCCGTAACGAGATCTGACTCCCTCTTCTGGAATGTCTGAAGACAGCTACAGTGTACTTACATATAATAAATAAATAAATCTTTAACAACAACAACAAAAAAAGTTGTCCTCTGGGGCTGGTAAGATGGCTCAGTGGGTAAGAGCACCCGACTGCTCTTCCTGAAGGTCCTGAGTTCAAATCCCACCAACCACATGGTGGCTCACAACCATCTGTAATGAGATCTGACTCCCTCTTCTGGACCATCTGAAGACAACTACAGTGTACTTACATGTAATAAATAAATAAATAAAAATAAAACATAAAAAAAAAAAAAGAAACAAAATTATAGATTATTACAAAGATGTAATATAAGAAACAAAATTATAGATTATTACTCATTTTATATTCATTTTACATTGAAAGACAGTGTTTTGGATGTAGTGGATTTAAAATGGATTTTTCCCTATGAATACTGCTTTTAGATTTTAGAGTTACATATGTGCATGTAAAGTTACATACGTGCATGTATCTCATATATATATATATATGGACAGACCTGGTCTAAAATTCTTAATTCATTTGTGCAACAATGGCTTCAATAACTAAGTGGTTTTAACGCCCACTTTGTGGGATGGTTCCTAAAGGAATAAAATTTCATAAACTATTTATTGCAAACAATAATAAAGATGCTTCTAGGGTTAAAAAATATTGGGACATATTTGGAGAAAATTCAAAGATCTATAGGTAGATAACACGTTTGTTTTTTACATAAGCAAACTGCTAGCTTCACAAATGTGCTTTAATCCAATCTCAATAAAAAAACCAAGAAGCTTTTCTCTGAGTATTGGGATGCTAACAATATCTTCAAATACATTGTCAGGGACACATTTCAGTGGTAGAATAAACTGCAAGCATATTCAGTCCCCTTAATAACGAATATAGAAGGAATGCCTTGAAAGATTTTGAGAAGAGGCCTGGAGGTGGTGAGGGCTTAAATGTCAACTTAGTCTTCCAAGATAGCCACAACTATACAGAGAAACCCTATCTCAGAGATGGGGTTGGGGAGGGCGGGGGGGTAGGGGTCGTCTGACAGCCACAAAAACAACAACAAAAAGGTTGTGAGAATTAGTTTTCTCCTATTATAAGTTTACCAAACAATATTTGAATCATTGCTATGTACCAAGTACCCTCCACAACGAAGATAGCAGCAAGAAGAGTTAGTCTAATTCTACCTTAGAAACTACCAAAAGGACGCAGACAGAAATTTGAGATTCAGGTTATTCAAGGAATTTAGCCTATGGCAAACATGAAATAAAAACTGGGAAGAATGGAGACAGAGTTCACAGGTGGTCCCGAGGGCATGGAAATGCGAAGCTGGGTCTATTTATTATGCTTTAGCTGTTTGCTCATTTAAACTGAGGACTCAAAACACTGGGAGAAAACGGGCGATTTTCCTTTCTGATCTCCTGGCTTTTCCACGATAAACACTTAGGACACTGAAATCAACACTGGATCCACTGAGCAAATCTCAGTTTTAGGTCTCCAAAAAGCACGCTTCACATCACTCACTATAGGGAACACCAGAAATATGATCCAGGCTGAAACAAATCAGCAATCTGAATCTCCCTCTCTTAAAGACTGTGGGTATGAAAGAATCCAGCAATGAATGAAAACTAAACGCTTTTTATTAGAAGCATACACTTTCAACAGATAGCCAATTTAACCTTTTGGATTGTACAAAGCATTACCAAGGAATCTAAGTACTTATACAAGGTCAATCTTTAGTGACGACACACACGTATAAAGTAAGCGCTTCGGGAGGCTGAGGCAAAACAAAGTTAAATCTACAAGCTGAGGCAAAACAAAGTTAATCTACAACTATGCTGCATCAGAATAAGGCAAAGCAAGTATAATAATTGGTAATGGTGTAAAAAAAAAAAAAAAAAAAAAATGGCTGACCAAGGTTGTGACGCAGTTCAACCCACAACTCCGTCGCTGTAAAAAACAAATCGAAAGTATGAGAAGCAATCGTTTCAGTCCTGGGTCCAACTTAACTGTGCAAGCTAGTCGTTCCGGCAGCTACCCCTTAAAATGTCTTTGTACTAAGGAAGGCAGTTTACGTTAGCGCCAGCACCCCACCTTCTCCCAAACTTCCAGGCTAACACCCACAAAAGAGGCTGAACACGGAAGCCACCTACAAGTCCCGGATGCGTTTCTCCACGGAGGAAGCTCAAACTTCGGAATGGCGCCCAATCAAACTAAGAACTAGAGTCCTGGGCGGGAGTGAGCCAACCCACAAGCAGGGCGGAACTTTCAAATCACCTTGCAGTCCAATACGGACTAGCGCCAAGGGTTGCTTTCTGCTGCTGACAGCCATGGGAGGGCGTTCCACGTTAGCACTTCCTGAGCAGCCCAGCACAAACAAGTCTAGGTGGGACACGCGACCCCACCCATCCCACCGAGCGAGCAAGCGCTGCCGGGCCGGAGTCCCATGCAACCTTGCTTCATTAATCACACAAATGTCACAGCTCTTAAGTGGGAGTGGTGGCTCTGAAAAGAGCCTTTTGGATTGTTGAGGAGGCAGCCTACTTTTTCTTGGCTGCAACCTTCTTGGCCTTCGCAACCTTAGGCTTGGCAGCCTTCGGTCTTACGGCCTTAGAAGCGCTCTTGACCTTCTTGGGCTTGGCGACCTTCGCTTTCTTTGGACTCTTGGCCACCTTCTTGGTCACAGCAGCTGCCGCGGGCTTCTTCGCCTTTTTCGGGGTCTTCTTGGCCGCCTTTTTGGGTGTGGCAGCACCAGTCGCCTTCTTGGGCTTCTTGGCTGCTCCCGCAGGCTTCTTCGCCTTGGCCGCGCCTGCCTTCTTGGCCTTGGGCTTGGCCTCGCCGGAAGCCGCCTTCTTGTTGAGTTTGAAGGAGCCGGAGGCGCCGGTGCCCTTGGTCTGCACCAGGATGCCCTTGTTCACCAGGCTCTTCAGCCCGAGCTTGATGCGGCTGTTGTTCTTCTCCACATCGTAGCCCGCGGCCGCCAGCGCCTTCTTGAGCGCGGCCAGGGACACACCGCTGCGCTCCTTGGAGGCGGCCACAGCCTTGGTGATGAGCTCGGACACCGGGGGTCCGGACGCCTTGCGACGCACCCCAGCGGGTTTCTTGGCGGCCTTCTTTTTGGCAGGCGCCTTCTCCGCGGGGGGCGCGGCGGCTGGGGCAGCAGGAGCGGTCTCCGACATGATGAGTCTCTAGAAGTCAGGAACTGGTGGCAGTACGCCGATGGAGTACCGCGGCCCCGGCCGCTGTATATATAGAGCGCAGGCGCGCGCTGATTGGTGCTCCGGCGGCCTGCCTGGCTGGCAAGCTCTGAGCAGCCGCGCTGCTCCCAACTTGTGTTTGTTACACTTCACAAAAAGGAGAAAATATTAAAATGTCTTACACCAAATCTCTCGAGTTTGGCCGGTAAAGGATCTGAGAAGTCTCAGGCTTCAGGATATATGTTTATTTTTTCCTCATCCCTAAAGACAACGCGCCTAGGAGTCCCTAATTCCCCCAACTCCAAAGGAAGTCCGGGGTAGATGGAGACCACTTTCTGTTTTTCTTCTAAATTACCTGGTCGCTCCTTTGCCCTTGAAAGTTCTTTTTCTCAGGGATTATAGAGCACATGCTTCCCTTAATTTAGGGACAAAAATGAAGCGATTTCCGCCTAAATTTTCACGATTATTCTGTTTCTTCGCAAGGGAAGTAACACAAGTCCTTAGTGACTTCTGAGTAGAGACCCACCACAACTATGGACTAGGACTGGGATTTCCAGTATAAAACACGTGGGATAAGTTGAGAGGGGGTTCATAGGCCTTGGGGGTGTATAATGTGGTGGTGGGGTTAGGACTTAAATATCTGATTTAAAGATACTGACTTTAAAATGCTTTTCATTGGTGGGGGCGGGGCACCCCTTTCACTTCTATGATGGGAGATACTGGGCTTTATTTTTAAAGCTCCTGGTTCCCCTCTGAGTTTTGCAAAGTAGGGGGTCTAGCTCTGAAGAATAAAGATAATAAGAAGGGAAAGAAACCTCAAAAGTCTATATGAGCCCTCCTCTCCCCCAAATGCCAATTAGAGTCTTTGAAAGATCTGTTTTTAAAGCAACGAGCAAATATTTGCTTATTTTGCAGCAATGCAGATATAAATTTCAGTGCATGGAAATTCTAATCTAGAAAATAGTTTGTCTTAGTACAGAAGGACCTTCTAGACTTGGAGACTATAAGGTGCAGATGTCAGTAAACTTACTGGCTTTTCTAAAGGTTACGTTTGACATAGATTTGAACAAGCTAAATATTTGAAATAGAAAATGTGGCCAATTTTACCAATAAGATAAGAGACAAGATGAGTACAAATTATCATGTCATCTGTAGTGGACAGCTGTGTGTCATCTCTCCTCAGTTCCTCTGAATATGGCAATCTGTATTCTAGTCAACTTTGCTTTGTTAGCTTAAAGTTTTCAGGTTCATACTTCAGCCTTTGGCTTCAATAGCTACAACAATGTTTTTGTTGTTAGAGAAAATACAAGGTAAACTCTCTGCTAATATAATTAATACATGGGACAAAGGAAGTTCCCCTAATTTTATCAGAAATCTCTGTTTAAGTATATGTCTGCATAAACACATGTGATGAGGTTGTCAGCACTAAAGTGTGGTAAAGTCACAAGGTGATACAAAATTGAGTTCAGAGATGTTTGTGAAACAAAGCATATTTTATAAGACTGAGAATGGTCCTGGAGTCTCAGGTAATAACGTTAGTTTAGCACTTGCAAACAGCATCTCCTAGGCTTCTGCCCTCTGGGAATTAACAGCCTAATGGGATTAGGGATGGATGAATTGCTAGCAATAGAACCACTTTAAGAGTTGCCTTCCTGTGTGGACTTTGAAATGGGACTTGCAAGGCATTATTGAAAGTACACAACTCAAGCACCTTCGACATCCCAATACGCTTTAGTGACAGAAATGAGAACATGTCACCTTGCTCGGATTATGTGGAAAATGAATGAATGCCCTCCTCATCTGATAGTTGCCCATCTCCCCCAAGAAAAAAGCTGTGTGATCTAGTACTCCAGTTTACCCACCTCCCTGTCACTGTAAATTGTCGAATTATTTTTAAAATCCTAGATTTGTTCATTTGAGTGTTGTAATTCGTTAACTTATTATAACCTTTCAAGCTGAAACAATCAAATCATAGCTCTTTAATGCAATTAACTAATAAAGTTTTACCTGGTGTAGATGCAAATTAATTGCTTCCAATAGAAAAGATAACCCTGAAAGTTATATTTGTATCGTACAATAATAAATTATATCTATAATTTTTCAGTATTCATTCAGCACTCATTCTGTCTCTGAGTAAATACACACTTTATCTTCCTGTATTCTTCTTTGAACCAAAATGTCATCCAGCTTGCTTACTCAATAATGAGTTCCATCATTCTTCGACATATACATGAGCTTACCACATATAGTACTTATATATGAGTCATACTTTTAATAGCTCAAAAATTATATGCTGATGCTTATTAGTCAGACTGTCCTAAGGGCATCCAATCAGAATCTTCAGATGTCACCCTCTAAAATGGAAACTATAAAATGTGGAACTTGAAAGCAACCTGAGACTTAATAAGTGTCTGATGGAGTCTGAGATTTTAAAGTAAGTTGACTAAGATTATGGGCAAAAAAAACCTTCTATTTATATGTGCTCCGAGCAAAAGATTAGATTGGTGATATGACCTTTAGATTCAGTATCACTGGATAGCCACCAATGAAATGAGGACACTGGTGAAACGTGATGATGTCAAAGTGATCTGGTACATTTGTTTGTATGATGAAGATTGCACGAGGGTTTTGTCATGCCATGTCTTCAGGCTGTGTTGCCCTGGTGGGCAGAATTAAATATGTAGAGAATATGCAGAAGGAGCTGGAGGTAGAAAAGTTTAACGGCAAGAAACACTCATAGGAGGGAGAGAGTGTTTAGGGCAAGTTTAAGGGGCGGGCTTCCACCTTTTCTTCTCCATTTCCTCCCTCTAACATGCCAGAGTGGGGTTAGCTGGAGCAGCTTTTCGAAGTTGTTAGTATAGATCCAACTTGGAGTGATTGAAGCCTGTGTTTTTCTAACTTACCAAGGGATGATGGTAAAAGCCACAACCACATTATTTGCAATTCCTTCCTCAAAATGATAAATGATAACTGGTCCATTGCCAGACAGACAATGTTGGCAGCACAAGTTAAAACTACACAAGTGATGTCAGGAGGTTTATAGCCTTTTGTTTGTTTGTTTGTTTGTTTGGTTGGTTGGTTTGGTTTGGTTTGGTTTGGTTTGGTTCGGTTTATAGCCTTCTACACTGTTGTCTCACCTCAATCTCACAAATAATTGCTACAAATGACCTTGAGCAGTAGTTCTCTTATTTCCTCAGTCACTCCAGGCAGATGTCCGCCAATTACAAGGTCAAATCTTTGCTACAGTGTTTTTTTCTATTGATTCCTGAATACATGAAGGGCCAAGATCTTTTTCACAGTTTATACACCAGTGCACCCTCAAATGCAATGGGGAAACCAACATACATCATAACAGTAAGGCATGAAGGAGGGACATAATGCAAATAGAGAATTGCAAAAAGAGACACAATGCGAAATGGTCCCCAGACACTTTGAAATTGCCAACAGAGCCCTGGGATACACCTCCCCTACCCCCCACCCTAACTTATTTTTCAAAAGACTTTAAAACGCTTTCAAAACTTTAAGCTCACCTTCCAAATATACAAAATTGACAATCGTGACAGTATACACTTTTTATACCTCCTCAGTCTAAGCTTATAATGAAGGCACAAAGGGAGCCGTAAGTTAGATAATCACCTTGACCAGAGCCAAGGCATCATCTCACGCATGGCTGTTTTGTGGGAAATATATAGCTAAATGTGCTGAGATAGTATTTTGTCATCCCGGACCACAAGCTTGCTGTGAACACCCTGCACCAGACAGCCTCTGAGCACTTACTTAAGGATAGAACACCTGCAGTGAACATAAAGGACAACCATCCAAGGAGAGTGTCTCCTCTCAAGGCCAGGGGCCTGCTAGGACAGACACAAGCAGGCCTTACAGGGAAAGAACTCCTGATAGGGAAACAAAAGTCTGAAAGACAAAGAAGGGTAAGAGGCTAAACCTTTTCCTTAAGTAATGAGTAATGCAGCAGTGAAATTGTAAGATAAGAGAATTGCTTAAGCCCAGGGGATAGGGAGGCAGGAGGGTTAAAAATTCAAGACAGAGTTCAAGGCCAACCTGTGCTGTGTGAAACCTGTCTCAAAAAGAAACAAGGAAAACAGTTTAGAATGGGGGTCCTCAAGCTCTTAAATGTTAATCCCTTTTCTACGCCAATAATCTAGTAAGTCCTCTGAAAATCCTTTAAGATCCTAAGTCTGTTGTATGGACCATTTTAGGTATTGAAGCTAGGTATTAAATTAAGTAATCTGATCATTGATAACCATGATTTGTTTAATAATCTTTTAAGATATAAACTTAATTAAATGCATTTATAATTATATGTTATTCATATGTAAGCTGTATATGCTACACTACAGATTTCAATCTCATATACAAAGAAACCATATATAGCATAAGATGGGAAGTTCTTATGCTTCAACTCATTCAGAAGACCACGCCACACTGATCCAAAACATGTAAGGTTGTGCGTAGGTGGAGATTACAACTTACTGGTGATGACAGTGATCTAGAAGCATAGCTTTGAAGCACGCAGGCTTGGTTTTAATTCCACTTCCTCCATTCACGTGCGGAGGACGATGCCCAGTTCCTGAGCAACAACTTACACTTTGAAGATAGTGAGGATTAGTCGCGAGGGTTCCCCTTCAAGGTTTGGGGTGTGCTCATGTAACAGTTATTCCCACCAGACCCTTAAGATGTGAGGACCCTCTGCTGTGTGGGCATGATTCGGAGAAAGGTTGTCCCTTCCTTACTTTGAAGAGATTGATGAGAATAGATCAAATCGGATGAATGGATGAGAGTAGAGCAAGTCCAGCCAGCTGTTTCCTTCTTTCTGATTACTTGTGTTTCTCAGATGCATCCTGAAGGCCCAAGAACCCATCTTCTCTTACCCTAATAAGAGAAGATGTTTCTGGGCCATCCTAGATGGGAAGGAATGATGTGTGTGTGTGTGTGTGTGTGTGTGTGTGTGTGTGTGTGTGTGTGTGTGTACAAGTGTAAACAAATATGGTTATGCACTGGAGGACAAGTAGATGAGTAAATGATGCAAGACTATGACTCTGCAATAAGGGTCTGTCCCAACAGTCACCCAGAACCTCATCCCATGTCCACTTTGCAAGCTTGTGAAGACCCTCTCACACAATCCCTCTGTCCCTACTTCTTCCATTCCAGGCAGGTCATACTTTTGATGACAAGAGGGTATGGCTGGTTAATTCATAAGAAAGGTCATGATGTTTCTGTCTTGGATGCACTCCCACATAATCTCAATCTTCTTATATTACATAGAACTTCTGTGACCAAATTCTTATCAAGTTAACTGACCTAAGATTTGTAGCAGTCAAATATATGAAATATACTTTCATAGCTAATAAGAGTAGTTGTGTTTTCTTTCTTATTTTACAAAACAAAACAGCATTGTATATTACTCAAGTGTCTGTCTACCCTGGTTCGTAGATGGAGTATCTGAGTTAAATTCAGCTTTGCTGTTTTCCAGCTGCCTAACCTTGGATGAGTTACTTAACCTGCCCATGCTTCAGTTTCATCATTTGAAAGATGCCAATAATAATAAACCACATGTTTTATAGGTTGTTATGGGATTTATGAATCCATACATATTTATGCTGTACAACAAATTTCAGATGAACATACAAAGAATAAAAATTAGTTTAGAATACTGTACATAAGTACCTGTGCACAAACTAGTGCCCATCCCTGACTGTGCTAATGTGAATGTCATTAAGGCTCATAAACAGCTTAGTGAATACTAGTCAAAAGAGGCCTTTCCAGCACCATGGTCATCCCAGTGAACAGCATCCTACCTATAACCCCAGCCTTAACATTTCACCAAAGGAAAACCCCAAACTCAGCACAGAGCAGCAGTCTTAGCATTTCATGCCTCCAGCACCACGTACACTTCAAAGAGGTATAAACTTTTCAACTAAAGCCATGAGAGGTGCCACACCCCTTTAATGCTAGCACTCAGGAAACAGAGACAGCCAGATCTCTGTGAGTTCTAGGCCAACATGTTCGACATGGGGAGTCCAGGCCAGCCAATACTTACATGGAGATTTTCTCAAAACATAGATGATAGATAGATAGATAGATAGATAGATAGATAGATAGATAGATAGATAGATGTAGGTGTGATGTCTCATGTCCGTAATCCCAGGACTCTGGAGACTAAAGCAAGAGGATTCTCCAGAGCTGGAGAACAAGTTGGACTACATAATGATCATCAGTTGAACCAAGCTTGGATGACATAAGACTTTCAAATTTGTATATATAAACTATACAAAGCAAAAACACATCCCTACCAATTAACTACTTACCACTCGATTTAGTTTTAGGTAGGTTTTCACCCCTATATGACATGTGTGAAACTTTTATCTTATAGGAATCACAGCCATTTACAACATGTGCTGCTGTTTGCCTCAGTAGACACTAGATGGCAGGCCAAAACAAGGATGCTACCTCAGACGCCAATCAAATTTCTCTTGACCTAGATAAGCATTAATCTTCAGCTATGTTCATATTTTTCTATCCCTTTCAGAAGTTATTAACACCATCTGTAATATAGTCATTATAATGAACTAGAAATTCATGATATGCAGTCTGTCCACTGGCAGGGAACATGGGAAGAAGAAATTAAGTGAACTGAACTCTTCTCTAAGTGACTGAAGAATCCATGTTGGCTCATTCACTCTGCAATTTCAACAGCAACTACAATAAGCCTAGCAACCGCCAGGCTTAGGGAGTTGTAGAGCAATCCAGACAGTTTGTCCTCCTGTAGGAACTGGAGGACAGAACTCTCCTCAGAAAAGATAAGTGATGCTGGCTGTGAGAAAGGGCTCACAGCAGAATGATCAAGAACAATGGTCACTTTATACAGTGGTAGATTTTAATGATAGAGCCTTGATTTAAGTTATTAAATCAGTTCTTAGTTGTTGGGGTATTTGTTTGTTTGTTTGTTTGTTTGTTTTTAAGTAAAATGGCCACAGTGAATAGGCTAACCAGACACTGTCCTGCAAAACAGGGGAAGCAGAAAGACAGGCAGTTGAAGGGATTTACAAGGCAAAGGATTCACTGGGCATCTAGTTGAAGTCTGAGATCTAAAAGTCAACAATTGCAGCTCAATTAGCAACATTTGCTGTAAAGGTTGCCTATGTAGAGACAATATTCCTTTTATAGTGGGCTGTTACAAGTAAGCAATGAACCATGCTCAAGGCTTGAATACATATGACTTCCCATAAGCCTTGCCTGTTTATGAACCTGCAGCTCTTTTAGAATCTAACAAAGAATATAAAATTTATTTATAGGTTAAAAAAAAAAAAAACTTGTGTAACCTTTGTGCCCAAGGTTTTACCTTATCAACTATAATCCCACCCAATGTGTTAAATTATGTATACAACTTAAGAGTTGCCCTGTGATGTCATGTAAGTCCCTGAGCACTCAACTTAACTACAATCACTAAAGTCATGTACGTGACCACTGTAAAGTCACTTAAGCACTACTCTGTTGAGAATCCTATATATACAGTTGGTGTAACTGTCTTCCTACGTGTCTCTATCTGCTAACAGTATGTAAATATGTGTTGAAATATCTTTTAGTTAAACTCTAACTCTGCTTCCAACTTCTGCTGAAATTTCTGTTGGTAGTATACCCTGGCTCCATCTCAGTAATATCTCTAAGGACCCAGAACTATGTCTCAGCCCTGACCAGCCCTGCTGGTGATCATAAGGCAAGAAGAAGCTTTTGTCTTATAGTGAAAAAATTATGAAATTCATAATTAAGGTCTATCAATACTCGTGATAATAAATGTGGCCATCATGGAGATACAAAGGGTTCATAACTGTACAGTGGGCTCAAGATTAGCCCATCACCTGATTCTAACACACACCCCCTGAGTCATACACCCAGCAAACTCAAGGAAACGTAGGCCACACTCAAGCATGATCATATGAAAGTCCACCTGAACGGGCACCACACAACTATTTAGTCATTGCTGAAAGGAGCAACACAAACTATGTAAAACATTAGTGGAGGGGAGAGGGGAAAAAAAAAAGTCAGGCATGATTCCTGTAAATCTCAGAACTCAGGAGAAGAGTACACAAGAATAAACAAGAAGAATACACAAGAATAAATTACTAAGAAACAATTTTTAAAACACGTGCAAAAACAAAACCCAACCATCTCACATTGCTAACTAATCATTTTAAATAGTTTCAGACACTGAGTTGAACAAGAAGGGTTCTGGTTGAAGCTGTCCAGGGGCAGGACTGCTGCTGAGGTGCAGACCGAGAACTGGCTGCCTGCAGCTTGCTTCTTTCCTCACACTAGGCTTTTGCAATTGCGGGTGTTTGTACTAGCAGACAGCGGAATTCCAGGGTAAAGCGTCAGCTGGCTAATCATTCACTTGGACACTAACCATTACTCAGCAGATTTTAAAACCTTTCCACATACAGAGAGTTTTGATGACAAAACTGGTGACCTATAACTGTGACAGGGTAAGAAGCTGAGACCGAATCAAAAGTTCCATTATGAATATTCGTTTTGTTTTTTATTGTTTGTTTGGCTTGGAAACTGAGCTTTCTGTGAGAAAGAAAACTACAATAGCCATTTTATTCTCTCCTTTCTTTCTTCTTTATTCCTTTTATTATTATTATTATTATTATTATTATTATTATTGTGACATTCATTTTTGTAGTCAAAGCTGGCCTAGAATTATTTCATTCATTCAGGATGTCTTCATTTTTTTTTTTTTAGTACTTCCATGCTTTTATTGATATCAGCAATGGACAAGAACATCCCAGCCCAACAGCTAGGTTATCAGGCAGACCCTCCAGGGCCATTGGCATCTCTAGCCCCAACCTAAGATCCTGCCTACCCAGGCCGTGTTCCCGAATGTGCATGCCCCCCTCTGTCCTGTTTATATGTGTGGCTCAATCTGTCTGAATGACTGAGTCGATGCCTGCATGGGTCCCCGATCCTTGGTACATGATAGGGGTTGTTTAGAACACAACATGGTTTGCTTCGGTGGACCACTGTTCCCCGGTGTTGAGCCTGGGAGACAGGGCCAGAGACTGATGGTGGCAGGAGGCCAGGCACAAAGTCCATTCTAGGGCCACATCCTGGCATTGAGAAGCCCTCCGTTGCATTGTATTTGATTTCACAGGGTCGAAAGGGCTGGCCTTGATAAAAGGGGATATTCCGGGGCAGAGGTGGGAACATGGGAGGTGGTGAGGGCTACAGTGGGTAAGGAAAAGACATGAGGGAAGGCAAATGGAAAGATGGGAGCAAGGGCAAGGCCAGCTGCTCTCTGAAGTCTGGGGGCTGTTTAATGGCTTCCCTGGAATGAATGATCCATCTCTGGCCAATCCTCAAGCCACAGGTCTGGGAGACGGCCATGTCTGGGTAGCTCCATGTTTGGGTACGCGGGTCAGAAGTATGAGAGGTGGCAGCATGCATGCTGGTCCCAATGGACACCATCTCGATGACGGTGATGTACAACAATGCTGGAAACGGAATTGGAGATCTGGGACATGGAAACAGTAGTTCCCGGCTAGTGTAGCTTTGTAGAAGAGACAGCGAAGTGCTGGAGCCTGGCAGGAAGAAACCCCCAGTGACACGTTTCCACAAAAGGCATTGCCAAGTTCCACACCAGCACACAAGAGTCTAGCAAAACCTGGTCCATTCGTACAAACACTCGTTCCAAGTTCTCCCGGAAGCTCTCTATTGAGCAGCGGCCATATCTGGAGAGATCCCAGAGTCAAGAGTTGACGATCACTAGGTCAGGGGCAGGTCCATATCACAACTCCTCCAAGACATCGTCTAGGTACTTGAAGTAAACACGGGTGAGGAAGTAGAAGCATACAAAGTTGTGGCCAGAACCAGAGCAGAACTGGCGGACCTGGCAATACTATTTCCCACTGTGCAGCTCTCCCAGCTGGCCCCCAGTCACCAGCTGATCCTGTGCAAAGCTCAGCTCCCCCTGGCCACCCACCCACACGCCGACCGTCAGATCCAAGCCAGGTAGGTGGTCTTTTTCAGGCCAGGGTCTGCACCCATCCAACACTGGCATGGCTGCCAAGCTTCTTTCATCTTGGCTTTAACTGGGAAGCTGTGAGCAGTGTGTCCTTCTGCAGCAGAAGTACCAGGTCCTTATATACCGCTCTTTAGATGGAGTCCCCCAAAATGACCACGAACTTGTTGTGTAGCAGCTGCTGGACTTCCAGGGCTTGGAAGTGGACCATGGCACTTCCCGGCAGGCAGTGCGACATCGCGTTTTGTAGCCATAGCTGACCTAGAATTATTTCATTCAAGATAGCTTCAAACTTAAGTTTCCCAAATGTTGGGGCTGCAGGTGTTAGCCAACATATAGGACTACTTTTTTTTTTTTTTTTTTTTTTTTTTTTTTGGAGGAACAAGTTAACAGACGGAGAAGAACCTCACTTCAGCGAAAGAGTTGTTTTCCTTCTTCAAACAGCTGTTTTGCAGGACAGCTAACTTCCTGTATAGCATCTTGGGTTGCAATACAAGACTGGTTATATTTTATGCTTGTTAGTTTAGGGTAGACACCAAAAGAGAAAGTGGTTGTTTCAGGGGGAAAAGTCATTTTAATTGTGTCATAGAGAGAGTGTAGAATTAAGCTAGGAACACAAGCACCTTCTGGAGCTAAATATGCTTTTTGTTATTTATTTTATCAAGCTAACCGCAGTCTAACCCATTTATAAGAGAATACTGGATTATTTCCGGATGGAAAGCAGACAACCTCTCATAAACAATACCATCAGCCAGGCCCAGGGACACAGGCCTCCCTGTCATCCCTGCTCTTCAAGAGACTAAGGCAGTAGAGTTGCAATTTCAAAACCTGTCTGGGCTACAGAACAAGTGCCAAGCCACCTGGGCAACTTAGCAAGACCCTTGTCAAAATAAAAATTAAGAAATGGCCTGGAGGAGTGGCTCAGTTGTGGAATACTTGCCTAACACATTCATGGCCACTGGGTTTAACCTCCAATTCTAGAAGAAATAAGGATAAGGATAGATTGAACCAGTGGAAGCATATCAGGGTATATATAGTCCTAACGACCCAGAGTTGCCCTGAGTTGGGGTACCCGGCACTGTGCTGATGGCTTCGTATATTCTTTCGAGAGAGTAGGAGTTAGACAGATCCCTTGGTACTCAGACAGACAGGGAGAATGGTCATAGCTACGTAATAAAGGCAGCACATTTCCAAGATGACAACTTCTTCCCCACCCTCCTGCCCTGAGACGAACGCATGGTAGCTAAACACAATAGCTTGGCAGGCCTTGTTCTCTCTCCGGTGAGCCTTTGCTGATGGTTTAGCTTAAGAAATTTGAGGCCTGATCAGGACATGTTATACAATAGTTATGGGCGAATCAACCACCCTACCTTTCTCTGAGCTAGGTAGACCTGGGCGGCAGGGGGTGGAGGAGGGGAGAGAGAAAGAGAGAGAGAGAGAGAGAGAGAGAGAGAGAGAGAGAGATTGGACTGTTTGGCTTGTTGAGGGTCTTTTGCTCTGTGTCAAGTCCATGTGTGTTTCTTTCCTCACCCTCAGTGAATGTTTTTCTTCAACAGCCGACTCTGCTGCTGTCTGTGGTGTTTGTGAAGTCTCTGCTCTTTCACTCGAACACTTTTGCTTGCTTTTTAATTCTAAATATAACTGGAAGAGAAAACTAACCCAATCAAGATCCCTACACCGTTATCATTTTAGAACAGCTTTTCTAGTTTTAAGTATCTGTGAATATTTAAATATTATTAAATGTATTCATTATATTAAATATGAAATATTGAAGTCTACTTTTAAATATCCTATGAAGTAACTGTTGTTTATTTTTGCTTTATAAAGGAGCCTTAGTGAGCTTCATAGTTTTCGATTGGTTTATAATGCAGCTAGCTGACTGCATGCAAACTGAATTTACTTCAGAGATCCCAGAAAGTTGGGATGTGGAGGAGGGAGGAGTCTCCAGATATGTGCATACAACACGAACTTAGTAGTTGTATTGAAAGGCTCTGACTTTTCCCTTGGCCTGCGGGTGCTTAATGAGTAAGGAAGACGGACCATGGAGTCTCTTCACAGTAATAGAATAGTGACTAAGCCACGGATGCTGAGAACTGAAGTTGACCTCCTAAACACAGGTAGTCACTTTATAGTGGGCGTAATAACTTCTGAGGCCCTGTCACACCAGACTTGAGATAGGGACCTACTAGACCACAGTGTGACAAAGGCTTATCTCCTGCCCAATTCTCCCCCTATTTAAAGTTAAAGCTCATGTCAGTAACTCTCAGAACAGGGCTGAAAGTTCTGCCCCATATGCCCATATGGCTGTACCAAATAACGAAATTCCCATTCTTCCACGTCGTAACTTTTTCCATATTTCTTATTGGGGAAAATACTATGCCTGTTGCCAGACGTCTCCAAGATGGAGCTGCTGCCTGGACTCGGATCCCAGCAACATATATGCACTGGAATGGAGATAAATGAGAGTGCACAGTAGGTGCTCAGAACCCCAGAATTGCTACAGCACTTCCAAGGCCCCCAGGCTTGAGGCTGATAAATCTCTTAGGTAGCCTCGTTTTCACAGTAGCTTTTACTTGCTCTTCTGCAAGGTGCCTTCCCTCCCTTGTAAACTGTATAATAAATAGCACAGAATGATAAACAAAAGCCCTGAACTCTTTACCCCCCTTTTGTTTTCATGTCCATGTGTGCAGACTTAGCCTGTAACCGTGATAGGGCCAGAGTCTCTGAAGGAGATAGGGAAAAGGTAAAGGAAGAGGAGGGAGGTGGGATCAGAGGAAAAGGCCCTGCCTTGCGTAAGTAGGTCAGAGGGAAGGAGTTGGACGGCAGAAATTTTTCAGATCACAAGAAATATCTGCTTTGGGGAGGAGGGAGAGCTGTGTCTGAGGTCTGAAAGAAATCAGGAAGTATATGTGTGTGAGAGAGAGAGGCATCCTGACAGTGATCCCAAATTCATTTTCTATTGTCAATGAGCAGAAGAAAAACCATTTTGGAACATCAGTGCCTTATGTTTTACAAAGGTTCTGGGTTGTGACTTTGTTGTGCCTGTTTCATGGACCCCAAAAGATCACCAAGGAGCTGATTATAATGCAATCACGTTAAGGACTTGATTACAAGCTCCAACTTGGGCCACACCAGGCTCTGTCTCTGACACAGCAGAATGGGAGAGTGAAGCCCTGAGCTCTCAGCAGGACAAGGTTTTATAGGAAGCAAGTGAAGGGGGTTTTAGCCTGGTACACACTGATTAGGGGTGGGGGCATTACGGAACTTTGTTGCCCTTTAACAGAATTGGCTGGTGCTGGGAGCCAAACCATAAACTTAGCTTCTGCCTTCCTCCTGATTGCTGGTTGTTAGGAAGTGGAATGCCAGGGGCAAGCTTGTAACCTAGAAACTAGTGCCAGGCGCCAACTTGTTGGCCAGTAACCTGGAAAGTGGTGCTAGGTGCCCAGCTTGTTGGTTAACTCGAGTTCAACCTTAGGTCAGGTTCTCGAAGTGAAGTCTGAACCCAAGATCCGGTCTCAAACTTCAAAGGGGGCGACAATGACTAAAGTCTTCCAAAGTCTGGTTATGAGGAGCAGGACTAAGTTCTGTTAGAACCTGAGTCATTCTGCAACTAACATCCCTAAAGTCAAAATGGTATTACAGTGTGGGGGCATGGGTATAGGGGAAGAGGAGGGAGGGAGAGAGCCCGAGGCAGGCCAGAGTTCCTGTACTCTGGGCGGGCAGATAAGGGAGGACTGCGGGATGCTTTCCATGTGGCCCCGGGTGGGCATCTGGCTTTGTGAAGCCACTGACCCCACACGGCGAGGGGTGGACAAGGGGCAGCCCCAGGTACCAGGTTCTCAATCTCTGGTATCCCATGCTGGAAATAGCAGAGGAGCTGAGAACAGAGTAGGGGCCATGGGGCAGCACTAGGCCCCAGAGATAAGGGAAGAGAGGGCAGGGGGAAAGAAGGGGCCCTGGGTGGTTCCCAAGCAGGGGAGACTTTAGTCCGGTCCATGGCTGGAGCACAGGAAGGCCTTCTGATGGGAGGTTAGAAGCCGCTCCTTAGGAGAAAGCCTGTCCCATCGTCCAAGCATGGCAGGCCTTGATGAACAGAGACAGTCTAGGGTTTTAGAGCTTTATTGTAGAAAGGCAGAGGGAATGAGAGAAGATAGAAGGAGAGAGAGAGAGAGAGAGAGAGAGAGAGAGAGAGAGAGAGAGAGAGAGAGACCATAGCCAAGAGGAGAGGAGAGGGGAGAAGGGAAAGAGAGAAAAGGAGCTAGAGAGTAAGAAAGGTGAAAGCTCAAGAGAGAGAGGTAAAAGCTTAAAGAGTAAGAGAGTGAGGAGAAGGGGAGGGAGGGAGAGGGAGGGAGGGAGGGAGAGAGAGAGAGAGAGAGAGACAGAGTATCCAAGAAGGGGAATAAGAAAAAAGTAAAGGAATTGTGTAAAGAATTGTATCTGGCCGGGGGGGGGGGGGGGGGGGGGGGGGAGGAAGGGCTGCTTATCTTGCTGTTGCTAGGTAACTGTGAGGAGGAGTCTAGCCTGAAGGTCAGAAGCTTGGGACAGTGTCTCTGTGACTGCTAGTCACATGCTTCTCCTGTGGGGGCTGTGGGGGCAGTAACTTCAACAGGAGCCAGGGGTCCAGGAGACATGAGGGAACGCCTTCCGTCCTATGTAGACCAGGCTGTCTGTGCATAGCCCATTGCCCCGCATGGCAGAGTTTTAAAAAGCTGGGCACCGCACTATGCTGTTGTCAGTGGTGACTAAGTGCTGTTTTCAAAAATGCAAGCCATCTGGGAAGAAGCCTCTATGTACCTAAGGTTTCCACTCACCAGGACCCATCCCAGCCTCCTGCCCTGGCCTCTACCCCAGTCTCACATCCATTAGAACCACTAGGGCTCATAGACACACAGTCCAGTGGTGACCGGGACCTAATTCTGTCAGAGCAGGGGTCATCCTAGAAGCATGGGGCAAAGAAAGGACTACTCACCCCTTATGATCTTAATGGAGGAATGAAGACCCAAGAGACGCTGAGGTCCACTGTTGGCTCCAGGAATTGTAATCTCCCCAGAGTCTTGTCCTGAGAAAGGAGCCAGCCACGATTTCATACAAGCTGACAAGTTGTTAGGCTACCTTGCCAGGGAGACTGTAGCCAAAGAGAGCAGGACCACACCCTGGACAGTTGTGTGTAGGCCTTGCTCTCTGCTTATTCCTAGATTTCATGTCAGTACCCCAGAATCAGACTGAGTGGAGTAGGGGTCTCACTGTGTCTATTAATAGGGTCTTGATGAATACATTCCCTTCTGCTTCTTTCCATCACTTGTTTTGTTTTGTTTTGTTTTGTTTTGTGTTTTGTTTTGTTTTGTTTTGTTTGCCCCACCTGAGATGCCCTAGCATATTAGGTTTCCAGTGCCCAGGCCCTGCCCCTAATAACTCTGATGACATCCTGACCAAGATCACAAGAACCTTGAACAGGAACTTCAATGACATTTAATTTAATACTCACCGGTGGATTGGATTCATATTTCAACTCAGAAAGGGCACCTACTTCCCAACCAAAATGACAAAGTAAGAAAGCAAAGTTATGTTGGTGTTTCTCATTAAGAATCAGAGCCAGAGACATGTTACAGTTTCAATTGTGCATCACCTTGCCTAAGATAAACTGTCCTTCTACCTCTTCAGGGAACTGGGATAGTGTTCCTTTTAGAGACCAGGGCATCTATTCTTATTTGTAGTTGTTTAATGTTTCTCTTAACTCCCTGGCTACTCGCTGGCCCATTAGTCTGGCTCCAGTAAGAGATAAGTTCCTGGTTTGAGGCAGCTTCCATCTCCCTGTGTGGCTATGTGATGACCTCAATTTCAATTTTGAAGCGAGATAACTGCAAGTTGCTGGAGGTTATAAACTCTCAACACCCACCCGCAGTGATGCACTTCCTCCAGCCTGGCTTTATCAACTCCCCAAAAAGTACCATCTACTCGGAACTAAGTGTCCATATACCAGAGCCTAAGGAGGACTATTCTCTATTCTCATTCAAACTACCACAGCATGATCAGCTTGCAGAAGGAAGCTTTTATCTGAAAATAAAGGAGTGGACACTTTAGGAGTACATTCCTACAAGAATCTGTTCCCAGAAGTACCTGCCTCGCTCAGTGTCTCACAGTCAGACTTCCTGGAGTATGGTCCCCTATGGCACAGAAACCTGTGATTCTTCCCTTGTTTCTCTGATGATAGGCAAAGAAGGAAGGCCTTGACTAGAACCACAGACGCAGTAAGTCATTAGGGTTGGAGTTGGTGAATGTGGTCACCCTTAAGGGAAAACCAGATAGATATATACCTGGTGTCCTAGTGAAGGCTAGTTTCCTTCCCTTCTATGTGGTGTTGGAGTTGCATGTGCTAAAGCTGACTGACCAGGTAACTCTGGGATATTCAACTATGCAGAGAAATAGGAGGAAGATCCCAGAAAGCAACAACGCTAGCGGGTGTGGGATTATATCAAAAGTGTGTTCCCGATAAGCCCTAAACAGTGTGAATTGTGGTTCAGAGTCTTTATGGAACCCTTCAGAGGTGTGCGTACCCTTATCAAAGCAAGCATGTTTTGCTTTTTGAGAAAGTTAGTGCAACCAATTAGGATGCAAACTGTATCTTAATGAACTGATGACAAACTCGGTGTCACCGGTAATGTGTCAGTGTCGCATTAAGTAAAGAAATCAAACCACAAAGCGCGGTCACTTGGTGTTATTGAACCAGGAACAAGCCCAGATTGGAATCCTCTATGTCATGCTCCCTGTGGCTTTTGTCCTACCCGTCTCTTGTAGGAGTCTGACTCTGTGCCTTTCTGAAAGTTGCCTTGTGAATCTCTCCCTCTGCCTGTCTCTGTGTCTACGTCCTTTTCTCTAACTAGGGGCATAGTTCTTGCTTTTATTCACCAGCACAGAAAGTATCACATGGGAAGGGAATAGGATACTTTATAGAAATCTTTAACACATATACTAGCTCCAAATGGTTCCTAGCTGAATCAGTTGCAAAGAGTATGGCAAAGGTCACTGATTATTAAACAATATTTGTGTGCTTCGTTCAGCATTTATGGTGCATATTCATTTTTATAAGACCACTTTGAGCCAGCCTATTTGCAAATGACTATTATGATACATGCACATTACGTAACAGGAGCCCAGACCTTAGTATAACTGACTCCATGATGGAAGGATATAAAACTCAACATGTAGGCAGTATCTCCAGCCAAAATGAAAACAAAGACCTAATCCATCCAAGCCCATAGTTCTGGGAAAGTTCCTAAATGCTCTATAACCTTGGTTTTTTTTTTTTTTTTTGGTTTCTGTAGTTCCACTTCTGGTGAAGTGTTCTTGTTAACTGAAGTATATCAACCCAGAACAATGTTTTTTCTTTCTGCGTGTTTAAAAGCTCACTGTAATAGTAGTTCAGTGCTAAGCTGGGATCCCAAGCACCCAGTGTAGTCATCAGCCAACTGAAAAAGACTTCCTATTGGCTTGAAAGTATGTCCAAGCAGTCATCTCTGGTGACTCCCCCTCAACACATGATTCTTGGGTCTGGGCTATGGGAGAGTACATAATTTCAGACTGCAGCTATGCATTGGCTCAGGTTGTAAAAGTTGCTTACATGGGAAATCCGAGGCAAGTAAGGCTGTTTGTTACATCGTTCTCTTAAAGGCAGGTTAAACAAACACGGTAGGCTAGCAACCTCAAGGTGTATTATTAATTCTGGGCTGTGAGACCCAGCAACAGGTCCAGTCTCTTGGGATGTAAGAGATCCTTTCACAGCATTGCATCACCACGACTGAAAAGAGGCAGCACAGATTTTTCTCTCTTTGCAGACCGTTTCTGGTTTCCAAAGACAGAAAACAGTTTCCAGGAGCAAGGCTCCAATCTCCTTTAAGGAGTGAAAAAGCTCACAGCAGACATTTCCTGTGTTCAGCAAGTGGACTGTAAAACGTTTTTGATCTTCCAGACCAACCCACCAATTCCTGCCAGGACACCATCAGTGAATGGGCTGTGTGTATGCTCAGTCTATTAGCACATTCCCTGTGTCCCTCTCTGTCACTTTTCATCCACCCTTCCAGGAAAAGCTTCAGTAGATTCCAAAGATTGTTTCTTTTTTGTTTGTTTGTTTGTTTTCAGTGACAGGGTACATAAAAGCACATAATGTTTTGCTTGAATACATCTTCTACTTACTGGAGCCATGTCCTACTGGTTTTCCAGGTGAATATGGTCATTTAATATATTGCTATAGTGACACACTTTTGTGAAAATTCCTTTTAGCTTCAAAGAGGATGAACCTATGTACTTAACCTGCTCCCCTACGGTATTTATTTTATTTAAACTGCCTTTAAGAGAACAACGAGACTAATCTTAATATACCTTCATACCCATGTAATTAACTTTTGCAACCTTAGCTAACTACATCAGTTTAATCTTAAATTATATACTCCTTTTTCAGAATTATGTGATTGTGTGTATGCGTGTGCGTGTGTGTTATCATTTACTGAAAGCAGCTAACAGTTGGACGGAGACCTTAAACCAAATATGTTGTAAGTGTTGAAAGCAACATCTCCGTTTATAACATCTCCGTTTATAACATCTCTGTTATAACATCTCTGTTATAACATCTCCGTGGTTTTCACTGCTAGTCTGAGTCACTGTCAGTAAGGCACCTTTTAGAGGCTTCTTTTAAAGATCTCAGAAAATGGTTCCTAGCTTACCTCAGGTACCATTTTCTGTACACACCAATAAATACAGAAGAAAGTTCCTTGCTAGTCATAGGCACAGATCTCTCTCTCTCTCTCTCTCTCTCTCTCTCTCTCTCTCTCTCTCTCTCTCTCAACAGAAAGGTGCCAGGGACAGATCAGACACACACAACTAACAACAGATAGTCCAATAACCATTGACTATAGACAGCTGGAAGGGATAGGGAGACAATAGGCCAGAGTAATTCAATAGAGAAAAAAAAAATCTGTGTTTTTATTCCTTGATGCAGCATCGGCACACTGTCCCCTCATGGAGGTTTCTTTAATGCATTAACTGACTTGCATTGCTTCTAATTCCATATAATACATCATTCCGTTATGTCGGGGAAGTAAGTCAACCTGCTCACACACCCTGTTGTACTCTATGGTTATGTATGAGAAGTAGAGTGGAATCTCCCACCTGCACTTCCTTTGTTCGTGCACAAGGGTCCCCAGGTCGTTATCTTCATCAATGCTGGGCATTGCTCAACTTTTCAACGTGCTAATGCAAAATGAAATATTGCTTTACTATTCTTTGATTACCATGTGTCTTGGGCTCTCTAGTATATCCATTTTATGTTCATTTCTTTCATCCAGTTCTGCTATTGAGTTTCTGCCAGAATCGTTTTTGTCTACAGAAATACTTTTTGTATTCTAGTTACTAATCATTTTGTATGTTTCAATTTATTAATGTCTCTGATATTTTGTTAGCTATAAAACTTTATCCATAATATCTTTTACTGAATAGAAAGACTAATTTTGGTTAGTATTCCTGGCTGGTGAAGTCACTCAGCAAGTAAAGGTACTTACTGGCAAGCCGGTCAACCTGAGTTTGATCTCTGGAACTGACATACCAGAAGAAAAGAATCAAGATCTGCAAGTCATCCTTTGATTTCCACAAGTGCGCCTACATATATAACTCCCACACAATAAATAAACATATGTGTGTATGTATGTGTAATTTTAAAAATCTTTTATCCATCTCTACTTTACAATATGGTGTGTGTTTTTTGACATTTCAGATTATGCAACAAAGTTGGATTTTATAACTTGACCTGCCTTCCCTCTTTCCCTCCAGTGGGTGTGAGGTGCAGTTGCATGTTTGTTGGGTGGACAGTTAGAGCATTTAGTACATACATACGAGTTTGGAGAGGGAGGTTAGGTAGATGTGTAGTCGTGGAGGAAGGACATGTAAACACATGTATGTGTGAGAGAAGTTAGGGACGCACTCATATACTGAGGAGAGCTCAAACACATGTGAATACCTGTTATCTAGCTTTGGTCTTCCTGCCATCCTAGGAGGAGGATGGGTGGGCATGTTAACAGGACCTCTGGAGGTGATTTCCACATAGGATTTTAAGAGATAGCTGGCAACAGATATTTCCCAGTGGGATGTGTGTCTGTTGCTGACACAACGTTCCCAGTTCTTGTTCTTTGCATAAGTGTGGAAATGTTGAATATTTAGATCTCAAATTTGTGATAAGTTTTCACAATTAAGAACATCCACAGCAATTTTGGTTTAAGGAAAGGGACTGGGGCTTTAGGGGTGCTGGGTCACTGACTGTTGTTGCACAAGCAAGCACTCTTGGCATCAGTAGACAGATTTCAAGTTCTGGATTCTCTCTTGTTCCTTTTCATTTTAGAGTTTGTTTGTTTGTTTGTTTGTTTGTATCAGTCTCGCTCTGTAGCACACACTGTCCTTATGTAGTCTTAGACTTGAAATCACAGCACTCCTTCTGACTCAGCAGTGGCTCAGTCTGTGCTGGGGTCACAGACTTGAGCCACTGCAACTTGTTTCTTTCCACCAATGTCCCGGAAAGGGACCTGGCCTGTCAGGAAGTTTTGTCTGAGAGGTCTGGAACCTCAGCAATGGCTACAGGGTGACTTCTTGGATCCTCCACGTTTCCAGGTCCTAGTGAAGACCGGTGGACCCAGCTGGGGACATGAGCCTATCAGCTGGGCTCCCTGTGCGGCTGCTGCTGCTGTTGCTGCTACTGCTGTGGTCCGTGGCCCCGCAGGCACGGCCACCGCGTGAGTGCGGGAGGAAAAAAGTGGGGGTGTGGAACGCAAAACCGAAAGTGGCTTCCTTGATGCCAGGTGTTTCTCCCTTCAAAAACAAACAGCTCCCTCTCTGATCTCTTCCAGCTCTCAGCAACAGACCCCCAGAGGGAACACCTGCCATGCCACTAGCAGCCTAGGGCACCTCTGCCCCTGCTCTGTCAGGGTGTCGCTAGCGAGGAGTCACGTTGGCTTAGCTGAGCCTGGGTCTCCAATCTCTGCTTTAGTGTTTATATTGTGAACTGTGTTGTCCTACCTCCCTAACTAACCTGGGATCTGAAATTTATCACCAAGAGTGACCAACGGAGCCCTTTGGAATTTTCTCTTCAGGGAGCTGGGAAAGGGGCTGAGGATGTTTTCCTTGTGAGCGCTAGGGGGGCTGGGTCACACCCCCAATGTGTTAATTTTGTGTGTGTGTGTGTATGTGTGAGATAAAGCAAAGGTCACTTGGAGCCTGGCGGGAGGGGAGGGGAGGTGGGGGTTGGACCTCTCCTCACTCTTGACAATTGTTCTTTCATCCAGAAACCTCATTTTCATTTCAAACGGATGTAATACTGTAACCAAAGATTTTAGGGCAGAAGGTCGGGACTCTGGCAGCCCTTGTGCTTGGTAACAGGGTTCCAATTAAGAAGTCCAGTAATAAGGAAACAGTTCCATTCATTGTAGCCATACTGGGAAGATCAAGTGGCCCAGCAAAAGAGTCCATCTTCAGGGTCCTGCTATGACATATAGATTTAGAGAAAGAAACAGATTCCTCTGGATAGACAGCTCTGGATCCTACATCGGAGTCCATAAATTGTTCATCTGTTTGTTGTTTAGGGCACAATGGAGCAATTTCTTCTGCCCCGATGTGCTTCCTAGAAATCATAGCTAATTGCTTTGGTGTGATGCGGGTATTGGGGGAAACAGGGTGATTCCTGTCCTGAGGCATTGATGGTATTCCTGTAATCCAAGGGAACTTCAGGTTTGGGACAATATCTTTGTGTCTTCAGCCTTGGGAGAGGATAAGAGAGGTTAAGAGAGGAGAATCCAGCAGGAAGGAGTCTGATGAGATACAGGAGGCAGGCTGAGCACCAGGCCTCCGTCCCTTTCACTCACTGTGGGTGAGAGGGCTGGTTCCCCCTGTCAGTCACCTTCAGAGCACCTGGCTCTCACCCAGTGGAGCTCAACCTTCCTAACGCTGTGCCCCTTTAGTACAGCTTCTCATGCTGGGGTGATCCCAACCATAAAATTATTTTTGTTGCTATTTTATGAGTGATTTTGCTCTTATGAATCGTAATGTAAATATTTAATAGGCAAGGTATCTCATAGATGTGACCCCAAGGGTAGACCACTGCTCTACAGGACCTTGTTCAGCAGGGCTTTGCTGATTTGCAAATTAAAAAAGAATTAACAGGCCTTTTCTAAGGAATGCCAAAGTGTTGCTTAATGCACTTTAATAACACTAGGATCTGTGATCCTTTTTGACTAATTATGAACTGGGAAACAGCAGTTATTGCCAGTTAACTAGCTCAGATCTTTCCTTAGGACGCAAAGAACATAAACTTAAATCTGATCTTTTTTTTTCTTCTTCCAGAAACTCTGAGATGGAGTGTCTCCCTAAGTAGTTCAGGCTGACCTGTAACTCACCTATGCATATCAGGATGGACTCAAAGCTGAGACAATCCTCCTGCCTCAGTCTCCAGAGTATTAGAGTCAGAAGTGTGAGCCACTTCTCCAAGGCAACAAACATTTGTGACACGGTGGCCCCGTGCCAGGTGCTGTTCTAAGCACTAAGGCTGTACCCTTGAGCAACCTTGTTCTGGAGTTGAGGGAAAGTAATGGGAAAAGCCTGTGCTGAGAGTGCCTGACAGCTCAGCTCCCTTTCCTGGAAGTCCTCTGTTTGCTGACAGGTTGTCCTGAGTTGTGTGTCAGGACACTCACCAGCATTTTTTTTTTTTTTTTAGTCAAACATCTGCACTTGATAATGTTCAGAGATGGAAGTGGAGAAAACCCAGTATCTCCAATCCTTAGGACTTTCATCTTAATGGATTCAACACCACCTCCTAGCTCGGCCTTCATAGCTAGAGAAACCCAAACACTTTCCAGAGTCCGGGTCTAAGGTGCTGTGCGTGTGTATGGGGATAACCTATCCGCTCAAATAGAGAGCATCAAGAAGGTGAGCAGAATAAGAGTGAACAGCCAGAACAGTCAGGGCTGTGCAGGGAAGAGAACTGTCACTCCACAGGGAGGACTCACTCTCCGGCAGCAGGAGGTAACCCAGGGCTGTGGGACCTCTGCATCCTTATCGGGCTGGCTGCCCATTCTGAATGTTTGCTGACTTCCCCAGGTTCACATTCTCTGCGATACCTCTTCATGGGTGCCTCAGAGCCAGACCTCGGGCTGCCTTTGTTTGAGGCTAGGGGCTATGTGGATGACCAGCTCTTTGTGTCCTACAATCATGAGAGCCGTCGTGCTGAGCCCAGGACCCCGTGGATCTTGGGGCAGACCTCAAGCCAGATGTGGCTGCATCTGAGTCAGAGCCTGAAAGGGTGGGATTACATGTTCATAGTGGACTTCTGGACCATCATGGGCAACTATAACCACAGTAAGGGTATGTGGGGCGCGGAGTCACTTCCCTGAGGTGCTCAGAGCATAGCACTATTTTCCAACCCTGGAGATATAGCTTTGAAAAAGAAATACTTTTATTGTCTTGATGTACTTGATGTCTAGGAGGCTCTCTGCCTCTGTCCACTAACCTAGGCCTACGCAGGGAAGCTTCTAGCCTCCGTACAAGCTAATCTCAGCCTAGGATGTTCTCGGCCTCTGAGGCTTGCTGCTCAATACGCTGACTTTTTCTAGCTCTTTCTGAACTCTGGCTGGCTGGCTCAACTCAGCTGTTCTGGCTCCAACTCCTCTCGCAGCTGGTTATTCAATCTGGCTTTTCTCTCAGCCTCTTCAGAGGCTCTGCTTGGCCTCACACTCACTCTGGCAATGTTTTCTAATCTTCTGGCTTCTTCTCTTCCTCTTACTTGTTCTGTCTTCCCCTGTGTCTAGCTTGTTCTCTCTTCAATCGGTCATTGTAAAACTCTTCTGGTAACACTGCCTCCTCCTTCTCTGTGCTTCTCCACTCTCCCTCACAACTCTACTGCAGTGTCTCCACGGACGCTCCTGTGTTCCCGGAATGTAAGCTTCTCCTCCTGTACTGTCTGTCTCTCACGTTTCCTCTATCTTCTTGTGACAGTTGGGTGTATCCTATTCTGTCAACTCTGATTTGTCAGTTGTCTGCCTCTTCATCAGACATCACTTTCAAACATGAGTGCTTCCTTCTACAAACTAACTTGACCTTCATTGCTTGAGATTAAAGGTGAGTAATAGGCAAGTCTATTCCAGACAAAGGGATTAAAGGTGTGTGCTCAGCCACACAAGCTAGAAACAGGTTCAAATATCCTGTAACGTATCTTGAAGTGAGATCCTGGGGGTGTGGTGGGGGAAAACCAACAGGGGGATAGTTGTGTGCCTCAGATCATTCACTACTTGGAGATGGTGAAGACAAAACCAACCTTTTTATTTCCAGTCACGAAGCTGGGAGTGGTGCCCGAGTCCCATATCCTGCAGGTGGCCCTAGGCTGTGAGCTACATGAGGATAACAGTACCAGTGGCTTCTGGAGATATGGCTATGACGGGCAAGATCACCTGGAATTCTGCCCCAAGACACTAAACTGGAGCGCAGCTGAGCCAGGGGCCTGGGCCACCAAGGTGGAATGGGATGACTACAAGATCCGTGCCAAGCAGAACAGGGACTACCTGGAGAAGGACTGCCCTGAGCAGCTGAAACGGCTCCTGGAGCTGGGGAGAGGGGTTCTGGGACAGCAAGGTATGAGGAACTGTGCTCAGGCCCTAAACTCCAGAGTGGGAGTGGAGGGGAATCCCAAGCACCAGGTCATGGATTCAGCCACTCCCAAGGTTGAGGACAATACTTCCTCAATACTAAAATTTCCATTTTCATCATTTCTATTTTTCTGCCTTCCTTTCTTTCTCTCTCTTTTTCTTTCTTTCTTTCTTTCTTTCTTTCTTTCTTTCTTTCTTTCTTTCTTCCTTCCTTCCTTTCTTTCTTTCTTTTTTCCTTTCTTTCTTCCTTTTTTTCTCCCTTTCTCCCTTCCTTCCTTCCTTCTTTCCTTTCTTCCTCTCTCTCTCTCTCTCTCTCTCTCTCTCTCTCTCTCTCTCTCTCTCTCTCTCTCTCTCTCTCTCTCTCTCTCCTCTCTCTCTCCCTCCCTCCCTCCCTCCCTCCCTCCCTCCCCGAGATCTCACTCTGTAGCCCACACTGACTAACTTAGTATGTAACCCAGCCTGGCCCTCAAACTCCCAGAAATCTTCTTGCTTCAGCTTTCTATGTTTTTTCAAGAATTACAGTCATAAACCATCTGCTTCATTGTTGTTTGTCTGATTGTTGTTTTCATCTTTAGACAGTCTCTCACACTGTAGCCAAGGCTGGTCTAGATCTCACTAGGTAGGCCCAACTAGCCACAAAACACAGCCTCAGCTTTCCAAGTCTTGGATTTCAAAGTGTGAACCCACTATTGCTGATGGACTTTTCACTTCATACTGAAGCATATAACACAACTATGAACTAATAAATTAGAAAGGGTATTGTCAGTGGCCTGGCCAGAGGACCTGGACAGACGGTGCTGAAGAGGAGGACAGACTGAAATGACTGTTCTCCGATGTGGCACTTCATTAGTGTGTGACTTTATCTTGAAGCCATTTTCAGGATACCAAATGGCATCTCTGGCAGCCAGGTTTGTGTGTGTGTGTGTGTACGCGCGCTATTTTTCCTTCCCAGAAAGAGAAGTGAAAATTCCAGTCCTCCCGTCTGGAATATAGCAGCCTCCTCATGTACTTCCTCTTTCCCTTCAAGTGCCTACTTTGGTGAAAGTGACTCGCCGCTGGGCCTCTACGGGGACCTCTCTAAGGTGTCAGGCTCTGAACTTCTTCCCTCAGAACATCACTATGAGGTGGTTGAAGGACAACCAGCCACTGGATGCCAAGGATGTCAGCCCCAAGAATGTGCTGCCTAACGGGGATGAGACCTATCAGGGCTGGCTGACCTTGGCTGTGGCTCCTGGAGACGAGACAAGGTTCACCTGTCAAGTGGAGCACCCAGGCCTGGACCAGCCTCTCATTGCCTCTTGGGGTGAGGATGGGCATGCAGGGCAGAGGTCATCTGTTGGAGAGGTAGTCACTTTTGCGGTAAGAGAGTGGTCTGCTGTGGGCTGGGATGTGGCAGTCATGGGCTTGAATTTTCATGTGTTGTTTTTAGAGCCCTTGCCGTCTCAGGCCATGATTATTGGAATCATCAGTGGGGTCACAATCTGTGCCATCGTGGTTGGAATTCTGTTCCTAATCTTAAGGAAAAGGAAGGCTTCAGGTGAGTGGGAGCGTGGTTGAAGTATCATGGTGCCTCTTCCTCTGGGACACACTATTCCTGCAGAAAATGTGACTTCTGTAGGAAACCCTCACTGTGCTTTTTGTGTTGAAAATGCCAGCCCATCTCTGGGGATGTTTTGTTTAGTTTTGGTTTTCCCAGACAAGAAGTTCCTAATTCAGGAAACACCTTCTAGACCCCTACTGTTATGTAGGTGTTATTTAAGGTAGAGTAGGGGGATTTCAGGTTGAGAAAGCCACTGGGTAGGACCCCGAAGCTAAATCTAGTGTGGAATAGAATTCATGACAAGTATGTATAGCTAAAGAAGACCCCTGAGAACGTGAGGGGTCACTGGATGAAATGCTCAAACTACATCGAGAAAGGATATGGAAAACTGGTATGGCGGTTTGTGACCCTAATGTCAGCAAAAGGATTGCAATGAGTTAAAGGCCAGTCTGGATTGGTTCTATTGTGAGACCCTCTCTTTGAATACAGACAGACAGACAGACACACACACACACACACACACACACCACAATGCTGAGTAGGAGAGTGTATTATTGGACCTTGTACCTGACTTTCTGTGTTCCTCACTCACAATGAATTCTCCCCCCCCCCCTTTCTGGGTATCTGTAGCATGGACAAAACAAGAGGGAGACAGAAGCAAGTCTACATAGGCCTGTGGAACATTATGTTCTGATAGCTAGAGAGCTGGTGAAGTCACAAAAACACAAGGGAACAATGTGTTTGTGGGGAAGTGAGTTAGGTGACAAGGAACGCCGTTAGATAGCTACTAAACAGTTCCACACGGATGGTTATGTCCCGACTGTCTCAACCCACCAGCAGCCCAGGTAATAGCACAGAGACTTTTTAGTAATTAGGAAAGCTTGGCCTTAGCTTGGCAAACTCTCTACTAACTCATTTAAGTAAATCTGACCACCTGGCTCTGTCCGGCCACTGCCACGTGGCTCCTTACACCAGTACTGAGCCCTGTACTCAAGTCCTGGTACAGAAATTAGCATTTGAGTAATACAAAGACAACCTTTACGCAACACACTAGAGCTTGCCCTAAAGGAGAGTAACCATTTCTGAAATCCAATGGAGTCCTTGAATAGCATGGTCAGGGAGGGAGGAGATGGGAAGGGACAGGACAAGGTGATGCCTGGCCAGTGATGCTTCTTCCTGGCTCTCTTGCCTTCCCAGGAGGAACCATGGGTGGCTATGTCTTAACAGACTGTGAGTGACCTGCAGCCTGCAGAACCACGGAAGAGAGAAGACTCAGCCAAAGACTTGGAGGGGCCACACTTGCTCCATTCTAGGACCGAACACGTGGAAACTGCCTGAGAACTGTGCTCTTAGCTTTCCCTGCTCACTTTCTTACGGTGTTTTCTCCAGTTAAGTTCAGGTCCTGAGTAGGAGTGATTGCCCCAGTTGCAACCTCTCCCTCCAGAACTGGTCTCACGATTCTTAGGCTGCTTCTTGGAAGCATCCTATGTTTCCTTCACACACCTAGACTCCGTATGTCTATGTAAAAAGCCCCTCTAAGTTTAGTGGGTACATGATTCATTTCCACATCTGAAGAAGTTGTGAACCTTCATCCTGGGATGCCCACACATACTTGTGCCAGAATTTTTCATCTATATCCTAGAATCCAGGATCCGCTCAACTGTCCTCCATCTGTTATATAGTGACTCCTCTGTCACCATACCCTGACTTCTCTGCCATTGGAGTGTTATATGGGTCATCAATAAAGCCATGAAGGCTACACAGCTGTGCAACTTGAGGAATCACCCTATGAGAAAATGTAGATGTTTGTGTGCATAACGATAGCTCTGTGTTCATATCTGCACAAAGGTGACTTGAGGTTTTCAAAGGTTAATATCATAGACATTTGTGACGTGATGCCTATGATGTACCCTCTCTCCTTGTCCCGAAAATGGAAACCATGAACAATTATCATAGTAAAGTGTGACTTGCACTTGTTCTGAGGAAGTGCTCAATTACGTACTCTGCTCTGCTCACCTGCTAAACATAAAGCATGTGTAGATGTCCTGAGGGGTCTAGGAAGTGGAAATTATTATCTGTAACCATGTTCCTTCTCTGTAGATGCAAAAAGTGAAAAAACTCTCACCGCTCACCAGAGGTAGATAAACACAGCTGTAGAAATGCCATCCTGGCTCTTAGATACACCCTCTGTACCACTCGGTTGTATGAGTGGCATGAAGTGAGTGGTGAAAGGAGAAGATGGCCCTTTTCCTGTCTCCTGGGGTTTCTTTTCAGTGAGTTTGACCCACACGATGGGAAATAGCTGCCAAGTACTCACCCGTCCTCAGCTATCACGAATCCTTTCAAAGTTAGAGGGAGGGGTCAGGGACTAAGTAGTGACTCCATCCCCCCACCAGTCTCCTGCTTCCTCTGGCATATGGCTTGCTGTCGTTTGTTTGTTTGTTTGTTTGTTTGTTTTTGTTAAGTTTCATTTAAAAAGCTTAGCCTATCTGTCTGGTACCCTCAAAGCTGGTGCCTCTGGACTCAGAACCTTAACGTGATTGTCCTGGCAGCTGAGAATCTGTCAATCTTAAGGCAGTAGAATGGAAGCTGTCGAATGGCTTGGAGAATTCTGGGAGTTGCTTGGGTCCTGCTGCTCACTGTTGGGCCCATTTTAGAATCCAATCTAGACAACCTACACATTACTGGACTTCAGAAAGGACATTCATCTAATGTTAAAAACTCAAGCCTGTGTTTGCATGCTTGTGTGCGTATACACATCTGTCTGCATGAGGCTGAGTGTTCACAGATGTGTGCACGTGTGTGCACATGTGTGTGAGCTCCTGTCTCCACCCAGAGGGCACATGCTCACCTCCTCCTAAGCACACATTTGCCTGCCTGACTGTGGTACAAATTCCATCTTGAAACCCATGTGCCTCAGACCAATTTCTTTAACGAACACTGAATTTGAGCTGAGACCTCAACCTCTTTTTGACCTTTGTATTACTGTTTGTGAAAGTTAGGTAGGAAAAACACATCAAACTTTTAATTCATTGTTGGGAATAGATGAACGTAGCACCATCATTTCCTCAGTGAGTGGCAAGACCTCTGTATCACTCTCCTCAAAGTGTGTGCAACCAAGAACCATGTGATTTGGTAAGCATGCCTTTGAATTTTGCTCTATACAGGTTAGTTGATATTATAGCCAATCTTTTGAAGGTGGTTAACTCATATCATTTTATGGACACATATCACTTCTAATTTTGGCTTTGTTTGTTTGTTTGTTTAGTTTTCATTTAAGTTTTTTAAGTTGGATACCATATAGTCCAGGATAGCATCAAGCTCACTAAGGAGCTCAGACCTGCCTTGAACTACACCTCCTGAGCAATGCAACTGTAGTCTTGTCCTTTTTTAAAATCTGTCTTTTAGAATATTTTCACTGCACCGTGAGAACGAGACTGACAGTCTTCCTTTGCCACAAGGGCACCATCATCTGAGCTGTAAGCAGTGTTAATCTACAAGCCAAGCTGCAAGCTCACTGTGATTTATTGTCCCTAAATATGCCACTGGCTTTCCTCTGCTTCACGTTACAGCTAAGTAATGGTATAATAATTATACCGACCAAATAATACATTTGCATTTTTGTATGTTTTGTATCACTTCTGACCTTTTCATATAATTTTAGGGGCTCCATTAGAGGAATTGAGACTTAGATTTCAAATCTCCCATCTCTGCTCACTTCTGGTTAAACAGTAACACAATGTCGTAGATAGGAGAAGGGTGACACCTGGTGGCTTACTTCAGCATCACAGTTGGTTGGGGAGAGGCAAAGTGTAGGGAAAGGGCATTGGCCAGAAAAGCACCAGATGTGCTAGGTATGCCCAGAACACCAGCACACCAGAGCTGTAGGCAACTGCACCAGAGTCCAACTCACTCTCAGCTACATAGTGAGCTGGAGGCCAGCCTGGGCCACATGAAATGTTCTTAAAAGAACAAATGACAAAAGTGTGTCTCTGTGTGTAGAAGGTGTTTTAAAAAGAGAAAGTACATGAAATGTATAGAAAAGAGAATTCTGTACTAGGTGCTGGAAAGGCTGGTATGCCAAGGCAAGACTGAGTCCTCTGAACTACCAAAAGATCAGAGTGTAGAGAAGACAAACTTCTCTGAGGCTCCTTCAGCAGGGACTCATGACTGCTGGGAGTTCCTCACTGGGAGCACTTCCTCTTAAGTGGTGCAGAACAGCTCCAGTGCAGCACCCCCTGGACACATTTCAAAGAAGAACTGTGCTGGTACAGTGCCACGTTTTCTCATAATGTTATTTTAAACCGATATCTTTTTGTTGTTGTTGTTGTTTGGTGTGGTTTTTTTGTTGGTGGTGGTTTTTTGTTTTGTTTTGTTTTTTGTTTTTTTTTGTTTTTTTTGTTTTTTGGTTTTTTTTTTTTTTTTTTTTTTGGTTTTTCGAGACAGGGTTTCTCTGTGTAGCCCTGGCTGTCCTGGAACTCACTTTATAGACCAGGCTGGCCTCGAACTCAGAAATTCACCTGCCTCTGCCTCCGGAGTGCTGGGATTAAAGGCGTGCGCCACCACGCCCGGCTCTTAAACCAATATCTAAAAAAAAAAAACCTCCGATTCAATAATGGCTATGAAGCCATTCTGAAAAGCTCTAAGCATGAGAGGTGTATGGGCTGACTGATACCTGAAATTTCAAATCTTCCTCAACATTTTGGAGCATAACTCGTTTGTTCTATGGTGACTAATCCCTCCTCTTTCAGATACAGCACACCAATGCGATGTCTCTGTGCTTGGGGGGTCCTTATTTTAGAAAGCAGGGATGCTATCATAGATGCAATTGTTTACACATTAGGGACGTCCCCTGGCCATTCTCTGCCCAGCAAACATTCTGATGGTTCAGGTCTGCTGTTTCTTATTAACTGTCCAACGTGGAGAAAAGGAAAAACAGTATTAGGAGGAAAAGCTTCCCTACTCCCCTCCCCATTGGCCAGACCCAGTAACATTTCTTGGGCAGTGAGTGTTTTCTAAAGCAGAATACCTTTCTGTATGGAGAGTCACACCCAATGTTTAAGGCATGCCAAGTAAGATCTTTACCACTCCTCCATCTCTTTGTAAAAGTAACATTTTAGGTAGTTCTATTCAAATATTTGCTCGATGCTAGGCTGTTCTCAGTGTTAATTCCTCCAAGGAGTTCTATGAGGAACACATTTTATCATTGTTAGCTTTTACTTCCGTTATAAAAACCACAGAGATTACTCAACTCGTTGTTTGAAAATGCTAGTTTGTAGTTAGAAAATGGCTATGCTGGATTTTAAAGATTTATTTTATTTTATTTTATTTAAAGATTTATTTATCATTATAAATAAATACACTGTTGCTGTCTTCAGACACACCAGAAGAGGGCGACAGATCTCATTATGGGTGGTTGTGAGCCCCATCTCACCAGTCCCTATGCTGGGATTTTAATTCAGCTCATGAACACTACAATACTTATTCAAGAAAGCCAATGGTGGAACACTTGCTATTTCTTGCCAAACCTCAATAGGAATTACCTGGTAGCAGACCTCTGTTGTCTTCTGCAGTAAGGAGTAAATATGGTTAATTTTTCAAAATAGTCTTAGAAGTTTATCGGGAAAATTTTGAAACTTTTTTCTGGATGTGGTCTTTGTAATTCATACTTTGCTGGGGCCCCTGATATAAAGTGTTTGTGATAAGCATATGTAACAAAAGACAGGAATTAAAAGTCTTCATTTTGGTCAGCAGGCTTTAATTTAAAAACTAGCCATAATATTAATTCTATATTTTACTTTGTCTCTGTGAATAGTTTGTCTACATTCATGGGAGCCATTGAGATCAGAAAAGAGCGTCCGATTCCTGAAACTAGAGTCATGCATGGTAGTGAGCTAACATTTACGCTCTGGGAACCAAATCTGCACCTCCTGGCAGAGTATCAAATGCTCTTAACTTCTGAGCCACCTCCTATATCATTGTTAAATGAAAATTTGGAATTCCAAAATCAACATTAAACCCGCATTGAGACTTTTGCCTTTTTTTTAAATAGGGAGGTGGGGATTAGCCTTATTTTGACATCACTAATCTTATCACAAGCTTCACCAGGACCTTGTAGACTTTGTAATGACCTTAATCAAGTATTAGCCCTGTACTGTAATTGCCAGCTCTACAAAACACGTCTTTTCTTAAGCTGAGCAAGCCATGCTGTGATTAATAAGGGCTGGAAGGGAAACAAACTTGGAATCAAGGCCGGTAGAGGATAACCTAACTTTATCCTTTTGTAGACTTTCTCACAGATTTTATAAAAAAAAAAAAAAAAAAAAAAGAGGATAGACGGAGTCGTTAGGTCCCTGACTCGAGATAGGGAATATAAAGCTTGCAGTTAGGGTGCTCAACTTGAGATGCTTTTTCAATGTTTATGTCTACCCAAACAAAACTACCAGGGACTAGCTTAAACTTTACTGACAAGGGACATCCTTTGCATATTTAACTCTGTTTTGGACATCTTACCTGAGTCCTCACAAAGAAACCGTCAAAGAATTTAATACAAGACAGAAATAAAAGCAAACGAGAAATGGGGATGTCTGCTTTGTGGAATGGCCCCAATAAACCTTTCTTTCGCGAGAAAGAAGGGGGATCGCAAAAAAAAAAAAAAAAAAAAAAAAAAAAAAAAGAAGTTTTTCTGCAGGATTTAAATGCGGTCTTTAAGAGACACCGCATGCAAAGAATAGCTGGGACTTGCTAGCCAATGAAAACATTCAGATTCCGATGACGCATCCTTTTTGCTCCACCCCTTTCCAAGACCCGGATTCGAAAACCCCGCCTAACGCCTCTAGTTTTCAATCAGGTCCGCAAAAGGCCTATTTAAAGGGAAGTTTGCCGTCTTCCCGCATCTTTTGTCACCATCATGTCTGGACGTGGTAAGGGTGGTAAAGGCCTTGGCAAAGGCGGCGCTAAGCGCCACCGTAAGGTCCTTCGTGATAACATCCAGGGCATCACCAAGCCCGCCATCCGCCGCCTGGCCCGGCGCGGAGGAGTGAAGCGCATCTCCGGCCTCATCTACGAGGAGACCCGTGGTGTGCTGAAGGTGTTCCTGGAGAACGTGATCCGCGACGCTGTCACCTACACGGAGCACGCCAAGCGCAAGACCGTCACCGCCATGGACGTGGTCTACGCGCTCAAGCGCCAGGGCCGCACCCTCTATGGCTTCGGCGGTTAAGCTAGGGATTTTCTTCACTGTCGCAAAAGGCCCTTTTCAGGGCCACCCACGAATTCACACAAGAGTTGTTCACTATTAGGGGTGGTTTAGACTGAACCTGCTAGCATGCATCATTGTGCCCTACACTTATGTAGTGGGTAATTTGTGCCGTGTAGCCTTTTACCCTGTACTTTGAGTGCTAGAGTTAGTGTTTCAAGCCCTTAATAACCTGAACTGTCGGGAATTAATGCTGAACGAACTGCCTTAGAATCCTTCCTTTGAAGGCTTTGCACTGATCGCGTCATGTACCTTTAAGTCTCAACTTAATGGTACCCGTCGTTTTAAGAGTTAGTCCCTTCAAGAGCCTCCTAAAAGCTCAGGAGAGAGGAACCATTGTATCTAAGCAAGGCAAAGGCTGGCTACAGAGACTGAAGACATTTAGTTGTTATTCATTGTATATAATTAACAAGGCCTAAATACACAAATACTCTATATTAGGGACCACCTGTTGGTGTGTTTGTATACAAACTGCGTAGTTGTGAGGTGGCTTGATAATTTAAATTCGTGTGGGTGTGCCATGTTTGCCATCTGCCAGAAGAGGGCGGCGTTATTTCCAGGAAGCTGGAGTCAAGCAGTTGTGAGTCAGCTGTTGTGTGTTCTGATTTACAAACTTCTTTAAGAGCATCAAGTGTTCTTGATTGAACAATCTCTCAAGCCACCCTACTATGATCTTTTGTCACTCCTCATACGAATGCCTAAAATAGTTTAATGTGAATCTAATATTTGTGGCACTCCATAATACTGCTAAATCACTTTAAAAGCTGAGTTGTTTTTGTTTTTATTTTTTTAATGTTCTTCAGCCCAGACTTCCCCAGTGCTGTTTTTGTTATGTTGGGGCATTGAACTCAAACCCCAACATTTTCATAAAGAAAGAAGCCCTTAATTTTTAATATGGCTTTTGTCAGTTTCATTACGCCTACACGCTATTCTCATAAAATACATAAAACATCTCAACAGTAACTGTTAGATCTTAAACTACTTTATGAAAGTAGAACAAAAATGGATCTTTGTTGACACATCGCACAATTGCAAAAACTTTAGTTTTTGTTTCTTCCTAACTGCTTGCTTTATTCTTTTAATCCATCACTCAGGAGATCCTAAAAATACAACTAAAGAAAAATACATATAACCTCTAGCTTGAGCACTGAATATCTGGATTCATAGTGGTGCTTTGAACGCCTGGACGTCAGTTACTACTGTTTTAAAGAGTAAATTTAAGTTCAGTATCTTATCAGTGGGATACTGAGGTCACCTCTTCTTCCTTCCTTGATATGGTGGCGTTTCTAGAATGAAATACATAGTGTATTTCAGTGGTGACTTTTATTCTAGAATGAAAGACATTGTTTCAATGGCGACCTTTATTCTGGTGTAAAGCCAAATTTGGAAATAGTCTACACTGTTTCAATGGCGACCTTTATTCTGGTGTAAAGCCAAATTTGGAAATAGTCTACACATAGGGACCCTAGTATTCTACTCTAGGGTTTCAACGACAGGTCGACCTGAAGTAACTGCCCACCTTTAACTTTGGTTCAAAGTGTTTGGCCATTTTAAGTATGTAAGTGGCTCTTAAAAGAGCCTTTGGGTTTTTGAAAACTGGCTTTGAAACTCACTTCCTCCCTGCTGCCTTCCTCGGATCGGTCTTCTGCATGACCACCTTTGCCTTCCCAGAATTGGGGGTGGCTGCCCTCGCTTTGGTGGGGCTTTTGCGCTGCTGCACGCCCTTGGCCCCTTTGGTCTTCCTTCTGCTCCCAGCAGCTTTTGTGGGCGTAGCCTTCGGCTTTTTGACAGCCTTGGTTTTGCTACTCTTGGGAGACCTCGAGGCCCTGGGCAAGCCCATCTTCTTATCCTTGGCAGAAGCAGATTTCTTGCCCTTGCCCTTGTCGTTCCCAGAAGCCGCCTTCTTGCTGAGCTTGAAGGAGCCTGAGGCGCCGGTGCCCTTGGTCTGCACCAGGACTCCTTTATTCACAAGTCTCTTGAGGGCCAGCTTGATGCGGCTGTTGTTCTTCTCTACGTCGTAACCAGCCGCAGCCAGGGCTTTCTTCAGGGCAGCAAGGGACATTCCTGCCCGTTCCTGAGACGTGGAAAGGGCCTCAGGAATCAGCTTGGAAACTGAGAAACCCCGAGGTTTGCGAGCAGGGGCCAGGCCAGGCTTCTTCCCTCGCCTTTTAGTTGAAGGTTTCTCCACAGGAGCTGGAACAAGGGTACTTGAGGCCGCAGGAGCCGTTTCCGACATAGTCAAGAGCTGGACAAGAACTACACCCAGTGAGAAAAAAGTAAAGGAGAGCCAACAGTGATGGGGTAGCGGGGGCGTGCGGGGGGGGGGGGCTTATATAGAGCAGGGCGCGCTGTGATTGGTGCATCCCCGGGTGCCTCCCCCGCCCCTGGAGGAGGGACATTTGTGTTTCTTTTCCCCCCAAAAGTAGAATCTTGCATATGTGCTCACTGCAGAATCGCTCAGGTTATGACACCAGGTGACCCACGGGGACTTAGATTCCATCCGACTTTTTACCCTTTATTGACAAATGTACCTGCTTGCCAGAACTAGTGGGAAAAGTCCTTGATTTTCAATCAAATTCAAAAGGAAGAAGAAAACTTTCTCTCTTCTTTGCTAATTCAAAACTAACTTTCAGTAGAAAATGTATCCAACATTTTGGGAGGGGTCTTCTACATATGTGGCTTCTAACCAGTGAAGAAAATCAATTATGCAGGCCCTAATTCTCACTGAAATTATTTATATACATGACGGAAGTAACACAGATGTCTTGACTGTCTCGCTGTGGAATTAGACGGTGTTCCTAGAATTATCCCAAAACTCCAAGGTGAGGCCTTCTTGAAGGGAGCATGACCTAATAAACACTCCACCGAGCATGTGAGAGGCACGCTATTCCCCCGCCTGAATCTCAAGAGAAGGGCTTTGGATGCGGTTATAAACATCTTACCAATGGCACCTATGTGGTCAAATCAGCCAGTCTCAAGGCTATTATCCAAGAAGTTTGCTTCTCCTTTCCAACTGAGCACCACCCATAGCCCATTTCCTATGTCTTATCTGCCTCTAGATGAGCAGACACGGTTCCTAACCCTTAATTATAAAATTAGAAAGCTGGAATCACAGTTTCCAATCTCTTAACATAGCTAGGCTAGTAGATGTCTCTGCAGATGTGTTAGAGAAATGTTCTTTCCGGAGGTTTACCCATGGAACATGTCTGGCAATAAATGTGCTCACCGCTGGGCATGGTGGCAACTTGCTGATAATTCCCTTCTTAGGAAGGGAGGATTGCTGTGAGTTTTGAGGTCACCTTGGGCTAGGAAATGAAAACATGCCAAAAGAAGACAAAAAAGAGGGAATGTGATACTCAAGTAGAAGGGAGGCATAAAAGCCAGACCATTGTGGGGAATGCTAAGACAGGATGTAGTGTGATTATATCACTGAAGTAGAACATATGGCCCAATGCACCAGCCACACAGCCTAAGTTCTTTCTGGAGATTCCTACCCTTGTGAGGCAGGAATCTCAATATATGCTACAGAGAGGTTCAAGACAATACGAGGAAAAGTTATTTATTAAAAAAAAAAAAAAAATGAGAGTGGGTAGATGCCTGGGTCTCAGTAAAAGGTTTGTGCTTCTGTCTTAACAGTTAATTGGCCAGACCTGGTGTGCCAAACTGTAACCCTAGCTACTTGAGAGATGATCCAAGCTCAAGCCAAGCCTGGGCTGTAGAGTAAGTAAACTTCATAAGATACTGTCCCCAAATAAAAATGGTGCAGAGAAAAATGGTCCTGAGTCTTGGTAGTAAAGCGCCTGTCTAGCATGAGTTGAGTCTACGTTCAAATCTAGCACTGCAGGTGTGTGTGTGTGTGTGTGTGTGTGTGTGTGTTTTGTGAGTTTTGAGCTTACACTTGAACTTCAACCATGTTTAAAATTTAATAAAGCAGTTCAAAAATTAATTACATTTTATAAGATGTTACTTCTTTCTCTTCAAGAATTTCCTTTGGGGAATGAACTCACAGGGTTATGAGAGACATACTGTTTAGGGGTGAGAGGGGAGGGCTGGCATCTGTGCTCAAAGTCACATGTTTGTCCTTAAGCAGTTTGTAAGTTGTCTTGTTACTCTTATTTGAGACATATATATTGACACTTGACTTTCAAACAATCAAAACCATAAACTAGACCTTGGAGTTGAGGTTTAGGTGAAGGTTCCAGACTCATGTCTCCTGAACTTCCTGCCATTCTGTCCTTTAGCACCAGAGCTCGGGATCTTAGTCCATGGAAATTCCACTAGGACTGTTTGTGACAGCCTTAAAGTATTTGTGCAAGTAGATGTGCTGATTATTCTCTGTCCCAAGAACCATCAGAAGATCAAGGCTACCCTTCAGCTCCCAGGAGACTGGGATTTCTTGCCCCAGGTCACCACCTCTACTCCTCCCCCCTCTCTCTTTCTCTCTCCTTTTCTCTTTGAACAGCAGTTCTAGGGACTCAGCACAGGCCTTCCTCACAACACACATGCACTCTAGCTCCATCCTGCGTCTTCCACTTCAGTTGCTGGATCTAAGGTTTTCCCCTCAAGTCAAAAAAAAAAAAAAAGTGAAGATTTATAAAAATTTGTGATTTATACTTTCTAATATTCCATAAAAATAGAGACTCAACGTAACTAAAAGCACAAACAATCAAATAGGTATGAATACATAAATCATGATTTCTAAACATGCCTAGTTACTTAAAACAACATTCTTATAACATGATATAACATGATGCATTTTTGCTTTACATGACATATTTATTATATATACATCATATATAGCCACACATGACAAACACTTAAAAGAATTTTTTTTGTTGTTGTTGTTTTTTGTTTTTGGCTAGGAGCATTTTAATTTTGCTGCAAATATTTTAATTTTCTACTTCTGTGTGTCTTTCTTATCACAAATTTCGACAGTGAACATTTTTTATAGAATTTCTAGCCAGGTGCTTATCAGTTGTTCCTTGAATTTTGAAACTATGGTGGTTAAATCTGCTAGTATCACCCATTTCCACTGTCTCGAGGATACAGCATTCCAGCGCTGACGAGTGGGAGAAACGATGTCAGGTCTACTCCTCCTGCAGAGAGAGAGAGAGAGAGAAAGAGAAAGGTTGACTCACTCAGCTATCCTGCAGGTGCCTCTGTTCTACCTAAGAAAGAACAATGGCAACTAGCACATAGAGGTTTTTCTTAAGAGACAGTTTGTGTTCCGAGAAGCCTATAAATACTATTCAGTGGCTTAGTCATCATAACCACATTATGCCATGACTACTACTACTCCCCTCCTGATTATAGAAAATGAAATCCAGCAACGGAGAGATTGATTTGCCCAGGTATCCAAAGATGCTGGGCCTATGCAGTAAAACAACCTTCTGGAACCCTTGAGCCTGGTTTGGGTAAAGGATTAATGGGCAGGCTCTGTCTAATTAGTCTTCCCTGGGAGTTCCCTTTGATGGAAGCCTAGGAATCTCTCAGGTGAAAAAAGAGAGCGCAGGTTGTTCTTAACCAAAGCAGTGGCCCTGCCCAGGAGCAGGGATGGTACAGGCAGGAGCACCGGCTTCCCCAGCAGCCGAATGGAGCTGCCTGTGCAGGACTACAAGTGTTCGTGTAGGAGAACAGTTTGAGAAAGTAGTGTTTGCTACTCCCACATTAGGCAGGCGTTGAGTTTTCAGAAACCTCCATCCTCTCAAATGCTCATCCCCTCAGGCAGCTGCTAGAGAGGTCGCTTCTATCTTCCTTTAATAAATAAAAAGTATTTAATGAAAAAGGGCCCCCCCCCAGTGCTTAGTCAAATGAGGGGTGTCATAAATGTTTTTTTCCGATTGCTCTTGATGAGTAAACAAAAGTCTATCTTAAATTGTGCTTTCTACATGTCCAAGGCCAGTACAAGAAATGTATGCAGGGTTTGCATGATAGATAACTCCCTCTAATAGCTGTGGGCTGGCATACGAGCGTGGCAGGGAGTGTGAAGGATGTGACGCCCATCGAAGGTGATTGTGACTCTCACTTGACCCCTGGAATACTCAAGCTGTCACTTCATTTTAGGAAGACTTCCTTTCATCATCCATTTTGCAGACACAAGAAAAGGAGTCAAAGTGGTTATTCAGTAGTTTCTGACAAGCTTCTGTCAGGAGGAGCCTGGAGATGGTGGCTCTCTAAAGGAAGGCACTTTCTGATTTTGTCACCTACATGTGCACACCATGTAAAGTGTAGAATTCACCTTTACAATTTCTTTTAGAACTGGATCCGTTCAGTTGTCATGTATGTGCGCCTACTGGGTAGCAAACTGAGGGATCTGCCCTGGGAATGCTGTTTTTAACTGAAGTTACAGACTAGTGGCCACAAGTCCAGACTACACACTGCTGTCCAGAGCAGTTGGGAAGACGTGGGTTCCATGCTGCCCGGGAAGGAAGTGGCTGTGCAGATAGATGCCTCCAGGGTGGGGAAGAGTTTGCCACACAGAAAGAAATGGGAAAAATTCAAGAGATCCAGCCGCTGAGGAAGACAAGAAACCGGCAAGGGCTAGGAGTGCGCCTGGGATACACAACACGGCAGAGCAGAGCACAGAAAGGAGCACAGAGCTGGGAAGAACCAGCCCGTCAAGCCACGTGTGTCCCGAGGGATTGTAGAGGGTCCAAAAGGCAAAACAAGCATCCGTCTAGGCCACTCCAGAAACACCCACAATGCCAGTGTGTGGTGAGGCCCATTGCGTTTTCACCTAATATTTATCTGATTAAAGTTCCTCTTTATATTTACAATTGACTGAACCAAAAGCCTTTTGATTCTTGAGAGCCTAGAGCCCATCAACACTATCTTTATGCACAACCTCTAAAAAGTGCTTCTCTGATGGAAACTTGCAACTGGTCATGTTTGGGGTTTTTTTTTTATTTGTTTTTCTATCCAATATTTTGGAACCTGAATCATCTATGTAGAATTCCTAAGCAATGTTATAATATATGTTACACACGTTAAGAATTTTATATTTATTTCAGTATATTAAAATCCAAAAGTATGTATAAAACTCAGAGCCTGGTATCCATGACTTCAATTGTTTAAGGAAAATCTAACAAAAGAAATGTATATTTGTCAAAAATTAAAATGACCAACTTTTCTAAGTTTGGCCAATAAGAGTAGAGAAAATGTGAGAAAAATTATACCTAGGAAAATAGAGAGGAGAAAGGAAAAGCAAAGGGAGAATAAAGATCTTTTTTTTTTTCTATTTCTTGTTACTGTGACAAAGCAGCCAAAGGAAAGAGGGAGGGCTGACTTTGACAGGCCTCACAGCCACATCCCCTGCCAATTGTTCATCTGTTTTAATTTGTTGCTCTTGGGTCCAGTTATTTTGGTGTTAGGGAATAGGATACAGCTGAAGAAGCCTAGAATTGCAGATCAAGGATGTACTGAGTTGCCTCCTCTTGACAGGTTTGTCTTATCAGAACGAGACAGGTGTTGTCATTTCAAACTCTTCACTGATTACAAGCTGGGAGATCCAAGACCAGGCCATACTCTTGGATCTACATACTCTACAATTTGCACATTACGATTTAGGTCTTCCTAATCCTCTAAGAGAGTGAAACACTCCACTTTTTTTTTTTTTTAATTTTATTTTATGATTTATTTATATTTTATTATATTAATTATATTTTATAATTTTACTTTTGCCTGCATGGATTATGTGCAGGACTGGTGCCTGTGGAGACTAGAAAGGGGCATCATGTGCACTGGATGACACTCGGTTGTGTGTTGACATGTGGGTACTAGAATTTGAACCCAGGTCCTCTACAAAAGCAGGCACTTGACCACTGAGCCTCACCCCCACCCTCAGCCACTTCTTTTTTTCCACTCAGAACTAAGGGGTCTTAAGAAGACTCACTTCCTAATTTATAACCAACCACTGTACCTAAATGCTTGCAAGATGATTTGTTAGCATCTATGTAACTGAGTTTATCCTGTCTTGAAGAAAGTTTCAGAAGCAACTATGTTCTTGGCTCAAGCTTCTGTGAGCTTAACCACCCAGGGTGCACAGGGTGAGGGCTCACATAAAGGAATCTTTAATGCCATGACTTTGGGATTATGGGGGGGGGGGTCTTTTAAAGGTGCTGAATCTAAATTACCTTGGGGAATAATTGTTTTAAATCTCCTTAGGAATATTCCTAAAGAGATTACATATTGGGAGGTAGGAGAGATACATTTTCTCTCAACCTGACATTTTATCTATAATTTGTAAAATTCTATCTCTCAGTGTGATGGATGAACTGTTCCCAAGATTTTGATATTAAGCTAAAAGCCCTTTTAATATAAGAATGAAAATGTATAAACACTGTCGGACAATAGCAGCAGACAGTACATGGATGGATTAAAGACCTTTAACTTTGACCTTGGCAAAATGGCTTGAGAGAGTAAAGGTGCTTGCTACCAAGCCTAAAGACCTGAGTTCAATCCCTGGGAGTCACAGGTAGGAGGAAGTAGACTTTCACAAAAAAAAAAAAAAAAAAAAAAAAAAGTAACTTTTAAAGGAAATAAGCCATATTTTTTGCCTTTCTCTGACAACTTTCCTTTTTACCTATCTTAATTTGAAATTCTAACTTCAAAATATTAGAATTGGCAATAGGCTTTTTACATGAAAACAAAACACGGTGGTCTGTAGTATGTAGTATCTTCTCCACGGCCGCTTAGTGACGATTTTCCCCATACCCCAAAGAAGACACTTTGCAGTGCTACACTAATTAGTTGTATTACTTCCAGAAGGCCAGTACTAGTGCCATTATCCTCAAGGTACAGGTGAAGTTACTGAGGCACAGAAACCGTAAGTGATTGGGCTTAACTTCAGCCCCAAAGGCTTCTCCTTCTCCTTGCAGCATCCTTGTGTGAACCAGTTCTCGGTTCAGGGTTCTCCATTTCATGTTTCCTTCAGCCCTCAACCCATCCTTCTAATTATTGTACTGTGCAAGGTCAGAACGGTGCCATTTGCCAATACCTCAAGGACATTCAGTTAATTATTAGCATACATTTCCTCCTGTGCCCGACTACAGGCACACCACACCACCACCACCTCTGGCAATTTTTACACAAGTCCTGAAAAGTCAACTTTGGTCTTCATATAGCACAGTGAGCACTTTACTGACAGAGTTATCTCCTCAGTAGTCTTTTTTTTTTTTGCTTTTTTGAGACAGGGTTTCTCTGTGTAGCCCTGGCTATCCTGCAACTCACTTTGTAGACCAAGCTGGCCTCGAACTCAGAAATCAGACTGCCTCTGCCTCCCGAGTGCTGGGATTAAAGGCGTGCTCCACCACGCCCGGCTCAAAACAATTTTTAAAGAATGGATTACGCTGGGCAGTAGTGGTGCATGCCTTTAATCCCAGCACTTGGGAGGCAGAGGCTGGTGGATTTCTGAGTTTGAGGCCAGCCTGGTCTATAAAGTGAGTTCCAGGACAGCCAGAGCTACACAGAGAAACCCTGTCTCAAAACAAAAGAAAACAAAACACAAACAAACAAACAAACAAACCAAAAAGAATCTATTACAAGTAGACAGTCCCTGGGAACTCAAACACAAGTGATTATTTTAGAATCCTAACCTTTCTTTATAGTGTAAAGGAAAATTGATTGTTACCAAGAGATAAATGAGAAAAACCTCAAAATGGGTTTTTGGTATAAAACTCATCCTGTCAAATTTATTATTATGAACTTTAAGGTTGGTAACCAACTGATCACTACATTAAGATATGAGGACAAATCCCAGCCACATAAAAAGAAAACAGAGACAGCCTGGTACGCACCCCTGAGTATTATGTACTAAAGTGAATTACTATATTACTTAATAATGCCAACTCCCTTAAAACATAGAATAAGCGTAATCATTATCTGGTATAATTATGTTTTCTTCTGTAGTTAGGGAACTTGATAGCAATTAAAGCAATACCTTAAACAAAGCAAGCAATTGTGTTCCCATATATATATACACTAACAAGCACCAGTCCCAAACCTGCCTGGCCCTGTAAGCCCATGGTATATCTCCAGTATCTTTCACTCCTACAAATCTAAAGTGGCAAAAGCAAGGATGATCTCACCATTTTAAATGGAAAGATCAGTGCTTTCTATTTTGCGAAGCACTACTTGTTATAGCCTGTGTAACAATAGGATATTTGCACAGAGCAAACATTCCAATGTCTCATGGTTTGTAACCTCTAAGTTAGAAATTGCATAGTTTTTAATGAGAAGACATTAATTCACTCCAGTTATGATTCATCTAAGTTCTTAAAGTAATTATTTGCCAGTGAATTCAGTTTTTAACCTGACATGTTGAGTCCTTCCAACTTGTTATTTTTTATTCCATTTTTAAAATTACTTTATGATTTGATTTAGTTCAATGTATGTTATTTATATTAAAAAGTGATTTTATTCAACTAAATAAATTTAGTGGAAGAAGTTTGTAAACTTCAGGTAGTCTTTTTATACAACAAACCCTGGCGTCTGTAAACTAGATTATGCTAACACTTTTATATTATAATAAAAGATCCATCTTAACACAATTAAGCCAAAAGTCAAACTATTAAACAAACAAAAAATGTACAAGTGTAATTATGACTAGAACTATGTAAATTTGAATCTAACCTTAAGAGGCCACACCTTAATTTAATGCCTAAGAATGTAAAATAATTTATAATAATTGATGGCTTTCAATGAATTAAAGTTGATATACTTTTCTAAACCCTATATAAAAATCAATTTACACTTAAATCACATAATTTACTCATTTCCTGCTGGGATAGACAATGTGCTCAAATTTATATTCATAAAATAGGAACTATTCACAGCAAGTATGGAAGCAAGAGGAGCTAACTGGGACAATAGAAAAAACTGAAAGTCAATGAACAAAGACATAAGTATCTATTGAAGTATTTTGACTAATGAGACAAAGTATTGATTTTAAGTCAGAGGTCGTGTCAGGAGAGCTATATTCAGAACAGGACTGATCCTCTTCTTCTTCAAATTTGGTAGACATTCTACTGTTATGCCATATCCCTAATAATAAACTAAGTCATTAAGATTTAAGTAATGCTGTTAATACTGTTTTATACATAGTAGAAGCAAACGTTCTGCCTCAGCAGGCAAGTTTATGCTGTTTCGCACTCCTCTCTGGAACCTTGCAATAAAAAAAACATAGCCAATAACACTGCATGTGACAATCTGGCATGGAATTACCAAATCGTGAATTTTAGAAATGTCAAGACAAGATACTGTTTCACTGATTTCTTCTTGCTCTCTCTCTCTCTCTCTCTCTCTCTCTCACTCACACATACATACACGCGCACACACACACACACACACACACACACAGTGGAAGGGGGGAACCAAGAGACAGAGCATTTGGAAGGAGATTTAAAAAAAGGACAGGACAAACAAAGAAACAACATGAATCTCACCAAAGGCAAAAGTGAAAAAAATCACCAACACTGAATTGCTGTCAAATGAAAAGTACCAATCTACTTCAACCCTGGAAGCTGAGCCTGATTTGTGGGTTTTGGCAACAATTCATCCAAATGCAAACCAGAAAAAAGGAGAATTGTGCAAGAACAAAGCTGCAGCACAGAGACATAAGGCAGGTTCCCCACAAGGCTAACTCATAATGTAATCCTAAACCATATCTAGGCGCAGCTTCTAGAAATAAATGATGTAGATGATAGCATGCTGTTGACTTCTGTGGGGAAGAGAGCAAGCTACAGTACTGGTTCTTCGAACAGGAAAGTCAAGAGCTTAAATAAATAAATAAATAAATAAAAAGTGGGGCCGGAAGAAGTGAGCTTGATTGAGTACAGCCAAAATTTATGGCCAAGTTTGTTCAGTGGGCAGCTAGGGTGATGGAAATATTCGCCCTTTATTTGGACAAGCAGAGGACTAAACTCCACTAATGACTCTGAAATTCTTATATTTTGAATTGTTAAGTCAACAGACACAGCAATGGCGTTCGTTTTGGGATTTCTTGCATTAAGTCCTTCCAGTTCAAGCTCTCCCCACTGCTTGCTTCGGATCTTCTCATTTCTCTAAGCTTTCAAATCACTGGGACTATTAAAATTTATAGTTTGGTCAAAGTACGGTAAATTATTACATGTGCATTCGAACATTTCAGTTTCATTTCTCACCAGAATTTCAGTGCCAGGGAAGCTTGATAATACCAGATCACATTTTATAATACTCTACCAAGTACTGATCTCAGGAGATCTTATGTTAGGTAGCTCGATAATCTGATGTTAAATCTACAAATGAAAAGCCTGTCCTTTGTTACGGACCCCTCCTGTTTAATACTTTTAAAACCAAAGCAAACTTGGAGGCACTTATTTCCGAAGTAAAACCTGCAATAACTATTGTTTAAAGACAAACTAAAGGCAACCACCCCGTCCTACAACTTCGTTCTGATGAACTTAAAAGTCAGCCTCACCGGAAGTGACGCTGACAAGGCTATATTTTTTTCCAAAAATAAAATATTTCAAACAAAACGGTTGTAGCTAAATGTAACCAGGACTGAAATTAAGCTAAACCTGTCTCATTGTCTTTAAGCGCCCGCCATCTGCATCTGGGTAAAGCTTAACGCAGTGTTCTACCACAGCTCTCTCTTTGACAAAGTGGGTGGCTCTGAAAAGAGCCTTTGGAATTCACTACGGAGGCTTACTTGGCACGATCACTTGGAGCTGGTGTACTTGGTGACAGCCTTGGTGCCCTCCGACACGGCGTGCTTGGCCAGCTCCCCGGGCAGCAGCAGGCGCACGGCCGTCTGGATCTCCCGGGACGTGATGGTCGAGCGCTTGTTGTAATGCGCCAGGCGGGACGCCTCGCCCGCAATGCGCTCGAAGATGTCGTTCACGAACGAGTTCATGATGCCCATGGCCTTGGAGGAGATGCCCGTGTCGGGGTGCACTTGCTTCAGCACCTTGTACACGTACACGGAGTAGCTCTCCTTGCGGCTGCGCTTGCGCTTCTTGCCGTCCTTCTTCTGGGCCTTGGTCACGGCCTTCTTGGAGCCCTTCTTCGGGGCAGGAGCGGACTTAGCTGGCTCAGGCATCTTCAGGTTTCCAAACACCGGAAGCTCAGTGTGGGCTGGGAACAGACTTCTCCTACTTATAGGGCGTTTATGCTAATGAAGGATTTCGAAGCAGTCTCAGCTAATTGGAAGAAGAAAAAAGCAGTAGGTTCGTGGGTGGGATTATGCAAATGAAGGTTCCAGATACAGATTTTTTATTGGCTATATAAATGAGCTCACTTGTAACCAATCAAGCAGTAGCGTTTACTACCCAGCAGCCTACTATAAAAGGAGCCACGTCTGTGCACTCTTAGTAGTTTTATTTTTACTCTCCTGTTACTTAAACAGCATTGTTACAATGTCCGGACGCGGCAAACAGGGTGGCAAGGCTCGCGCCAAGGCCAAGACCCGCTCCTCCCGGGCCGGCCTGCAGTTCCCCGTGGGCCGCGTGCACCGCCTGCTCCGTAAGGGCAACTACTCGGAGCGCGTGGGCGCCGGCGCCCCGGTGTACCTGGCGGCCGTGCTGGAGTACCTGACGGCCGAGATCCTGGAGCTGGCGGGCAACGCGGCCCGCGACAACAAGAAGACGCGCATCATCCCGCGCCACCTGCAGCTGGCCATCCGCAACGACGAGGAGCTCAACAAGCTGCTGGGTCGCGTCACCATCGCGCAGGGCGGCGTCCTGCCCAACATCCAGGCCGTGCTGCTGCCCAAGAAGACCGAGAGCCACCACAAGGCCAAGGGAAAATAAACAACAGAACCTGCAGGAAACTTCAAACCCAAAGGCTCTTTTCAGAGCCCCCCACTGTTTCAAAAGAAGAGTTGAGCGAGATACGCTACTGAAATAATTTTTACCCGAATCTGGTGGGCTTTAGATAGTAAACTGGTCTTGTTGATTAAGAACAGTCTTAATGACTTGGAAATATTTTTGTAGTGTAAACTTTGTTCAAGTTGGTAGGACCCCCTGGAATTTGATTGGGCAGCTTAAAGCTAAATGTCTCAGAACTTCCAGTTCTTGACTAAGCAGAATACTAGTGTCTGTCAATGTAAGCTAGCGAAGGTTGTATGTTTTTAATAATACTATAAGCCTACCACGCAAGGCATCCAATGAGAGGCAATGAATATTATATGAAGTTCAACATTGTCAAGTTGGGGCCTCTGGCCTTCTCAAAACAATGGAAGTAGTTATTATCTGAGAGCCTTAGGAAAGCTCCCAACTTCATTTTTCTGTGTGCTTGGTCTCAACCAATTTTATCGGGACAGCATTGCTTGGATTTTGAATAGGAAATGAGGGTCAGGGAATTCCAATGGTCAAGGGTGTAGATAGAAAGATCGACCAAGCACAGGAGCAACATAAAAATCTCATGGCACTCCACTGAAGCATTGAGGTTGAAACCGTTTTTCGAATTCACATAGGTAGTACAAATGTTGGCTGGCTGGCTGGCTGGCTGGCTGGCTGGCTGGCTTTTAGAGACAGGGTTTCTCTGTATAACCCTGGCTGTCCTTGAACTTAGATATTTGCCTGCCTCTGTTTATGGAGGGCTGAGAATAAAGGCAATGCACAACAATGCTGATTGGTGTGTGTGTGTGTGTGTGTGTGTGTGTGTGTGTGTGTGTGTGAACCAGAAATTAGTCCTTGCAGTCTTACTGATACTGGAGAACCCAGGCAGCTTCTTTCTCCTTCCCCAGCAGCCATTCTAAAAGAAAAATGATTGGATGCCCAGAAACTGTGAAGATAAAGGACTGAGGAAAAAGAATCACATTGACTCCTCCTATGAGAAAAAAAAAAAAAAAAAAAAAAAATCTATGATCATACCACCTAAATGTGACTGATTGTAGAAGATAAGCAGTGTCAGGCCTAGTTGGTACTCAGATGGGAGACCACAGTAGGAATATTGGGTGCTGTGGGCTTAGAAAAAATAAAATGAAAATGAAAAAAGGAGTTTTCTGAGTTGTTTGGGTTTGAGAGAAACGGATCTCATGAGACCCAAGCTGTCTGGGTACTTACTACATAACTAAAACTGGCCTTGAACTCCTGAGTTTTCTGCCACCGTTTCTCAAATGTTAGAAGTACAGGCATGTGTCAACATGTCATGCTGAGGAAGAATGGCATTGTTTGTTTATCCGGGATCTCTTGTACCTCAGGCTGCCCTCAAACCTGCTGGGTAGCTGAGAATGACCTTGGACTACTGAAATCTCTTGCCTCAGCCTTGTAAGTGCAAGCTACCCTTGCAAAGTCTGATATCACTGTGCATAGCTACTACTGTGAGGTCAGGGGTCCAGCTCAGGAGTCCTTCAAGTTTGAGAACCTGGATCCTGGGATCTCACTTCATATCAGCTTTCCTTGTCAATTTTCTTTTGAACCCAAATTTCCCAGGTGTGAGTCCTTCAGGTATGCTTTTAAGCTTCCCTACCTCAACATCTTTCTGTGTGTGTGTTCACTTTGCTATGAAAAGACCCTGACTCTGTAGTGTGTACCCTGAAATTAGAAGAGCATGGGCTGATCAAGACAGATGACTGCTGGGTAGGCACCACTGCATGCTGGGTAGATGTGTGCTCCTCACTAATCCTTGTAAGCAACAGTCAAAAACAAGTACTACTGCTATTGTAGATGTTTTGATGAACAACAGAATAGAGTCAAAAGAAGTTAACTAAGTCCCCGGGATTAGAAAACAAGCGCTTTAAATACTTATATTTTATAACCATCCTTGTCTAAGAGAGGATGAGAAGAAAATTGAAATAGTACAAAATTATTACATAATGGGTACCCTTTGTTATATAGAAGGTTACATAAGAAAAAGTTACTTAATTGCATTCTAAACTCTATAAAGAACTTACAGGAAAATAAAGTTTCGTAGACTGTGTATAAAGGGGGCAGGTGTTAAAACTTGACAGCCTGTGAACATGCTGAAGCCTCAGCAGAGGCCAGCATGGCTTTTATTCAGGATCCAAAAATATGAAACAAAGAGACTTAACATGGTGGGAGGATAGTTTTCAGGATCTACAGGACCTGTTTTCCTGTGGTGAGGTAGGAGATGAGATAGAGAAAGACTCGAAGTGTTCTAGTAGCTCCAGGTTCCTAAAAACAAAACTTGGTATTTGAACATCTGCTAGTGAATGGATGCATCATGAACATTGTTAATCTTTTTTGTTTTCATCTTCATCAAGATCATGAGATCAAGACCTCAACTTGTTACATTGTAAATGCTTAGTTTAGGAATACAAATAGATACTTGGCTTTAAAAAAAAAAAAAGGCCAGGAAGCAGGAGTGGGTGGGTTGTGGAGCAGGGAAGGGGGAGGGTATAGGGGACTTTCAGGATAGCATCTGAAATGTAGAAAATATCTAATTAAAAAAGTGGGGGCACTGAGTGTGCTGAATTCAGTGCATTACAGACTGGGCAAGCCAGAACGCATTTTTTTCTAGAGACTCTGTGTACTATAGGGAAGACATCGAGTACACACCAAATGAAAGCTGCCAATACAACCATCTTTTCCAGTAGATCATGCTTTCTAATGATTCTTAGGGGCAGCTAAGAACAGGCTACCAAGCACAGCATCCCACTTAGCTCTGTCCCAGCTCATCTCTAATATCCTAATACGGTTCTTTGACTTCTGTTATGCATTATCACGATTTAATCCTCAGAGTCCAGCTTACTGCTAGACAGAATTCTCTAGAGCACAAAATATCTTAGAGCTTCAGTTGGCTTTCAGGCCTTGAGCAGATCTTCAACAATTTTGTCTTAATGGTCCAGGAAAGTCTTTGTACTGGGGCACACTGATAAAAGTTATCCCTGATACCACTAAAGAAGCTCTATTTTATGCTAGGCCTCCATCAGGGTACCCGCCAGTCATTAGTCTCTGACTCCAGTGTCTGAAAGATAAGTTCCCAGTAACCTCTACCCCCCAAAATAGCCATGACTACCTACTTGTTATGATATGACTAGATATTTGTTTGTTTGCTTGCTTGCTTGTTTTTGTAACCTGCTTACTCAGAGACCCAATGATTATTTTGAGTTGTCTTAATCACGTAACTTGGCAGAACAGAAGTTTTTACTTGCTTGCAATAGATATTGAAGGATTTCATGAGGATTTTTTTCACCTTTAAAAGTCCTTCCCAGGGCTGGAGAGATGGCTCTGTGGTTAAGAGCACCTACTGCTCTTCCAGAGGTCCTGAGTTCAATTCCCAGCAACCACATGGGTGGCTCACAATCAACTGTAATGGGATCTAATGCCCTCTTCTGGTGTGTCTGAAGAGAGCAGTAGTGGTATACTCATGTGCATAAAATAAATAAATCTTAAAAAAAAAAAAAAAGCAAGCAAGTCCTTCACCACACCCCTCTTTCATGGCAGTCTCAAATGTAGCTCCAAGTCTGTTTGTCCTGCTAGCAGCTAATTGATAAATCTTTTAATTATAGTTGGATTGAGTCTATGATATTTTCCAAGGGGCACAAACTCTGTCACAATACCCTACACACACACACACACACACACACACACACACACACACACACACATGCTCTCCAGATGGGGAAGGTACTTGGGCAACAGAGAGAAACATTCATCGTAGGATTTACTAAGTTGTAATGCTGACAAGGAGTCGCCATTTGAGTTTTCAGCATATCCAGAACAAAAGCAAAGCAAAACTAAAAGCAAACTTTAAAACAGCAACCCCAATTGCTCTGGCCCTCTCCACTTCCAAATAATCTCTGGATAGTAATATTCTTTCCCTTGTTCCCTACCACTGCGCTTTTTTTCTCTGGGCTTTTTTCATTGCATTCATTTGGAGTACTATTGTTAAAATAAATATTGAATAATATATATAAAGTTTATGTATATTATATATAAATACATATATTCAGTTATACAGTTATCTAGGTATAAAGTGTTATATGTAAAGATATATATGTTTTCCATATATGTTATGTATAGGTTATTTCCTTAGAGGTTTATTTATAGTCTGATGATCCTAAATTATAGTTATTCATCTTCATATTTATTCCTTTGTAATATAACACATGTGTATAAAAAGAGTATTAGGAAGTTAATTGAATATTCTCTCCTCAACTGGAACTAATGAGGGTTCATATGTAGCAAAAGAGCTTTTCCTTTCTTTTTTTTTTTATTGGATATTTTCTTTATTTGCATTTCAAATGGTATCCCCTTTCCCCCCTATTCCATCCCATCTCCCACTGCTTCTATGGGGGTGCACCCCCACCCACCCACACATTCCAGCATCCCTGCCATTGAATTCCCCTACACAGGGGCATCAAGCCTTCACAGGACTAAAGAGGCCTCTCCTCCCATTGATGTCCAACAAATTTGGCACCTAGGACTTTATATATTTTGCATAATTTTTTGTATATTTTTACTTCATTTATTGTGAATATATATTGTAAATAAATAAATATGAATAATTATTTCAATTATGTACCTTAGTGAAAACTTTATCCAATAACTCTAATGTTTTATATAAGAAGTCAGTATTTTAAGGTTTTATGGAACATTTAATAGGCCCAAAGACATCATTTTAATGATTTTAGATGTTTAGAGTACCCAAATTTATACATGAGAATGTATGAATCATATCTTTTAATATGTGATCACAATTTTAAACTCTGTGAATATGCACATATATTTTAATTATCATGCGAAGATAAATTTACTACATAACAAAAACAAAGTTTTAAAAGACAGAACTGAAATGACCACAGTTTATTTCAAAAAAAACTGTGATACACACAAGTATGAAAACATCAAACAATAAAATACGAACAATGATTATAGGCACATATGGCACACAACTATCAGAAACATACATGAAACACATGGTGCTACAGGGTATTCATGTGAAAAAACTGCTCGAACATGAGTTTAAGGCATAAAACGTCTTTATTATCCAGCAGGCACATTGGGTATTCAAGACCCCAGTGTAGCCCCAAGCCTTTCTCAAGGTGAGCTTTTAAACACAAAAACCATGTTCTGGGCTGACATACTCCAGTTATCAAGAACAGTTAGCCAGAAGAATAATACAGAAGCCAAAAGGCATGCTTGGGACACATTAGAGACTTTTCCAGAACTATGGACTTTGGTAAGTTAGGCCTTTGTTTTCATTTTAGCTGGAGGTGCTGTCTGCATACTGAGTTTTACAACCTAAATGGTACTCCCATCATGGGATCATGGAGTTGTGCTACGGTCTCAGGCCCTGTTACAGTGGCACACAGTTATCATAGACACAAATGACGAACAATTCTCATAGACACAGTGACATCTAAGTGCACCCATCTTAGAAGGGTGAAAATTCACATCTCTGTCTCTTTAAGATATGAGAAATGCACCAGGCAGTGGTGGTACATGCCTTTAATCTCAGCACTTGGGAGGCAGAGACAAGCGGATTTCTGAGTTCGAGGCCAGCCTGGTCTACAGAGTGAGTTCCAGGACAGACAGGGCTACACAGAGAAACCCTGTCTCGAAAAGCGGGGAGAGAGAGAGAGAGAGAGAGAGAGAGAGAGAGAGAGAGAGAGAGTGGGTTCCAGATTCTCTCTCTCCCTGCATTGCTGGGAGGAAGTAACTTTCCACTGTGTACAGGGCTGCTTTCTTGTGGGCATGAAACTGGCTTAGGATAGGTGAGAGTGGTCAGGCATTATGGTGATATTTGCCAGAAAAGCCATGTGCTGTGATGCATGCTTTTAGTGTCAGTGGAAATTATAAACATTTAGTAATCTCTAGTGAAAAAAAAAAAAAAGAAGCAAAGGGACACAGAACCTGTCAACATCTAGAGGTCTTGATGGACTTAGTTTTCTCTACCGGTTAAAGAATGAAAAGGCGGGGAAACTCTCAAGTGCAGCACCATTAGGGGAAACCTCAGAAACAGCAGACAATGGACAGACCATAAACAGACGGATAGTCTGCAGTGAGAGGCATTGTTTTGGGTTACCATCACTCAGGATGATATTTTCTAGTTCCATCCATTTGCCTGCAAAATTCATGAAGCCCTCATTTTTTAATACCTGAGTAGTATTCCATTGTGTAAATGAACCACATTTTCTTTATCCATTCTTCCATCACGGGACATCTGGGTTGTTTCCAGCTTCTGGCTATCACAAGTAAGGCTACTATGACATAGTGGAGTACATGTCCTTGTGACATGATGGGGTATCATTTGAGTATGCCCAGGAGTAGTATAGCTGAGTCTTCAGGTAGAACTATTTCCAATTTTCTGAAGAACCACCAGATTGATTTTCAAAGTGCTTGTACTAGTTTGCAATCCCACCAGCAGTGGAGAACTGTTCCTCTTTCTCCACATCCTTGCCAGTATCTGCTGTCAGCTAAGTTTTTGATCTTAGACATTCTGATTGGTGTAAGGTAGAATCTCAGGGTTATTTTTATTTTAATTTCCCTGATAACTAAGGATGTTGAACATTTCCTTAGGTGCTTCTTTGCCATTCTAGATTCCTCAGTTGAGAATTCTTTGTTTAGCTCTGTATCCCATTTTTTAATTGGGTTATTTGGTTTTCTGGAGTCTAACTTCTTGAGTTCTTTGTATATTTTGGATATTAACCCTCAATGGGATTGAAAGGTCCTGAGAGAGAGTTTAATTATATGAGCCCCAGACCTGTGTCCAAAATAGCCCCATTGTTCCAGGATGCCAGGTGTTTGCAGATTTTGCCAGGTGTTTGCGGGTTTTTGTGTCTTTATAAATCCCTTACCCCTTGAGCTCATTGTCGACTCCTCTACCCCTGTGTGGGATAAGAGTCGCCCCCAGTGCACTGGTCTTTCCAGAATAAACCTCTAGCAGTTTGCATCAAGACTGTTTCTCCTGAGTGATTTGGGGTGTCACCTCTCCTGAGTCAGAATGTGGGGGATATAAGGTTGCTAACAATCTATTCCCAGTCTGTAGGTTGCAATTTTGTCCTATTAACAGTGTCCTTTGCCTTACAAAAGCTTTTCAGTTTCATGAGGTCCCATTTGTCAGTTGTTGATCTTAGAGCCTGAGCCATTGGTATTCTGTTCAGGAAATTTTCCCCTCCGCCAATGTGTTCGAGGTGACTTCTCACATTCTTTTCTATTAGATTCAGCATGTCTGGTTTATGTGAAGGTCCTTGATCTGCTTGGACTTGAGCTTTGTACAAGAAAATAAGAATGGATCGATTTGCATTCTTCTACATGCAGACCACCAGTTAGACCAGCATCATTTGTTGAAGATATTTGTGTGTACTCACTGATAGGTGGATATTAGACCTAAAGCTCAAATACCCACAATACAACTCACAGACCATACAAAGCTTAACAAGAAGGAAAGTCAAAGAGTGGATGCTTTAATCCTACTGAGAAAGGGAAACAAAATAATCACAAGAGGCAGAGGTAAAGAAGGATCTGAGTGGGAAAGGGGAGGGAGGGAAATGGGAAGCAGAATCAGGTATAGGAGGAAACAGGAGAGAAACCCAGAGGGCCAGGAGATTGAATAGTAATATTTAGGGGGAGGGGATGAAGGGGAATCACTAGAAAGTTCCAGATGCCAGGGATGTGAGAGGCCCTCAGGGCCCAATTGGGATGACATTGGCAAAAATACCCAAGAGTGGAGGGATAGAACCTGAAGAGACCACCTCTAGTAAATAGACATGGCCCCCCAGGTGAGGGATGGGGTCACTTTGTATTTTAAAAGATACTGGATATTTTAAAG
>NC_034605.1:27601038-27601806 GCF_900095145.1 Mus pahari | reverse complement strand
TCAACAGTATGGAAGTGTAAGCTGAATAAACCCTTTCCTCCCCAACTTGCTTCTTGGTCATGATGTTTGTGCAGGAATAGAAACCCTGACTAAGACACCCACCCATCTCAAAATTTTTAACCTAGAATTGTTCCTGTCTAAAGGAAATGCAGGGACAAAAATGGAGCAGAGACTGAAGGAAAGGCCATCCAGAGACCACTTCACCTTGGAATTCACTCCACCTGCAAACATCAAACCCTGACACTATTGCTGATACCAAGATGTCCTTGCAAAAAGGAGCCTGGTATGACTGTCCTCTGAGAGGCTCTGACAGCACCTGACTAAGACAGATGCAGATACTCACAGCCAATCAATGGACCGAGCCCAGGGACCCCAATGGAAAAGTTAGGGGAAGGTTTGAAGGAGCTGCAGGGGATTGCAACCCCATAAGAAGAACAACAGTATCAACTAACTGAACCCCTCAGAGCCCCCAAGGACTAAACCACCAACCAAAAAGTATACATGGGCTGGACCATGGCGCCTGCTACATACATAGCAGAGGCCTGCCTTATCTGGTCTCAGTGGGAGGGGAAGTACTTGGTCCTGTGGAAGCTTAATGTCCTAGAGAAGGGGGATGCTAGAGGGGTGAGGCTGGAGTGGGTAAATGAGTGGGGAAGCACCGTCTTAGAGGCTAAGGGGCTGGGGGATGGGGTGGTGGTGGTGGTGGTGAAGGGGAGACCAGGAAGGGGAATAACATTTGAAATGTAAATAAAAAAAATAATTAATAAA
>NC_034605.1:27589145-27600883 GCF_900095145.1 Mus pahari | reverse complement strand
AAAAACAAAAACAAACAAAAAAATCCAACAACAAAAAACAAAGAAAGAAAGAAGAACAACCAAGGGAGCTACATAGAAAGGCCCTGTCTCAAAATTAATTAATTAATTAATTAATTAAATGGAGAGAGAGGCATTGATAAGAGATGAGAAAACACACACAACAGGGCCTCTGCAAAGTAGGGAAGACTGGAGAACCAAAGTCAGGCCTCTTCTTGAGGGCTGCAGGCTTTAAGGGTCTTCATGGAGATCTTCCTTCATTGATAAAGGGTTGATCAGTCTGAGAAAAGTCAGGGAGTCTGAGAGCACTACATCTTTGGTGTAAATACATCTTGGTCTGGCCCTGAATTTGGCAAGGGTAGCAAATGATGGAAGAGACCCTAAACCCAGAGCCATACTGTAAGTGCAGAGGGCCTGGTGCAGAGCCATGCAGGCCCTGTGCATGCAGGCCCTGTGTGTTGCCTCCCCCAGCCTTAGAAGCAGGCCTATTCAGACCTTGTTGCCACCAAGCACAGGACCACCTAGGGTGGAACCTTCTGACTTACAAAGCAGGCTCTATTGTCTACACCTGCCACTACTTTTCTTCCAAAACGTTATCGTTACCTGCTGAGACACTTGAGACAGCATCCCGCAGATCACCTTCAACTGGTGAAGGGCATCAAAAATGGAGTGGTGGGGGATGGGCCTCCTCCCTCTATATAAGCTCAGAATCTTAGTAAACTTGGGGACTTTGATCAGCTATGTTGTCTTAGCTTTCCTTCCTTGTTCTCCATCTAATCTCTTTCAGCCCCAGCCCATCTTTCAGGCAAGTGTGGCTGCTGGCGGTCGCACTCACCTGTGCAGGCCCTGTGTGTGTTGCCTCAGTCTGGGAATTCCTGTGAGCTTCGCCCATGGTGATTTAAAGGACCTTGTTTTCATGGTGCCATCCATCCACTGGGGCTCTTATCTCCTCTCCCAGGGTTCCCCTAGCCCTGATGGGGGGAATCTGATGGAGGCACTCACTCCGTTGAGGGACAAGTATTCCAAGGCCCCCCACTCTGTAATGTCTGGCCCTAAGTCTCTCTGTTTGTCCTTATCTGCTGCAAGAATAAGTTTCTCCGATAAACAAGGCACTGACCTGCTTCCCTGGCCAGAGTCTTAAATACACTTCTCATTGGCAGCTCATTCTAACTCACAAGGAGATTGTCATGGAATTCTTATCATTATGAATTATCAACTTTATCATTTTTTACAAAAATTTTCCATTTTAATTAAAGCAAGCTGCTTGGTTGTGATTTTTTGTTGTTGCTGCTGTCACCTACAACTTAATTAAGCACACAGAAATGCCAATTTTGAAAGATCAAATGTTCCCCTGTGATGGCTATTCTTGGTTATCAATTTGACTACATCTGGAAATAACTGAAACCTGAACAGCTGGGCAAACCCATGAGAGGTTTTCTTGGTTTTTTTATTGTTTGATTTAGGATTTAGTCATCCTTTTGAGGTGGGGAGATCTATACCTTAAATCTGGGTCATACCTTCTGGTGGTACCCTATTAAAGGACATAAAAGAAAAGGGGTGTTTGCCCTCACTCGCCCTGTCAAGTTCATTCGCAATGTCAAGCTCATTAGAGCCCACTTCTTCCAGGTTCTTGTATATATTAAAGATCAACTGACACGTTCAGTCTTGTAAACTGAACAACTACAGGATTCTTGGGCCTTTCATAGGGAGAGAGCCAGTACTGGATGGTCAGACCCTAACCTGTAAGCCACTCTAATACAACCTGGTTTTATATATACGGATTCCTTCCCTCAGTTGTCTCTCTAGAGAACCCTGACTAATACCTTCCCCTTCCCCTCTCCCTCCCTCACGGGAGGAACCATAAAGCCAGGTTATCCTTGGTTAGATCTCCTTATTTTTACAAATCCTTGCAAGCTGAAAGTCAATAGTTATCACACACAGGCCAGCTGAAGCACCAGATAGATGCTGATTGATCTCCAAACACTCCCTGGATTTCGAAAGCTTACCCCCTACCCTATTAGCACCGTGCCTCTTTTTCCCCTTCTGAAAAAGTGCCTATAAATATCCTAAGTGAACGGCTTCCTAAGGTCACAGGAGAAACAACAGAAAACCACAGAATGTAGGTATTTCAGAGGGAAAATCAGGACAAAAAGGCCAAGCGGTAATAAAACGAGACACGCCAAAGGCAAAATCCGAGGACAAATGAAAAAACAGAAACCAAAATTGCTTCAGCGTTCCAAAAGCAAATAAAACCCAAAATGTCTTTAGAGAGTTGAAAACAAGCAAACAAACAACGAAATCAAAGGTCTGGATCAAGGTAGACAAACTCAGTACCGTAAACCAAAGACTTTGAAAGGCAACCAAAAAAAAAAAAAAAAAAAAATATGTATCTGTCAATTTAGGTTCCTTAGTTAACCAGCTCATAATAAACAAGTGGACTGTGGACCACCAAGAGAGGTCTGAGAACCCTGGAAAGAACTCAGCAGCCCACCTGAGGAAAAGCACTATGGGCCTGGACTCCGTGAGTCCCTTGTTTCTATTCAGGGGGTTCCTCTGGTGAATAAGCAAACCATTCACTTAGTTCCTTCCTGATCACCATAACCGTACACACACACACACACACAAACACACAACAACAACAACAAAGAATGAGTTTAATTTTAAATTTTAGTAACCATGGCCTGAGAACACAGATCTAGGTTACCCTGAATTCCATGTTCAAACACGAAACCCTCTTCTTGGTGTTCTATGGTTTTATGAGAACAAAGAAAGTCATAAATCAAAGGCAAGTTTAAACTAGATCAGTGGGTACATCGGAGAGGTGGATACAGCAAGAGGGGAGCTCTTCAATAGCGTTAAGAGGCTATCTGATGCCATCCTTAGCATTTGGGTAGATGGAAGCTAGTGGACTGCCAAGTTAATAGATTTCCAAAATGTGTTTATCTATTTGTTACAGAGTGTTAATACAGACTCCGAAGTAGGCCAGGAGGTTAAAGCTAGCCCAAGATACAGTGATCCGCCTCTGTAGTCAAAGCGTTCGGACCTCTCTACATCACTGGAGTTCTAAATGTCAGTGTGTCTTGGCAGACACATTTTCCAGAAGTTCTCTCATTGATAATGATGAGTCTGGCCATGCCAAGGGTACTTACATTTTGTAGGATTTAGATCTTATGCACATTGCTGATAGTCTTTTCTGCAAGAAGCCAGAGTGTTGAATTCTAAATTCTTCATACATGCAATTTAGCTGTTGAGACATAACCCCTTATCACAGTCTCCACTGGCCTGTTCTCCTCTGGCTACTGACTGAACAGTTAAATGATTTCTTCTGCTTCTAGAGCCTGGTAGCATCAGACCAAGGTGCCACGGCGTTTGCCTTCAGATGCACCTCACCTCTCCTCTCGGCTTTCATCTGACTGTGTGCTTGCTGGCCTTTTCCCAGGATGTGAGTAGAAAGAGCATCGGCTTCCTACAAGGCCCAAGACCTATGTCCACTAACAGTCACATTAGGGTTTAGAGTTTCAAGGAATTAATATTGAGTCACAGTTCATTCTATACTTCACTCCTGACATGACAAAACCAAGGTCCTTTTCCCATGCAAAATCCTCTTATCACATTCCCCCATCTAGCTTAACTCATCCTAGCATTAATTCTGAAATCTGAAGTGTTATCTAAGAAACCTGAACCAGATATGACTGAGACTCAAGATACATTTATCCCTGCTCAAATTTTCTCTCCAGCTGTGAACCTGCGAAACCAGACAAGTCAAACGATTCTAATATACAGCAGTGTAGCTGGAAAGATAGCTCAGCCGTTGAGAGTTCTGGCTGCCCATGCAGAAGACCGGGCTTTGGTTCTCAACACTTAACACTGTGGCTCCCAACCATCAGTAACTCCTGTTTCAAGGAATTTGATGCCTTCTTTCCGCCTCTGCAGGCACATGGTACAAAAGCAAGACACCCATACATATAAAAGTAACAAATAAATAAATGATGTTAAAATAGAGTTGTGACAGGCATGGATATGATATGGACATGTGCAAAGGGAGGTACATGAAAGAAAGGGGGAGACATCCTAGGCACTTCTGTTAACTAAGAAGACCAAGTCCATTAGCTCTTAAGTATTGAGAATACACTCATAAACTCTGTGTCCAAATCTCAGGCCATCGGCTGTGGCCATGCTACTTCCTTGACTCCGTATGAAGCTGACTCCTCCTTTGCAGAGTCCTGACCTTGTAGTTGGGCCAGAATCCATTCAAGCAGCTCTCAATGAGAGACTGACCCATGCATGGACTTTGCCTACCCTGTGCCACTAACACCTGAATCTAAAAACATACACTAAGTGGAAAGAAATGTCAGCCACAATGACCTTAAAAATGCTCATGGGGCATTCTTCTGTTTCTTGAAAGACAGGGCTTGTTCACAGTAGAATAGTTTATGAGAAGACCTCGTATGGAATGCCAAAAGCATGGGCTGCAGAGGTGGCTCAGCGGCTAGGAACACTCACTATTCTTCCAAAGGTCCTGAGTTCAGCATCCACATGGTGGCTCACAAACACCTGTAATGGAATCAGATGCCTTATTCTGGTATGTCTGAAGATAGCTATGATATACTAATATAAATAAATATTTTTAAGTCATTTTTTTAAAAAAAGAATGCAAAAAGCATGACAACATTCTCCCATTCTATCTATTTTCTAAATCTACATTAAATTGGTAGCATCTTTGCTGGAGTAATCTGCTCCCCCCTCCCCCGGCTGAGAGAGTAAACTCATGACGTTTACCCATGATGCTTTTGTCAGGGGGCTACTCATCCACATGTGTTTAATTTAAAAAGTGTGGTAGCACATGTTTATAATCCCAGCATGGGAGATGTGGAAGTAGAACAACAGGGAGTTCACAGTCACCTTCAGATACATAGTGAGCTCAGACTAACCTGGGCTACGTGAGACCATTCTCAGAAAACAGATAAAACAGAGTCCAAATGTCTCAGCAGTAATCACCTTTACCTGCTGAGGCTGACAACCTGAATCCCCAGGATTCCCACTAACATACTTCCATACATATATGCACAAATGCAATAATATATGGATAATAAATGGTGGATGGATGGATAGATAGATAGATAGATAGATAGATAGATAGATAGATAGATAGATAGATAGATAGATAGATAGATAGATAGATAGGACAGACAGACAGACAGACAGACAGACAGACAGACAGAGTGGTTGATTTCTCATCTCCAAGGGCTAGTACTGTTTGGCTAACAATCCCTTTGTCTAACCATCTCTTTCCCTCGACATTTACTTACACAAAGGGATTAAATCTGTCTCTTCTCCTTTGCTTATACAGCTACCACACCGAGTACCTAATATTGTTGCTTGTAAGTGGTACCTTCAACAACACTTGAACTAGTTCAGCCAAGTTCTATGCCACGTTAGAGAGAGGATCATCTTTCCTTCAGCTTACAAAAGCCTCTCTCTCATGTCCTTCAATGGCCTGTCGTAGCATCATGTGCACCATCATTGTGCTTATGAACACTTATTCTCCAAGGAAACGGAAGCATCTTATAGTTTTCTTGACTTTGCCTTCTGAGAATTCCCCAGAATTAACTCTGATATCTCTACTTCTACTGACAGGTTCTTTGCAGTGACTTTTTCCAACATGATCCTCAGAATTATTTTACCCTTTCCTAATTAATCCATTCAAAAATCTACTCTCACGGTTTGGGTATGTGTTATAGTAGCATCCTACTTCTTGGTACTATGATCTGCCAGCTTGCTATCACAGATACAACAGAATGTCACAAACTAGGTAGTTTTAGTGGCATGACAAATTTATTTTCTCATGATTCTGGAGAGGGAGTTTGATATCAAGACACAGGCACAGGCTGTTTCTGGTGGCTCCACCCCCAGCTTACAGGTTACAGGGCATCGCATGCATGAACATGATCATCCTTACTTGTATTTGATGATACCCTGAGTGAAAATGTAGGGCTTTGACTAAACCCCACAAAAGAACGGGCCTTTCACTCAGTGTTCATGGCACAGGGACTGGAACCTCACATGCTTGAGTTTTGAGGGACTTGGGTCTTCTAACATCTTTACACACTCTTCTTGGTGGTTTCCTCAGTCTTGAAGTTTTGAAAGCCATGTAAAGGGAATAAACTTTTAGTTACACATCTGTAGCCCTGTCCTCTTCCACAGAGTAAAAACAGCATCTGAACACTAACCTGCTCCTCAAAGGCAGACACTTCCAATGCACACAAGCTCCCACTGTGCCCCATGCCTGTCATATCCTTTGTTCTCCTGGTTCACTAAACATTACCATAAGTCCACTTAGTTAAGCCAGCTGTGAGCCTTACTGATTTTTCTGTATTACCAGTCCAAACTGTGAGCCACACCAAACTTCAAGACATGTATAAATGAATCTTCCATATTGCTTACTCTTTTTTTATTGGTTATTTTATTTATTTACATTTCAAATGTTATCCCCCTTCCCAATTTCCCCTCCACAAACTCCCTATCCCATTCACCCTTCCCTCCTCCCCATTTCTATGAGGGTACTCACCCTCCCACCCACCCACCCACTCCAGGCTTACTGCCCTAACATTCCCCTATGCTGGGGCATTGAGCCTTCACAGGCACAAGGGCCTCACCTCCCATTGGTGCCATTTAAAGCCATCTTCTGCTACATATGCGGCTGGAGCCATGGGTACGTCCATGTGTACTCTTTGGTTGGTGGTTTAGTCCTTGGGAGCTCTGGGGGTTCTTGTTGGTTGATATTGTTGTTATTCCTATAGGGTTGCAAACCCCTTCAGCTCCATCAGTCCTCTCTAACTCCTCCATTGGGGTCCCTGTGCTCAGTCTGATGCTTGACTGCAAGCATGTGCATCTGTATTGGCCAGGCTCTGGCAGAGCCTCTCAGGAGACAGCTATATCAGGCTCCTGTCAGCAAGCATTTTTTGGCATCAGCAATAGTGTCTGGGTTTGGTGTCTGCATATGGGATGGATCCCCAGGAGGGGCAGTCTCTGGATGACTTTCCACGGTTTGTCCCTATATTTCCTTTAGACGGGAGCAATTCTGGGTTAAATTTTTTGAGAAGGGTGAGTGGCCCCATCCCTCAACCCGGGGCTATGTTTAAACTCTGGATATGGTCTCTACAGGTTCTTCCTCCCCTTTGTTGGACATTTCAGCTAATGCCATCCCTGTTGTGTCCTAGGATCCTCTTGTTTCCCTGGCATCTGGGACTTTCTGTTGGCTACCCCCTGTTCCCCACCACCACCACCCCCCCACTGCTACACAGCTCTGTTCAATTTCCTAACCCTCTATACATCTCCCCCATCTCCTCCCACAACTGGTCCTGTGTGTGTGTGTGTGTGTGTGTGTGTGTATGTGTGTGATCTATGCTAGAATTTAGGTTGACTTGATCTTGTTCTTGTATGGGTCATGTGCCTGTAACCATACCTTCTGTGAGTTCTTGATTGCAAAATGCATGTCATGTTCAGAAGATAGCAAACACACATAATACTGAACAAATTTGTGTGTCTTTGGGCAGGAGCCATACTAATCTTCTCTGTATTGTGCCAATTTTATCATACGTGCTGTAAAAATAAACAACTGTCTCAGTTCTTTAAAATAGAGTCTGAGGTTATCAGATCCCATCATTCCCTCTCCCATTAGCTCTTGCTCCATTAAGGAGAGAGCTGGTCTGCTAAGTGTCATGTCCCTGTACCCACTGGGGGAGTCTGGCATTTAGTGAGCATTCACATATCTGGTCAGTGAGCCAAAGACAGATGTCTTGGCTTAGAGAGCCCTTCACTGCCCGAAAGCACTTTTGTCTGACTTTTATGTAAAGTGTCTGCTGCTAGTGTAGAAAATTCCCATTCCTGCTTCCTACCCACCAGAAATACTATAACACAGGAGCAGTGGCTTCCTTTGTTTGCTGTTTTTCCCGTTTGTGCACCAGGTTTACATCTCACAATAACAATGAATTCTTTTAAGGCTTGTTCTCTGCTGGCTGAATTGCACTACAGGAATCTTCTTTAAATGTTGCGGATCTATATCTAATAGATGTTTGCCTAAAGTTATGGGGAGAAATCAGGGTTACACAGCTCCAAAGCACAAAAGACAACATCAAAACAAAATGGATGCTATATCTATTTTAGATATCTGCCATGTGGTAAAATTTTTTTCATTCTAATGCTGAACTTGCAGAGTTAGCTGTCTCATCTCCCAGATAAGTTTATTGAAGAATGGCATCCTACCTGTGTCTATCTACTGACACCTAACATCCTTCCCATGCAAGAGGCCATCTGTCCTTGAGAGCTGTGAGCCTACTTCCAGGTATGGACCATTTTAGTCAGTTCTTGGTCTGAAATTGCATAAGCTAAGTTTGGAAAGAGAACACATGACTCGACATAGATCTCTGCTTCCCAGGGTAGCAGAGCCACCTGGGACATTTTAAACTTACCTTCAGAGATGAAAATCTCAGGCTCACAGTCCCATTCCCCACATTTTAAGCTTCCAGGGCCTGCTGTCTGGGTTGGGCAGAAGTGCTATGCACATGTCTTTCACAAAAGCTCTCTGGAGTAGCCATAGGGCTAGAGATGTCTTGTTCCTCTGGGCTAAGGCACAGAGTCCACTTAGCAACCTCCATCAGGTGCAATTCGAGATAAAATGTGGATTCCAGATTAATCTGAGTTTCAGATCAGGATTAACTGGTTGTTTTGGTATCTCCTGCTGCAGTATTTCATGAGACTCACTATACTCAAAAATTTAAAGAGAACGAAAAGAAAAGCAAACAAACAAAAACCTCAGAAATTTGAATTTAATTGTGATTGGGGACAATTTCATATTCTGTATTATGAAGACACAGGTTAATGTCATGTCATAGAAAGGAATTTGCTCATACAGTCATTCCTAACATAGCACACATGTATACTACTAATGGTTTATTTATTCTGAGTTAATCTATTTCTAGCCCAGATGCTCCTGGAGGAGTACAAAGTTAATACAGCAGAAACCAGAGAGGCTCCCTTTCAAAAAGGGTCTGAGTCCAAACATCAACAGAATGAGGGGAGAGAAGAAGGATAACTAACAAGACCTGGACGCTATCAGACTCAGAAATGCTGTCGATCACCTGACCCAGGGGGCAGGACTGAGCTTTGCAATGACTGGCAGCCTTTGCCCCCAACTCTACCTTCCCCATCTGGAGATGAGATGATATATTCAGTATTCTAACCCACTGTCCTCTCAGGCTGTCATCTCTATGAACATAGTTCACTTTTAAAGATTTGATTCCTGTCTCTGTTCTTTGGTGTCTGTAAGTGACAAGGAGACGTGGCAGCCCTGATTGTGTATTGTTTAATAGCTGTTAACTCTATCTGAAGGGCACAGTTACGGTTATCCTTCCCGGGAGTCCAAGCCCTTTGGTTTTGGGCATTTCATATGTGGACAGTTGAGAAGGGCCAAGAGCTAGAGAAAAAAAGTACAAGGAAAGAAGGTCTGTGCCTGAAATGAAGGTTGAAAGGGTTCCAAACATATTTACTGTAACTCCTCTCCTGTAAGTTTCCATAATAAAGAGATGCTAGGATAGCAAGTGTCAGCCAAATTCATCTATTCCCGAAATGGCTAAGTGGTCTTTGTTCCCACATCACGGACCTAAAATTATTTTTTCTATCAAAAGTGTAGCCTCTCATGCTCTAGTAAGTAAACTAATACCCAGGCTCATGCAAACAACACATTGAACAAATGAGTATGTGGGTATAGTATAACATTTCAAAAGGAGAACAAGAAAGGGTGATTAAAGAGACGAAATGAATAATAATATGTTCACACGTATTGTATACCTTGGCTAAGTCCTTTAAATGCTCTCTCAAGGTGCAACACATTTTCCATGCAAAACACATCCTTAAATGGGCAGTGTCTACACATGGTTCCATGCAGAATGTTACCTTACTAGAAGATCTGACTTTAATTGCTTTTGGTTGTTTTAATATTATTATATGCTGGTGGGTTTTTTGAAAGTATTACTAAACTTGTTGAATTGTATACTCTTTAAGCCTAGATTTTAGCTATCTAAATAATAGGATGTGAGGATTGTGAGAAGCATGTTTACAGTAGTCAGATTTTGAAATTTCTGATGTATAATCCCTGAATTTCAGAAAGTAATATCACAGCAGGAAGCAGAGCTGCAGGGCTCGCTTCATGAACCTAAATTCTGGGATGTAGGTTTTCAACATGGAAAGCTGCGGACCCAAAGAGCACACAAGAGACTCTAGGACATCAAGTGTCTCTTGTGCTGAGCTCTTATAAAGGGTCACTATATCCAAAGACGTTATAGAGTCATTAAACCATGCTGACAAAGAAAGGACATAACAGACCACGGGGGGGGGGGGGAGGACAAAAACAAGGAAGTATGGGTAAAAAAAACATGTGGACACATACAAGCCTTTAAATCCTAGCACATTCCAACCCCCTGAGCTGACATGCTTGTTGTATGGACTATATCCTTCTGAACTTAGTGACCCAAGGCTCAGAAGACTCTTAGACTCAGACTTAAAGTATTTTTGGTTTTTGTTTGTTTGTTTGTTTGTTTGTTTTAAGGCTATTGGCAATAATGTTATGCCAGAATTTGAAACACTGAGGAAATTACATTTTATTCCCTGTAAGTTATGATTCTAAAATACATCATTATTGGTGTTTTCACATGCACACACACACACACACACACACACACACACACACACACACGGACATACGCACATACTCACGCATGCAGTCAAGTCTGTATTCTTCCATGCTCCAGAAAATAACCTAACATTCATCTTCATGCAAATAACGTGAAACTCAGTGAGTCATGAAAATGCCAGGAAAAGGCTGCTAAGAGGAAGAAAGGGATTCAACACGAGTGGGAGGGGGAAAGAGGGGGTAATGGTGAAAGTGACCTAGATATTTATATACATGTACAACATTGCCAAAGAACATAAACAGTCTGGGTTTGTACTTCATGTGACTAAGGAATGTCAAGAGAGGAGACTAAATCTAGAGGAGCTCTTTTAAGAAAAAATGTGTTTATTTTTTAAAATAAGTGATATGTTCGAAACGTTTGAGAAAACTTGAAATACTAGGATGTATACTGGGGCTGGAGGCATGGCTCAGCAGTTAAGAGCACTTGCAGAGGCAAAGGATTCTAGTTTGCCTCTCAACATATACATCCAGTAGGATCCAGTCACAGGAGATCTGTCCTCCACAGGCACCCCACTCATGTAGTGCACATGTTGACAAGCAGACACACACACACACACACACACAGGATTGTGTAAATAAGCTATATAATAAGAATCCCCTTTTTAGCTAGGCATTGTGATACATGCCTTTAATCCCAGCACCTGGTAGGAAGAAGTAGGCAGATCTCTGACTTCAAGGCCAGCACTGTCTATGGAGCCAGTTCAGGGCTACACAAGGAAACCCTGATTTGACAAAAACAGCAACAACAACAACAACAAAAACAAAAGAAAACAAATTACCTTTCTACATCTCTCTAGTTCTCCCCCATCCCCCCATATATCTTTCCAAGGTTAATTTTTGCTGATGGCTATCAAGAATGGATGTATTTTAACTCACTCTTTCCTTTTCATCCTTAGAGGAAAGCAGCTTGAATGTGTGTTCTTTTGATCACAATCATCATGACCAAGAAGCAGGTTGGGGAAGAAAGGGTTTATTCGGCTTACACTTCCAT
>NC_034605.1:27586808-27588865 GCF_900095145.1 Mus pahari | reverse complement strand
CCACCCACAAGGGGACCTCCCCACTTGATCACTAATTGAGAAAATGCCCCACAGCTGGATCTCATGGAGGCATTTCCCCAACTGAGGCTCCTTTCTCTGTGATAACTCCAGCCTGTGTCAAGTTGACACACAAAGCCAGCCAGTACACAATCTATCTTTAGAAACCTTCTAGAAGAGAACACATAATCTCACCATATGATATTAGATACTGTTACAATAGGAATGTACATCTTTATTTATGTGAGTAATCCTAAATTAGCAGAGTTCTTTAAAGAGACAAAAGTAATATGGGACTAGATAAAGCGAGCTAAGAGAGAACTCCTACTTAGATATACAGTATGATAAGAAGGAGAGGCTGACTCCATGACAGGCTTCAAACTGGCAGTAAAGGAGACTAGGCCTAAATCCCTGTCTCCAAGAACTGAGCAAGTCCAGGCCTCAGAGGCTGCCTTGCCACCTGGCCTGAGGCAAGGACAATGGGTCAGCAGCAGTTCACAGGCTTCCTCAGCTACTTCCTCAGTAACAGTGTCCAGACCTCCCCAGCAAGTTTCCAGCCCCCACACCCCAGGTATGGAATGTCTGTTGAGATGGATCCAACAGAATGACATAGAGGTCACCTAGCCCTAATGTACTTTAAATCGAGCCTGTGAACACACTTAGTTGTCTCTCTCTTCTGGTAATGGGAGACCCCAGCATGCTCTTCTTCTGCAAAATGAAACACTTTTTGCATTTACGGACTATTGAGTCTGGAGTATCATCCTTCAGCGAATCATGAACCCTTACAATGAGAGAGGATTCCTCTCCAGGGACATTGGTTTACTCATTTATGGAGACTAAGAAGCTTCAAGAGACTGTTTGCTCACCGGAACCCTAGGATACAGATAACAGGGCTAACTCCAAGGCCAAAGGTCTCAGAATTAGGGTGTAGCCGCCGGCACCCACAGGAACTGGGTTCCTGAGAACTGGGTTCCTGAGTGGGAGGCTGGAGCTGTAAGGGAGGAATGACGAGAGAAGAAAGGAGACCAAGACAGATTTCTGATCAAGGCCTAATGTTTACTAAGAGTCTGAGCTTATAAAGGGGAAGGCCCATCCCCTGCCACACCAGGCTTCTTGATGTTTTGTTGCCAAATTGTTAGAACTAGGTAGCCAAAGGACAAGTTGTCAGCTATCTCAGGAATACCTCAGGGAGACAGGTTCTGCCTCTCAGCGGGGTAGCGGTGTCTTGGAGAAGAGCACCAGAGGTGACAACAATAGACCCATCAAGGTCTGAAGACTCCGCCCTAGGTGGTCTCATTCACAGTGGTTGAATAGGTCTGAGTCAGCCTGCTCAAGGCTGGGGGAGGCTACATTAGGGAGCTAACATATAACCTTCTGATCCCTGACAACGAGAGGGATCTTTGTTTAGATCCTGGTTTTACTGGAGTACAAATGTCCAAAGAAAAAGAGGAGTGTCCTAGGTCTAGAGGAGTGGGATTCCTCTCCCCTCTTGCCTTCCATCAGGGCCTGCAGCTAGTTGGACGACAGTCAGCAAACACTACATAAGCAAGAATGACTCAGGTGAGGCAGTGCCCAACACTTTGTGAAGTTTGGAGGTCACTTGCAGACCGCAGCACATCCAAAGGTGTTAGGTGTTTGAGTTGGGTCCAGTTTCACTTAGTAAAACAACTTAAGTCCAAGTCACAGCAAAACCACAATTGTTCTCATGTGCTCCTGGCATGGTAGGAACAGAGCTGACATTCAAAATGCTCTGGGGTTGGATTCAAAACTTTTTCCCTTGAAAACTATATTACCACAATACTGTGAAACCGATCTCTACATGTCTTCAAAAATGAAAATTGGTAAAGAGGATGAATTTGGTATTGTAAGGAATGGCACAATTAAGTGTATTAATTTCCACTGTCATTGATTTTTGTGCGAGCTAAAAACAATGTGGTTGGTTAGGAATAGATTCCCCAAACCCCACCAACAAGAAAGAAGAAGAAGAAGAAGAAGAAGAAGAAGAAGAAGAAGAAGAAGAAGAAGAAGAAGAAGAAGAAGAAGAAGAAGAAGAAGAAGAA
>NC_034605.1:27565431-27586688 GCF_900095145.1 Mus pahari | reverse complement strand
GAAGGAGAAGGAGAAGGAGAAGGAGAAGGAGAAGGAGAAGGAGAAGGAGAAGGAGAAGGAGAAGGAGAAGGAGAAGGAGAAGGAGAAGAAAATGATGGTGGAAATGGGAGCAGGCAGTATCCCAAATTACCTGACTAAATTGTCATTTCCTGCCCTGCCTGTATAGGAATTAGGAACCACACCCTCCTAAACTTCCTGCTCCCTCCCACCATGCTTTATCACCCTCAGCCAGAGGATGTCTCTTCCAGACTGGGTAGGTAGCTCACTGATAGAGCACTTGCCCTGGGTTGCATCCCAAGCCTGGAAAGGTGGTCTTTGTTACTCTATGATTGTGTGTGCAGAGGTTCATTGTTGCGCTCTCTGCGCCCAGGTGTTACCTGATGATGTCTGGCATGTAGTAGTTACCTCCTCAAAAGAGAGCTGATTTCATAAGACCTACTCTGGGGAGTTTTACTTTTAACCCTGAATTTCCAGGAGATAAAGAGACAGGAACATTGTTGCACAGGCTGAGTTGGAAGGATATCCATCTTAATAGTAAAGGACCTCTATAATTCATGGCCAGAAAGGAAAATGAAAGGGACATGAGAAGGAAAGGAACTGCCTTCCCCCGATGCTCACTGGTTTTGATTTTTCTCTAGAGAGTCTGAGAATTCCAGTACAACTAACAGAATACACCATGAAGGCCATCTACAAGGAAGCAATTGCCTTTTCTGTAGAAAGATTCCTATTTCTGGAGAAATAGGAATGTTAAATGCCAACAGACTGTGTTCAAGACCCAAGTGTGCGAGACATGAATTTTCAACCTTCCTCTTGTTAAATTTCAAACCCAGGACAACTGGCTGGGGTGGCCAGTTTCTTGTCAAAGTAGTCCTGACCTCCAGCTTCTCCCAGCATCCCACGGTCCCTACAGAATATGGCTGGCATACCCAGGTCTCTACTCTGAACACTCCATCTCAGGGGCTGGGCTGCTCTTCCCAGAGAGCTTCATCCCTATACAATCCAGACGTTTTCCATTACCTCCTCCCTTTTTTGGTCCATTCATACTTCTGGTCTCCTGGATGCTATATTTGGTTCTCCTTGCTCACTTCCCCTCCTGCCTCCCCAAACACCATTCAGTCATGACCTCTGAGACTACACAGATGTGTCTGCCTCTGGCTGCACCCTCCAACATAACGATAATAAACTTTCTCCTCCACCATACCCAGGACCAGTCATGTCTTTTCCTTTTTATTTCTTTTTTTTTTCTTCTTTTTTTCATTCATATGGTGCAGAAAACCCAGGAAAGGAGTAAGAGGAACGTAATCCTGCTAACACTCCTTCCTCAGCTATATGCTTGGAACTTTCTGAAAACAGGCTCACTTTGTTTAATGTCATAATGCATCTGAACTCCAATGTGTCTTTGTATACTTAGGATTCTCCCAACCCTTGTAAGCCATGGGTTTATTCTGGAGCTTGTAATCATGTCCTGTGTACCTCAAAACCCAATTATCATCTCATTTTTTTAAAAAAATTTGTAAAGCCCCTTAGAAATCCTTTGAGTCATGAACTTCAGAAGCACCATATCACACACACAGCTACTGAGGCTCTCAAAAGACTCCAGAGAAGTCTGCGCCATCTTGCTTATGCACAGCCCCTTTTGTAAGCACCATTCTCTCTGTTCCCATGGTGCATGTGCTTAAGTCTATAGTGACATCTTTATGCTCTATTTGGTCTTTCGTGTGTGTGTGTGTGTGTGTGTGTGTGTGTGTGTGTGTGTGTAAATGTTATCACTCCAACACCATAACCAAGTGCAACTTGGGTAGAAAAGACTTTATTTCATCTTTCTGGTTACAACCCAAGACTGAGGGATGCTAAAGCAGGAACTCAAGGTGGGAGCTTGTCTTAGTTAAGGTTTTACTGCTGTGAACAGACACTATGACCAAAGCAAGTCTTATAAGGACAACATTTAACGGTGACACACCTACTCCGAGAAGGACACAACTCCAAAAACTGCCATTCCCTGAGCCAAGCATATTTAAACCATGACATTTCACTCTCTGATCCACATGAGTTTATGGGGGCCATATCTTGCCATAGCATAATAAAAAAGCTGGACATTTAGTCCAACTTCCAGAGTCTCCATAGTCGATAGCAGTATCATAAATGTTAAAAGTCCAGTGTTCAAAAACTCTTCTGAGATCCATCCAATCACTTAACTGTAATCCCTGAATCAAGACAGGAAACCAACTGGGCAAACTTCAAACTCTACATCTCCATGTCTGATGTCAAAGCAGTTTTCAGATCTCCAACTCCTTTTTTCCTGGGCTGGTTCCATTCCCTGCTAGCAGCATTCCTTAGGAGATACCTTATGGCTCTGGCATCTCCAAAATCTTGGGCTCTCCAAAGCAGCTTCAATGTTATAACTTCTTGTTTCAAATGTCTGGAGTCCACACATGATCTTCTGAGCTCTTCCAATGGGTTAGTGGCACTTCTCCAGTTCCCACCTCTGTAGCACTCTAAGCTCATGTTGATCCACTCCACTGTTGCTGCTGTTCTTGGTGATCATCCCATGGTACTGGCATCTCAATACACTGGAATCTTCTGCTGAAACCAGGTTCATGGTGATGAACCTCAACTCCTTTGCATAACCTCTTCAGTCCTGAGCTGTCAAGTGCAACTGAGGCTGCACCTTCACCAATGGCCTTTCACAGTGCTAAACCTCAGCCACTCTTCATGACCTCTTCAAGTCTTAAAAACCAGAACTACCTGGGTGATTCTTACACATTACCAAATTCAGCTGCAGCATGAGGTGCAATCTTGGCTATCTCTGGAACACAGCTTCTTTGTGCTCTCAGAAAAACACTTCCCAGAAGATTTCACCTCAGTGATGCTGGTCTCTTCTTCTTCTTCTTTTTTTTTAAAGATTTATTTATTTTTATTTATATGAGTAAACTGTAGCTGTCTTCAGATACACACCAGAAGAGTGCATTGGAACCCCCTACAGATGGTTGTGAGCCATGTGGTTGCTGGGAATTGAACACAGGACCTCTGGAAGAACAGTCAGTGAGTGCTCTTAACCACTGAGCCATCTCTCCAGCCCATGTTGGTCTCTTCTTAATCACCACTAGTTTCTTAGCTCTAGCTAAACAGCATCAATGTCCTAGTAGTGTCCTTCTCTTGACTACAAAGCCAGAGACACATGGCCTAAGCTGCTGAGTTCTGCTGCTTGCTTAAGCTGGAACATGGCCCCCTTGTTCTATTACATTATCACTAGCTTCCTCTTTTCTGATTCCTTCACTGCATAAACTTGGCTGTTCTGAATCTTGCTCTGGAGGTTGACATTGAAATCAGAAATCTGCATGCCTGTCTCCTGGGATTAAAAGTGTGTACCACCATGTCTGGATTCAAGGTTTTCTTCATCTAGAATTTGCTCTGTCTCAGGCTAGCCTTGAACTCAGAGATCTACTTGGTTTTATCTCCTGGAATTAGAAGTGTGTACCACCATGCCTAAAGTTAGCTGGATAGAATCTTGCCCCAAGGTCGGCACTCCCTTAATTCAATTTAATATCCTTGAACATAGGATTCAGCTCCATTTCACTTCCTAGTGCCCCTTTAATACTCGAACTATATATTTTATATTTTTCCTTTCTAAGTTTGCTATGCTTATTCAAAACACTCTTCATGAGACTTAACCAGAGAACAAAATCCATGATGGGTGATTCTGAGACTTCCTGTGTCAATGCAATTAACCTGAATCTCTTCACCTTAGCCTCAGGCAGACTCTCCAGACGAGAGCAAAAATAGCCGCTTTCTTCACCAAAATATCACAAAAATAGTTTCTAGGCGCTACATACTGAAGTTTTCCTCTAAAAATCCTCTTGGGCCAGGTCTGCACAGTTCATATCACTTTCAGTAACAAAGTCTTCCATATTCCTGCTAAGATAGCCCATTTATCCCCATTTAAAGCATTCCACTGCGTTCCAAATCCAAAGTCCCCAAATCCACATTCTTTCAAACAAAAGTATGGTCAGGCCTATCACAGCAATCCCCCAGTCCCTGGTACCAATCTCTGCCTTAGATAGGATTTTACTGCTGTGAACAGACACCATGACCAAGGCAAGTCTTATAAGGACAACATTTAACAGTGACACACCTACTCCAAGAAGGCCACACCTCCAAATTCTGCCACTCCCTATGCCAAGCATATTCACACCATTTACAAAGCTAAAGCAAAAACCACAGAGGAACTCTGCTTATTGAATTTCTCTATCTGGCATGTGCTCAGCCAGCCTTCTTGTACAACCAGAAGACCCCATGTCCAGTAATGGCACCATCCACACAGGACTGGGCCTTCCTATATCAATTAGCTATCAAGAAAATGCTCCTTGAGACAATGTATCAGACCAGTCTGTTGAGGCCAACCCCCAATTGAGACTCCTTCAGAAAACTCAGAGCTATGTCAAATTGACAGCTGAAGCTAACAAGGAAAGAGAGGATACACATCTGTGTGCTCATACGTGTGCACCTTTGTCAGTTTAGACCCAGCAGACCCAGTGGAGTAGGTGAACATGCTAAACTCAGCAAAGCCCTTTTCCAGGAACAGAGGCTTCCAGACAGTTGTTCCAACCTTGGCTCATTATACCTTTACTTCATCTAAACACGAGACCACAGTGAGGATGGGAAGCAGCTGTCCTTCCAGGGCACCTGAGAGAAACTCTATAGGAGAAGGACCCTTGGGTTTTTGGCCTTTTGAGAAGAAAGACTAAACGAAGGGCAACAAATAAAGACTCAGCAACTACTAGATTCCTGGACTTTCCATTTATAGCCAATGTTGGATTAGCTAGACTGTCGAATGTAAATAATTCCTACAAATAATAATTAACAATTTATTATTTATAAATAATAATAAACATTCCTATGATAGACACATAGACGATAGATAGGTAGATAGATAGATAGATAGATAGATAGATAGATAGATAGATAGATAGATAGATAGAACAACCTCTCTTAAAGCATCTCCAAGATAATGGTTATAGCTAGACTAAGCTAACTTGAGTGTGGTCAGCAGCTTCTACTCATCTGCACACTCAGTTGCATTTCAGATCTTTTTTTTTTTTTTTTCATTTTCTCAGATCTCCCACTGAAATCCATGGCATGTGGCAGCTTTCTTTCCTTCTTACTTTATATACAGATTCTCTATGCACCAGTGGAGTGAAACTACCCATAAATGTAATATTTAAACAACAAAAACAAATGATACTACAAGCTTTTGGTTGTGTTACCAGAGAGATAATTGAGACATCTCTCAGCACACCTCAGCCTTAAACAACCTGACTTTCCCCAACAATAAGTCTCTCCCACTGCATCTCTCTCCAGCACATACAGACATACAAACACACATGGTCACAAACACACACACACAAATACTTCCTGTACTGTGTCTTCTTCGCACCTCTCAGTCCTAACTCAGATGTTTCAGGCCTGATTCAATTGCCACATTTTATGAAATATTTCAAACACTGAAAAGTTCAGTGTTGTTAAGTACTTATTACCATCCTTCATTTCCCTCAGTTCTTTTTCCAGATATCACTACTCAGTAAAGCTCTTCCTGACTATCCAGTTCCCAAAAGGGAAACCATGTCTTCCTCAGTAGTGGTGAGGTGGCTGTGTGACAGCAGCAGCCTGGACATTCTGAGTAGCATGACCAGGAATGCAATGCGTAGACACATTCTGTATGTAGCAGAGATCTTCAACCACAACCCCAGGGACTCCCCCCTGGGTTGCCTAGCAATGAACTAGGAAAGGTGGTTGCTTCTTTCCCTGTGGGAGAAAGAGCTCTGTGCCCAGTTGCTAGGAAGCTGGCTTTCTCAGCTGACACCCACACAGAAAATATCTGTTCTCTGTATTCAAATCTGTTCTCTTCTTTCTCTAAGAAATGAGGGAAACATAGGCTGCTACAAGAGAACAGGCTGTGTTAGCTCACTATCCATGAGTTGCATAAATGACTTTGGTGCCTTCTGATAGTGGAGACAGAGTCCAAGAGTGGAAAGACCTGTTAGAGGACATTACGTTGAGGTGGTAGTCAGTAGAAATAAATAGATACTTAGTTCCTTAAGGGGCTAGGACCTAACTTCTCATTCAACCAGAAGATAGAAACAGGTTAAGTAGGGCAAGGTCTTCAAAGCAGCACTTCCCAACGTCCTTGATGGAGGCCAGAATACAAGAAGAGCTGTTGATCCCTGCTTTCTTCTATCTCCTGAGTGCCTCCCCCTAACGACTGTAGTGCCTTAGGTGACTGAAAGTGAGTAAAGGCACCTGGACATCTGGGGGTGCCAACGGGAGGCACCTAGACACCTGGGGGTGCCAACTGGACTGACCAGTTCTTCTGTAAGCACAGAGTAACACTTTGATGGTACCCTATTTCCTGAGCATCCTCCTGCTATAGAGGAGTTCTGGGCAATCTCTTTCTTTTATGCTTTCACCTATGGATCTGTAAGAAATGTCTCTCTAAGACTGCCCCCACCCAGGGGTCCATCCCATAATCAGCCACCAAACCCAGACACTATTGCATATGCCAGCAAGATTTTGCTGAAAGGACCCTGATATAGCTATCTCTTATGAGGCTATGCCAGTGCCTGGCAAATACAGAGGTGGATGCCCACAGTCATCTTTAGAATAGAACACAGGGCCCCCAATGGAGGAGCTAAAAAATTACCAAGGAGCTGATTACCTATAGGTGGGACAACAATATGAACTAACCAGTACCCCAGAGCTCCTGTCTCTAGCTGCATATATAGCAGAAGATGGCATAGTCGGCCATCATTGGGAAGTGAGGCCCCTTGGTCTTGCACACTTTATACATCCCATACAGGGGGACGCCAGGGCCAAGAAGTGGGAGTGAGTGGGTAGGGGAGTAGGGTGAGGGGAGGGTATAGGGGACATTCGGGATAGCATTTGAAATGTAAATGAAGAAAATATCTAATAAAATAATTTAAAAAACAAAAGGAAATGCCTCTCTAAAGCTCACCCTGTATGTTCTTTGAATTTCATTCTTCAGTTTATTGAGACAACAACTGTGATGGTTGTTGTGTTTCTGGGACCACTCCCCCAGATGCCTGAGAAAGTATTCATCCTTCTTAAAGAAGACCCAGTGTTCCCATATTATTTCTAATCATTTGATCACATTAGATCTCATCTTCTCAAATATTTCATAATGAAAACAGCAAAGCCCGGAAGTCATGTCTGGAACTTTCTGTCTTTCAGAATGCCTCTGTCTTTTTGTCTACTTTTCTTCCACTGTTTTGCTCACCTATTTTTTTTATTAGTAATTTATCTTTGTTTTGTTTGTCTTGTCTTGTCTTGTCGGAGACAGGGTCTCACTACATAGCCCTGGCTAGCCTGAACTTACTGTATAGACTAAGTTGGACTTGGACTCAACAGAGATCCACCTGCCTCTGCATCCTAAATGCTAGCACTAAAGGTATGCACCGCCAATGCCCTAGAGTTGGCAACTATGTTTAAAGGAACACTTCTAGAAAGTACCTTTCTTGTTTCTGCATTAAATAGTATTAAAATATGTAGAGGCCCTACATCGAGTAATCAGAGTTTCAAGGCCAAAACTCCCTTCCTGGCAGCCATAACAAGTTAGGCATAAGCACCTGTCTTCATACACCAAGTAGAGAGATGAGAGATGATTTAAAAATTCAGAGAGGTTAAATCAAAGCGGTCACATAAGGAAGAACAGAGAACAGAATCTAGTGACCCCAAGTCTGTCTTCAGGTGACTAACAAAAGTTTTAGGTTTGAACAAAAGAACAATTGGAAGAAGGAGCAAGAGATATGTATAATCAGGAAGTCCTGACCAAACTTTGCTCTGGCTAGTCATTGCCTTAGCTTTGGTTCTGCAAAAGGATCAACAGTAGGCTTAGATTTAAAAACAACAACAACAACAACCTACTTTAATAAGGGTCCTTAAATGCTTTAACCTCCCTTCTAGCCCACCACCCATCAGAGGTAGTGCAAAGGAAAGGTTAATAGGAAAAATGAGGATGTGGCCCTGTTTAGAAATAGTTCTTTGGGGCGATTCCAATCTTCATTGTCAAGATATTAACAGTTCAGTCCACAGGAATCATCAGCTGAAACTCGATCCATTCACAAAAACCACTCAGGAATCAGCAATGGCAGATCGATCCAGAAGAAACCTTAAGGTTCTGCCAATCAGCCTGTGTCCGTAGAAGCCGCCAGAATGTTATGAGAAGTTTTTTGGTTTTGTGTGTGTGTGTGTGTGTGTGTGTGTGTGTGTGTGTGTGTGTTTCTCTATGAAGGCACAGCAAACGGTGATTAGCAAAGAAAGCAAGGCAAACCAATGCCACAGCATTGCCAGTGAAGACCAGTGTCGTCAAAGCCCAATGAAGACCAGCAAAGAGTGGCAAGACCAATCACTACTACACCACCACTGTCTGTTGGGTTATATTTATATCCTTTCCAAATACCATATGACCCTTTTCTAGGCAGTTTCCAGAAAAACATCATGTGTCTGTTCTCAGCAAAATATCCTTTCATGTGTGTGCTTTAGCAAGACATCCTCTCCTAAGACAGTTTCCAGAAAAAGACATTGTATGACACAATCGAGTCTCCTAAGAAACCAGAAAATTTTACTTCAATCAACAGACCTCTTCATCAAGGTCATCACTTGAGGGGCATGAGCTGGTTCCCATAAGATGGTCACTTCAGCTCTAGGTGAAGTTCCTCAGTGGTGTGTGCGTGTGTGTGTGTGTGTGTGTGTGTGTGTGAGAGAGAGAGAGAGAGAGAGAGAGAGAGAGAGAGAGAGAGAGAGAGAGAGAAAGTTTGCTCAGCTAGAAACTAAGGTTCAGGATAACAAACAATTTGTTAATCTTTTGTCTTGAAGAGAGATGAGATAGGTTAGTATGACAGGCACTCCTTTTGGCTTTGGTTTTTGGTTTTTGGTTTTGAGACAAGGTCTCCTGTATAGCCTTGGCTGGTCTGGAGCTTTTTCTGGAGATCAGAGGGGCCTGGAACTCAGAGATCCGCCTGTCTCCACCTCCCCAGAGCCGAGATTAAAAGTGGATGCCCCACCACTAGGCTTAGAGACTTCTTGATGATTACCATGCCTACACACACTTGAATAGCAACCTGAGCCATAGGAAAGAAAACAAACAGAATAAAAACAAAGACACCAAAGCTTCACCTTGCTTTTAGTCACCTTTTGGAGCAAAGTGGAGTGAGAATGTTTTTTTTGGTAAAAGCAGTTTGTAAATGCATGTTTTCACTGTCCTTCATAGATGCTGTGTGGGGCTCGGTAGACTGGAAGAGCTATGAGGTGAGCTCTGGATTTTTGGTGCCTCGTCTGTATTAGGATGAGCACTTTGTGGATTGCTACTGTGGCTGCCACCTTCCCTGGCCCTGCAGGGAGCTCAGAAGCTCGGCTATACAGTCCTGCTGCCCAAATCTCTGGATATGCAATCCCAACCAGAGTGAGACTGTGAAAGATGTGCTGGTGACCTTTTGGTAATTGATTCATGATGTTCACTGCCTTGCAAGAGTTCATTTGTGAAGCAGATACTGTTAGAATTGCATTTCCTGAGGGAAGGACATAGTAAGGTGGCAGGGTTAGGGAAGAATGTAAGCAGGTGAGTTGAACACAGAGTGAGGCTCACCGTTATTAGAGAAGTAAGTAAGGTAATAGGAGTCTGTCAAGAGTGCCAGCTATTGTTGTCTCTTGTTCCTGTTGTTATTATCCTGATAACTGACTGTACTGGCTAGTTTTGTGTCAACTTGACACAGCTGGAGTTATTACAGAGAAAGGAGCTTTAGATGGGGAAATGCCCCCCATGAGATCCAGCTGTGGGGCATTTTCTCAATTAGTGATCAAGGGGGAGAGGCCCCTTGTAGGTGGGACCATCTCTGGGCTGGTAGTCTTGGATTCTATAAGAGAGCAGGCTGAGCAAGCCAGGGAAGGCAAACCAGAAAAGAACATCCGTCCATGGCTTCTGCATCAGCTCCTGCTTTCTGACCTGCTTGAGTTCCAGTCCTGACTTCTTTCAGTGATGAACAGCAGTATGGAAGTGTAAGCTGAATAAACCCTTTCCTCCCCAACTTGCTTCTTGGTCATGATGTTTGTGCAGGAATAGAAACCCTGACTAAGACACGGACTCTCTGATCTCAGAGATCTAAGTAGTCCAACAACTTCAGAGTCACTTACTTCCTTGACTATTTTTGTTGTTTTTTTTTTAATGTAATTATTTCTCCAACCTATTACTTTTTATTGTTTCTCAGATAAGAAATCAATTAAGACACCCCCCTTAGTTATTTACATCTAAAAATATGACACCTCCCCCAGACCCCGGATGAGAAAGGTTTCATCTTTCTAAGAAAAGAAAAACAAACAAACAAACAAACAAAAAAGCCCCACATCATTTCTAATCACTGTTCTAATCACATTAGATCTCATCTTCTCAAATATTTCATAATGAAAACAGCCACCCAGCAGTCATGTCTGGAATTTTCTATCTGTTGGAACGTCTCCTGTCTTTTTTTCTACTCTTCTTCCACTGTCTTGCTCACCACTTTTTTTTTTTTTATTGGTAATTATCTTTGTTTTGTTTTTCTTGTCTTTTCTTGTTAGAGACAGGGTCTCACTACGTGGCCCTGGCTAGCCTGAACTCACTATGTAGATCAGGTTGGCCTCAAAACTCATAGAGCATCTCCTGCCTCTGCCTCCCAGGTGCTTACATTAAAGGTAATTGCCACCACTGCCCTGTTTCAGTATTTGGCCAATAAGAAGCAATCATAGAAGGTAACAAAAATGACCAGAATATTTCTCATCTTTCTTTTTACTCTCTTGTGGCTTCTCTGTCCTCTCTGGAGTTCCACCTCTGGCCACTCCAAGCCAATGTGCTGGTCCCGTCAGCTGGCACTTCCCCTATCTCAGAAGGTTCCGTTCTGCATCTGCTGGACATCATCTCCTCCTGCCTTGGTTCTCTAGCAGAAGAGATGTACCTCAACTCTGCTGCCCCTTGGTTACCGCTGCCCTCCCTCAGCACACTCTCCACTGACTCATCATCTGGTGACCTAATTACCCGCATACGTTTTCTAAAATAGTCCCTGCACCACTATATGAATACGCTAATGGTTAAGACACGAAAGAACTCCTTTTCAAAGGAGATGGAGGATGATGCTGAAGGCCTTGCCTAGTCCTGCAGACTGCACTATCTCTTGTGCTGCTGGAGCCCACAGCGGGTGGCTGCTTCAATCTGGACTGGCTTCAGCGTGTTCCCTAAGTTTCCTACTTTGTGGATTCAGAAGCTTTGGACTCTGTGTGGTCCTGTACATCCAAGAATGTCGACAGGATGGCTAGTTTTATGTTAACTTGACATAAGCCACAGTCTTCTGAAAAGAGAAAACTGGTAAAATGCCTCCAAAGGATCTAGCTGTCCAGCATTTTCTTACTTAGCAATTGATAGGGGAGAGCCCAGACCACAGTGGATCGTGCCATCCCTGGTCCTGGTGGTCCTGGGTTCTATAAGAAAGCAGACTAAGCAAGCCGTTAGGCAGCATGGCCCTCCATGACCTCTGCATCAGCTCCTGCCTCCAAGTTGCTGCCCTGTCCTATCTTCCTTCCTTTCTTTTCTCTCCAACTTGATTTTGGTCAGGATATTCCATCATAGCAATAGTAGCCCTAACTAAGACAATTGAAGGCTCCACAGTTTCTTCACAAGGAAAGTTGAAGAAGTATGTTCTGGTTGGAAGCACTGAATATGAGGCCAAAGGGGTGGGATCCTGCTGTTGAGACCAAAGGGATATGAGTACTGCATATGTGGACTGTGGTGGTTTGAAGGAAAATGGCCGCCATGGACTCATAAGGAGTGACGCTACTAGGAGGTGTGGCCTGGTTGGAATAAGGTGTGGCCTTGTTGAGGGAAATGTGTCACTGGGAGTGGGCTTTGAGGTTTCAAATGTTCAAGTTAGGCCAAGTGTCTCTCTCTTGCCCACCAATCCAGATGTAGAACTCTCAGCTCCCTCTCCAGCACCATGTCTGCCTGCACCATGCCTGCACCATGGCCCCCACCGTGTCATCACCATGATGACAATGAACTAAGCCTCTGAACTGTAAGCCAGCCATAGTTAAATGTTTTCCTTTATAAGAGTTGCCATGGTCACGGTGTCTCTTCCCAGCAATAAACCTAAGCACTGCACATAAAGCCAAAGGGGTGGGAGGACGGCAGATGAAAAAAAAAGGGGGGATGACGATACAAGGAACAAGAAGAGCAAAAGAGGAAAGTGGGTAAACCCAAACACCAAGTTGTCCCTGTCCTAGTACCATGATGCAGACTACATGTATTCTAACATCTAATTATATCTCACCTTTATAGAACAAGTCCATTTATCCTTCCTCATCCCACAGGTTAAAGTAGCCACAATGCCAGTCATTACTGTCTGTAAAATCCAGTATAACAGACATTTACATGGTTTTGCGTTGTATTATCGCAATGGTTTTCAACCTTTCTAATGCTGTGATCCTTTGAATACCATTCATACTGTTGTGGTGACCCCCCAACCATAAAATTACTTTTGTTGCTATCTCAGAACTGTAATTTTGCTACTGTTAGGAATCATAATGTAAATACTTTTGTGTTTTCCAATGGTCTTAGGCCACCCCTGTGAAAGAGTCATTCGACCTCCAGATTAAGAACAGTTATATTATAATTTAAATGGTCTAGAGGTGATTTATAGTATGTGAAGGATGCAAATAGGTCATAGGTTTGCAGTACTACTGCATTTTATATAAAAGATTTGAGAATCCATGGACTGTGGCTTCTGTGTCAGGCTTGGAACTCAACCCATAAGAATACCAATGGTCTACTGTATACACTCCGACAAATTGCTTGGATCTCTTACGTTGCCCCTGTATTTCTACCCTCCTGCCATAACAGAGTATATAATAAATAAAATGAAGAAACATTAAAATGGCATTTTCTCATACTTGGGAAACAGTCATTTCCAAAAAGTAGTAGAATTAGTCACTGGAGGAGTTTTCCCAAAAGAGAAGACAGCAAAAGTAAGTCTCTTAGCTGTACAAACCTACAAGATTATTCTTCTGATTCAGTTTTGTCTTCTGTGGAAATGATGGCAATAGCTGGTGAGCTTATGGTAAAGACTGAGAGAGTCCTGTTCTTAGACCAGTTTCTGCTACATAGTATCTACTCTACAGGAAAGTACAAATGTATCATTGTGTATAACTTGCAACTCTTTACGTTTGTTTCAGGACTGATGTAAATTATAGAGGGTTAGAGTGATTGTTATAAGCCTGTGATGCTATTCTTAGTTGTCAGCCTGACCACATCTGAAAGTAAAAACTCAAGCAGCTGGGCATACTTATGAGGGAATTTTTTTGATTGTGTATTTTGAGGTTGGAAGAGCCACCTTAAATCTGGTCCACATCTTCTGATGGCAATGGGCCCTGGGGGGTGGGAAACATTTGATTTTTGTCTCCTTGCCCTCTCTCACACAGGCAAGTGCATGTATCCTGCTACTGAGGTATTCCTTTTGCTGGCATTAGAGTCTCCTTCCTTGGGATTCAGACATATACTGAAGACCAGGTAAGACACCCAGCCTTGGGGACTGACAACTACTGGATTTTTGGACTTTCCATCAGGAGACAGCTGTGGCTGGACCACAGCCTGTAAACCACTCTAATAAAGCCCATTTTATATTCCATTCTGATCCTCGGGAGAACCTTCTAAATCAAAGTCCCCGGAGTTCAAGCAAGAAGAATGACAGGGGCAAAATTTCAAAGGGTTGCTGAGTACAGCAGGAAGCACAGGCCAGAACTACCCCAGCAGCCTGGAGTGCTTCTGAAATGGAAATTTAAGGGTTCTTTAGAAAGTCGGTTGGCTGGTGTAAACACATGAAGGAGTGGTTTTTTTGAAGTGGACATGGGTGAAAGACTAAGGTAGTCAGTCTCTCGTGAAGGAATATTTAGCTAAAGCAGAGACACCTGAGAAAGGATGTTTTGTTAAAGTAAGAATGTGAAAGGACATGTGATGAAGGATGTTTTTGTTAACAATATGTATGTATTGGTCTGTCTTATACTGTATAGTTGAGTTATGTTTGTTGGGACTCTATAGAGAGAAACGTACCAAAAAACTTTTGGTGGTGTGTTATATATAGTGTTTTGTTGTTTTTGTGGGCTTGAGCTGATTGGCAAAGTGATGTCAGTTGAGACAGATGTATATGTTGAGGCAAGACCCATGGAGGACATGTGATGTTTGGAGGGTATAAATAGGACTCATTGGATAGTGACAGAGGCTGATGTGGGCCTGTTTATAGAGCTAGCTGTACATAGCTTGTAGGTCTTGCGTCTTTGCTGATCTTCACTTCTCTGAGTGAGACACAGATGAGAACTTCTCCTGGGGTTCCTCCTGGTCCCTCCTGCAGCCTGGGGCCTGGCTGTTCCTACTAGGTTGTGCCACTGAAATGTTTGGGAGTGAATTGAGCTGCCACTGCTAATCTGTAAACAGAGCTGTCAATTTCCAGACAACACAGAAAGGAGTTACTCCAAAGAAACTTTCTAAGCAGGTTCACTTCCTTGTATCTTTTCCTTTCCACTACCTCTGGCAGGTGGTGAGTTAAAAGTTAAAGCATTTAAAAAACGTCATTAAAAATAGGATTTGAAAAAACTAAAGTTACATACTTCCCTTTCAGAGGCCTCTCATTACATTGACTCCTTGACTTCAGTGCAAAAAAACAAGTTTCAAGACAAGCAAGTTTGAAGTAGAGTTGCCTTTTATTAAGCAGGGAGAGTGGGCAGGGCTGGGAATCAAACTCAGTGGGTAAACTGCTTGCTTTGCAAACTACAGGCCTGAATTGAACCCCCAGAATTCATGTAAAAGAAAGCAGGCATGGAGGGAGGGGGAGCTGGAGAGACAGAGATAGGAAGATCTTCTATTTCCTCAGCTTGAGACTAACTAGAGACCCTATCAAAAATAAGGGTGCTTCTAGGGAATGGCACACAAAGTCTTCTGGACTGGACACACATGTGCACACAAATGTTAATATGTAAATAAATAAATAAATAAATAAATGACTTCATGAATGAATGGATAAATAAATGAATAAAAATAAGTAGTTGGATGGACGAATAAATAAATAAATTGAACAGAATAATAAGGTAGACCCAGGATCATAGGTGTGGGCTTCTCCAGCACAGTCTCACATCATTGTCCATTGGCAACTGTTTATAGGACTTAGGAAGCTATGGGGGTTAAATCGGCCAGTTTCTAAGAGACTCCCTCTCCTCTGCCTCTTTGCCCCTTTCCAGGAAGTATGATTAGAGGGTAGGTCTGAGTGTGCCTTGCATAGGATTATAGGTTGGCAAGGTAACACCATAGATCATAAAGTTTGCACAAAGGGTTAAGAAATGCCTTTTCTATAAGTGGAATTTCTGGTAAGATTTCTAGAAAAATGAAGGCCTACAGCTAAGAAACAAACAAACAAAAAAAAAGACCATTTGTGATTTGACCCTAACCATAATTCACTGTTACTTTAGTATACTTGCTTGAAAGCTTCTATGTGCAAAGGAAACATTGTTTCCACGTTAGCAATTTTCACAAGTGTTAGGTTGTGTAAGAATTCTTGACTTTCAGCTGCTGAGAGGCTTCAACCAGACTGGAGGACCAGGCCCCTCTCCCTGCCCATGTTCCCATAGCTTTTCCTGCCTTACTTCCTGGCCTTATCTAGAAAGAAGACAGATCACCAGCAGTAGCTTCTGCCCTGTATGTTTTCAACAAGAAAGGATGCAATTCCCTAGTGCCCTTAGAAATGGTCAAGAGACCTCTCTTAAAAGCATTTTCAGATACCATATATAACTCTATTCTCAAGATTATCTTCCAATTTGTATTTAGTATACTGACCAGAAAGTAATACAATAAATACCTGATTCACAGTGGTGGCTTATAACAACAATTTTAAATTAATTTTTTCCTCTAGCCCCTAAGTTCCCATCACTAACCACTCTAAGACTAATTAGCTATTATTAAACGCCTAAACCATAAGCTTTAGGTCATCCCTGACTAGCATGTAACTTATTTAACCCATGTAAACTAGTCTAAGTCTACCATGTGGGTAGTTACCTCTCCTTTAGTCTCGGCCCACTTCCTTTGTATCTCCTCAGCATCTCCCTGCTGGGTTACATCCACCTTCTTGGTCTGTCTCCCATCTCATTTCTCACAACTCTCCCTGCATCTCTCTTTTTGTCTCTTACTCTTTCCCAGAATCCTGTCTCTTCCTGCCAGTGTCCCACCTCCTGTTTCCTGTGTTAGCTCATTGTCTATTGGCTTTTTTATTGACAGGTGACGTTTATAAGAGATTCACTCTACAGTACTTCTACCCTGTATCTTAAACAGAAAAGAACCTAGACTCAGATAACATGGCGTGCAGGGAAAAATCACTGAGCTGGAAAATAGATACCTTCTACTTATGCATTTATCATGTGATGATGAATGACACAGATGTAATAGCAAAAAGAATTCCTCCCATGGGAGTGATCTTGCAAGTCTACATCAATGAAAACAGATAATCTTCCCACAGTGAGCAGGGAATATTGAGAGCAACAGCATAAGCAACTGCTATATCCTTACCCAGATTTTAGAGCTGGAAAATGAAGAAAGGACTAGATACCTTAGTCACCTGGTCACTGAAAGGCTTGAGATTTGGTGCGAGGGGCAGTCTACAGAACTGTCACTCTCACCTGTAGTTTACAGACCTGTACAGTCTCCTTCTGAAGTACATATAACTGGCCTGTTGAAAGCACTGAACAGTAGACTGCACTTTCCTCTTTCCTGGATCACTCATTCTGGAGAAGCCAACAGCCGTGATGTGAGTTGCTGTGCAGCCTTGTGGATGGTCACATGTGCTCCAAACAGAGCTTTCTGCCAACAGCCGCCACAAACTTGCCAAACCTTAGCTATTCAGAGTCCATTCTCCATTCAGTGGGCTGGTTAAGTCTACAGAAACCTGAAGGTCCAGCTGACAACACCTCATGAGAAATCACTACTTGACACCATTCACTAATTACCTCCAGTTCCTACCACATGAAAGCTATATGTGATAATAAATCTTTACTATAGTTTCAACCTATTATGATGATTACTCTTGCCTGTAAACTAGATGAGATTTAGAATCACCATCTAAGCTTGTCTGTGAGAGATTTTCTAGATAAGTATATCTCTGAGCAATTTCTTGAGGTTAATTGAAATCTGAAGACCCACCTTCAGTGTGATAGCACCATTCCATAGTTCAGAGTCCTGCATTGGACCAAAAGGAGTTTAGGAGCATTCGCCTCTCTCTGCTCCTTGACTGTGGACACAAGATGTCCAGCAGCTTTGAATACCTGCAGCCATTTCTTCCCAACTATGATGACCTACACCTCAGAACTATAAGCCAAAATTAACCCTCTTCCCTTAAGTTGCCCATTCAAGCATTTTGTCATAGCAACAAGACAAGTAACTTACACACATTTGTTGGGAAATTTGTTACATAGTAATATCTAACTCTGCAAAGAGTCTATTTAACCATTTGTGCTAAACCACCAGTATTTATGAATTAATGATCCTATTTAATAGATAATGCTTAGATTTCTAAACCAGCAGAGACATACAATATAGAGTATAGAAAAATAGATCAAGTAATAATCAGAATATTGCTAGAACATGTATTTTGAAAGTCCTCAAAAACCAGTGGGTTGAAGATTTAGTGCCCACCTTTTAATGCTAGTGGGAAAACATAGAACCTGTAGAAAGCAGGGCCTAGTGGGAGGGCACTAAATTTTTAGAGTGTGTGTGAGGATGCCAGGCAACTGTCTCTCCTCTTCTCTCTCATTTTCAGAGCAGCCATAAGATAGTTTTCCACCATTATATACGACTTCTCCATAGTCCCAAAAACAGTGGAGCAAGCCAATCAAGCCCACACCAAAACAGCCAAAGCAAACCTTTCTTCTCTTTGTAAGTTGATTTCCTCAGATACTCGGCTGTAGTAACAAAAATCTAACTAGCAGATAGAGGAGGAAGCTGAGGAGGAAGAAATCCAAAATAGTCTCTTCTTTCTCACTGAGATCTCTTTATTGAAGGCACCAGTGAGATCTTTGAATAGATAAGTGATAAAGATGTTAATTAGGAAAGTGATTATAGGACAAATACTGAAATTAATGGGAAGGTAGTTCACATCTCTGAAAGCATCTTTTCATACATGTCATCTTGGAGAATATCCTTATTTCTAGAATTAGATTTGTGTACTGCTTATAAGAACAGCATGTACATCAACACTTATATCATATTCTTAAGATCTTCTGGCCCAAGGAAGCACATACTAAAATGCCCATCCCTATATACAAACATTGCCCACCTACACATTTTTGGGGGAAAAAAAAAGACTAACTTGCTGTAAATTTCAAAGGATTCCATGCATGTATCCCATAGTAACGGGGCAGTCTATATCAAGCTTTTTATTATTATTATTATTATTATTATTATTATTATGCTATCCAGGGACTGAAGTGGTGGCTCCTTGGTTAACAGCACAGCACCAACACTGGGTGTTTCACTACTGCCTATAAATCTAGTTCATGGAGATCCGATGTCCTCTTCTGGCCTCTAAAGGCACTGCAGGCATGTAGCACACGGATACATCCAGGCAAAACACTGACACAGAAAATAAACCTTTTTTTTTTAAAAAAGATTTATTTATTTATTATATGTAAGTACACTATAGCTGTCTACAGACACTCCAGAAGAGGGAGTCAGATCTTGTTATGGATGGTTATGAGCCATCATGTGGTTGCAGGGATTTGAACTCTGGAAGAGCAGTTGGGTGCTCTTACCCACTGAGCCATCTCACCAGCCAGAAAATGAACCTTTTTAAAACTCAAAAAGAAGGAATAATGGAGAAGTTAAATGTAGCATGTAATAAGTGTAAAAGGGGTATCTATTATTACTTCAAATTTTTGTTTTAAATAAGTCACACAAATGTGAATGTGTTTGAGGGAGTCAATGATATAAAATGGGTTTGCTTATGAAGCTTATTAACAAAATGAGTTCCTAAAAAGAATAACTAGTCAGTTACTAAATTAAATGTAATGTGATACAAATAAATGTAACAGTAATGTAAACCATTAATGTTTAGGCTATTCATTCTCATATAACAAAGAACCCACAAAATTTAGCCACTTAGCCGGGCGGTGGTGGCCCACGCCTTTAATCCCAGCACTTGGGAGGCAGAGGCAGGTGGATTTCTGAGTTAGAGGCCAGCCTGGTCTACAGTGAGTTCCAGGACAGCCAGGGCTATACAGAGAAACCCTGTCTCGAAAAACCAAAAAAAAGAAAAAGAAAAAATAAATAGATAGATAGATGATAGATAGATAGATAGATAGATAGACAGACAGACAGACAGACAGACAGACAGACAGATAGATAGATAGCTATTTAAATCTGCCCACTCAGTTTAACTTGAAAGGTCAGGCCACATGCTCATGCTGGTGTCCTAGGGGCTTGCACAGTCATAGTCTTCTGGAAAGTGATTGGATTCTGAGGCTCTCACCTCAATAATGTGTTAGTCCCCTGCTGGGTTGGTAAAAATAGGTGACTGAGAAACGGGGACAAATAGGAGATAGGACCCACCTAGAGGAAATAGGTCAATAGGTATATAGCCTGCAAAGATGTATCTGGTACCTTACTCCTGTGTTACCCGTTTCCCAGCTACTATGAAGCAAGAAGTATCCTCCACAACACACTTCTGCCACTACGGTGTTCTGCCTCAGCAGAAATTAACATCCATGGAGCAAGAAAGTTCTAAAGCCGTGAACACAGACCAATCTTTCCTCCCTTAAGCTGTCTCTTGTGTCTTTGTAAGTAGTGAAGAGTCTAGCCCTCCTAACAGAGCTGTTGCATCAGAAGTTCAGACAGGGTACAGAGGAGTCAGTTTGTCCTTGTGCCTTGATATTCAGAACTGCAGCTAAGGAGACATGATGCAGGGAGCTGGAAACCTTCATGTTTCTGGTCCTTGCACTTGGGTGGTTTAAAAGCTAGAATGGCTAAGCAAAGTAAGTGGTCTCCACATGCTACTGTCTTTATCATATTTGGTGGCAACAGCAGCACTGCCAATGATAGCTCAGTAATCCAAGGTTACAAATAAATTATCCACATTGTAACTATGAGAATGTGGATTTATGTACTCTATGAGTAAATAAATATTCTGTGCTACTTTTATTATATGGAGCAGCTTCTACATCAGTGGTTCTCAACCTGTGGGCTATGACCCCTTTGGGGGTTGTTGAATGACCCTTTCACATGGACCACATATCAGATATCCTGTATAACAGATACTTGCTATTATGATTCATAACAGTAGCAAAATTACAGTTATGAAGCAGCAATGAAAATAATGTTGTGGTTGGGGTCACCACAACATGAAGAATTGTATTAAAGGCCACAGCATTAGGTTCTCTGAGAAGCACTACAGAGTTAGAAAAGAGGCAACCTGGACCTGTGGACATGGTTAGACTCACCTGTAACGCCAGCAATTCAGAGCCCGGGGCAGGATGATTATAAATGCCATGTTGATAGGGCACCTTCTGCCTCAGAAAAAAAGAACAACAACAGCCCAAAACAAAAACAAAACACTAAAGGAAACATCTTGTTAAAGAGAAAACAAAACAAAACAAGCAAGCCCCACCCCCAACAATAAGGTATAAAATACTAACTCTGATATTATTTCAAATTATTTTCTAATAATTTCAAAAGCAAGGAGGCAAATTGAACCATATTGCTCAAGGATACATGTACATAATGAATTAATAAAGAAAAATAAATGTAAATTATTCCACTAAAAGTCCAGGTTATGAGAAAGAAGAACAGTATTTGAATTATTGGAGATATTAGCACCAGGAGAAAAAAAACCTACCAAAAAAAACTTTAGAAAATACATAAATACTTGCAGATTTAGACACAAGAATGAAAAATCTACCACTCTGAGGAAAGCTTTATTCTGAGTTATTTTTATTTGTAGAAAAGTTACAAGGAGCACGCAAGAATTTCCTTACTTCCTTCAACAGACTATCAGCAATGTTGATATTTTATATAGCTGCATATATGTAACAAGAATTGGAAATAGGGGGCTGGTGAGATGGCTCAGTGGGTAAGAGCACCCGACTGCTCTTCTGAAGGTCCTGAGTTCAAATCCCAGCAACCACATGGTGGCTCACAA
>NC_034605.1:27535203-27565371 GCF_900095145.1 Mus pahari | reverse complement strand
CCCTCTTCTGGAGTGTCTGAAGACAGCTACAGTGTACTTACATATAATAAATAAAGAAAGAAAGAATTGGAAATAGACACTGATACAATATTTACTAAAATTCAAATATTTTCCCAAATTCCACAGATTCCACTAGTGTCCATTGTTAGCTTGTAGACATGATTCAGAATATCACATGGAATTTCGTTTTTGTTTTTCTTTTGTCTCTTCCAACCTGCAAGGGTTTGTCAGTTGGTCTCATATTTTGAAGAGTGGTATCCGTTGGGAACTGAATGCAATTCCCTGTGTTTGCTAACAGAATACTCAGCCATGCACTCACATCTTCGATCATGATCAGTCATTTTGAAGACGGTCCCTTGACTTGCATTTCTCTGATGTTTTTTCCTTGGAGTGATTTTATGTATTGTCTTGGAGGGGTTTTATTTTCAAATTGACGCAATAGAGTCAATTGATAAGATGGGTCTCAATTAAAGAATGACCCAGTATTTTTAAGTTAATTTTAGAATAGTAATTGAAGTATGGTCTGTGAGCAGTCTTCTTGATTGCTGATTGAGAAGTGCACCTTTGGGGAAGTGGTTCTGCTATGAGAGCCAGCCAGTGGATGCAGCTTTCCTCCATGGTGCCTTCTAGCTCCTGCCCTGAGTTCATGGCTTGACTTCCCTCAGTGATGGACTAGGGCATGTAAGATTTTAAAACCCCTTTTCTCCCTGTGGTGGTTTGAATAAGAATGGCTCCCATAGGATCCTATACTTGAAGTCACCGGGGAGTGAAACTCTAATAGGATTAGGAGGATTAAAAGGTGTGGCCTTATTAGAGAAAAGTGTGTCACTGGGGGTGGGTTTTAAGGTTTAAAAGCCCATGAAAGATACACACACACACACACACACACACACACACACACACACATTGCCTGTGGATTAGGATACAGCACTCTACTTCTCTATCACTATGCCTGCTGCCATAATGATAATGCACTAAACTTATGAAACTATAAGCGAGCAAACCCCAATTAAAGGCTTTCTTATAGAAGAGTCGCCTTGGTCATGGTGTCTTTTCAAAGCAATAGAATAGCTAAGATAATATCCAAGTTACTTTGGTCCATGGTGTTTATCACAGCAAAAGAAAGGCAAACTAGAAGATATATATTTTTTTTAGGAAACATTGTCAAAATGGGGAAGCACATTCCTTGAAATGAGAAGTGAATGGCATAGATATGTCTTATTACTTCATAACACGTACCTTACTAGGTCAATGTGGTTTCGACTGGAATTAGTTACTGTGGACTATCTTCTTCTTCATACCTAAGAAATCTTTCAGGAAAGTTATGTAAAATTCTGGGAACCCTGCCATTCCACATCCATCATAGATTACATCTATCTATCTATAAGAATATAATAGTGATTACATGGTAGTCTCCTTTCCTTCTACATCTATTAATTAGACTTAAACCATATAAAAGTTTCTCTACCTCTATGTATTTTTGGATATATATTTACATATGTTATATATTGGGCATATATATAATATTGATATATGTAATATATATGTTATTCTATGGGCCATGTGTATTATAAATGATATATTATCAATTAATAATATAATGTATAATAATATATGTAAGATTATATATTATATATTATTATATATATTATTCTATGGGCTAAAATTGAAACCAAATTCCTTCTTCTTCTTCTTCTTCTTCTTCTTCTTCTTCTTCTTCTTCTTCTTCTTCTTCTTCTTCTTCTTCTTCTTCTCTTTCCTCCTCTTCCTCCCCTCCTCCTCTTCCTCCTCCTCCTCCTCCTCCTCTTCCTCCTCCTACTCCTCCTTCTTCTTTTGTCAAATAAGATTAGTTCTGGCCATTAGGAGTTCATTGAAATTTTCTTGCTTTCAATTTTTAACAAGTTTCATTTTTCTTTCTTTTTTTTTCCCCAATCTCACTTTCTGACCTTGTACTATATTCCAGGCACATTGAACTCTACCACTAGCCATGAAATCCACCAAACTTCAATAAGGAAATCAAGTTCCTTTTGTTAGTGAATGATGTGTAAAAGCCACATCAGTGTGGTAATTGCCAATAGAAAGTGACCTACTTCTCTGCTCCATCAGTTGTTAGAGAAGACATGTATATATACTGACCTTTCCAAGTTCATTCTCAGACCTGTATTCAAATTCTATAACTGTAGTAACAGTTTTCAGTGATTTCTAGTATCTCATTTTCTACAACATGGAATATTATATATGTTTGTCCAATTCCAATGTCTAGAAACAGCTGTTTAAATCAATAACCTATATTCCTGAAGAAGCACTTCCACAAGATCACAGCATGGAGAGATGTATCTTTGTAGCTTTGGGCTTACAATATTCAGTTACTAGTTTTCCTTTATCCTTTATCTTTCTTAATACCCCAGTGTTATCATAGTTATATGTCAGTGTTTATATCCTATTAGAGTCCCACTGGTTTTAATCAGTTACTTGAGAGCTTGTTTTGCCTGGATAGCAAACTTTGTTACAGTTGCAATTCAGTGTTGCATGAAAGAATATTCTAAAGAAAAATGTTCTCTTTTCCCATTAATTTTTCTTTGTTTCTTTCTCCTCTACCTCCTATATGTAAGCAACCTCTTCAGTTTTTACTTTACCTTCTCTGTATTTATCCTATTATGATAAACAAGTATCTTTCTTGCTTTGCCTTCTCTATCACAGAGTATAATATTATGAATATTCTTTTGTGTTATCTTATTACTTAAGTGTTTTTCCAGTAATTTAGTCCAAATTAGTTTATACAGATCTTCCTGAGACATTTTGTAGCTTCATATTATTCCCTTATGTGAGTATAACTGTGTTTGTTCAAACACCCGAATTTAGATGGACACAGAGGTTATTTCCAGTTTTTACAATTCCAAATACTACTGCCAGGAATACCTCTGAGTATACAAACCACAACTTTATTTTTTTATTTTAATGAAAAAAGAAAGCGATGCCTGGGATTTAAAAAAAAAAAAAAGTTACTCTGTTTATTATAAAACATCTCTTCCACGAGCTCTGCCTTGGTTTTCTTCTTGGCTTCCCTGGATGATAAATTACAACCTGTAAGCTGAAGTCAGCCCTTTCCTCCCCAAGCTGCTTTTGGCCATAGAGTTTATTATAACAAGGAAAGCAAACTAGAACAACAGCCAAGCCTGTATTTCTACAGAAATACTCACATGACAAGGAGTACGTTTGCCTCATTCCATCCCAGTTAGAGTTAGAGAGCAGTGGCTCTCAGATGTGCCTGGGTAACAGCATGTTATGAGAAACTCTAACACTCCTATTTTTAGACATATGGAGATTCACTAGTCAGAATCATCCATAGAAAAGTTTGTAATTTGTAGTTAAAATACAAGAATGATGATTCACGCATACATGTGTAATTTTGCTATTGCTGACTTGCCTGACAGATTAATGTAAAAGAGTAAAGTTTTTTTTATATTGTTCCTATTTCATTATTTAAAAAAAATAAAGTATCACAAACACCTGACTTAATGATGGGCAAGGTTCATTGCCTTCTCAGCCAAGCAAGCAGTTTAAGGGGAAAGCATAGAGGACTCAAATTGTCTTGAAATTCAAAGAGTTTAATCCCTGCCACCATCTTGAAGTCAATGAGAAACAAGAAACCAAAGAAAGATATTGGAGAACAAATACTAATGTGTTCTACCATTTGCAGGAAGCTTTTTGTTGTTAACAAAAAGGGGTTAAATCTCCACTGTTTAATATCAAGCACCCATACAGTTTCTCTGCTCTGGCTCAGAGTTTTAATACCAACGTTTGCATTTGTTCACATATGAAGATGAAAACATGCATTATAGCATAGAAATATTGATAGTATGAATCATCATTAAAGATAATATTACAAGATCTTAAAAACGCCTCATGGACACTGTGTTGAACTGCTGAGTTCCTCTATTTGCATTGCTTTTGTATATGGAGGTTTAGGATAGTAGAACTGATAATGTGATGTTAGAGACAATTGTACCACAAAACAACAGCCATCACATTATACTATGGTATAATATAACATTGTATCTTACACCATTGTAACCATTGTATCTTATACTATTGTATCTTATACTATTGTATAATATAACAATGTATCTTGTCTCTGTAGTGGGAGTCTTGTAATTTCTGAATATAATTCCAACCAAACATCCCAGAAATAATTACTGTCCTAGTCGCTACCTTGGTTGAACATAAATAAAACATACATAAATAAAACAACCCATTTAACACCTTGCAAGGCATGTCTTTGATTCTGTTTGAATGTCTTCTCAAATTTGATTCTAAGATTAAATCTTAACCCTCATTTACCCTGAATGTCAGTTACATTCGACGAGATCCAGGAAACATTATTCCCATGTTTCCATAAGGAGTAGCCATATATGGAGAGCAGCTGTTCAGTAAAGGGGCTAGGATTCTGTAACCACAGCAGTAGAGATATTCTGAGCTATATTTCTCATGTGAGTTTCTCTTGATCAATGGTTCGATTATCTAGTTTTAATATACTACATTAATTACAATTTAATCCTAAAACATGTCAGAAGAACTATGCAAGACCCAAGAGAAATTCCTCAAAGTAAATCTCACCTTCATTTCCAAAGACTTTGAAAACACCATTTATATGTTACTTGGAAATTAGTCATTTTTATGTCTGCACCACAGGTATGTTTGGTAGTTTCCCCCACCCCAATACTCTGAATTTGAGGTACCTCAACCCAAAGGAGTAGTTTGTCCAAAGAAATAGAAAAGCAACAGCCCCGCCCCCAACCCTTGGGAACAGAAAGAAAAGAATTATACTAAGAAATTATTTAAAAACTTAGGAGAAGCGGCAGAAATAAAACCATAGCTATATAGACTCATGGCCTAGGAGAGAAGAATTTAACTCAAAATGGTAAATAATCTGTTAAGCATTGAACTAAACCAGTTTGATGAACTCAAATGCCCTCGGCTCAATAGGCAGGACTCTCGGAGGAGCCTGTGTTACTTCCCTCACTTAAGTGCAGATTTGTAATAAAAATCATGATGCCAAAGGCATGGTTTTGGGCTACACAAGAAGCTAACCACTTGGAGAATTGTCTTTGATGGGTCAGAAAACTGTACAGTCCAAGATCAGTTTATAATTTACGAAGAAAATAGAAAGTTTTGTTTCTCTGAGTTGAAATTTGCTGAACACCGCAGGAAATATTGCAAGTTTTTGGCAGAAGGCTTAGTGCTTTGCTCACTTTTTGAGATGTGCATGAAGCCCGAGACTTCGGGGAACATTATTTTTAAAAAATCGGGCAATTCGATGTAGGGAATTTTGACATTTTTGGCTTTTTTTGAGGTGTAACAAACACAACTCCGCATCCGAGAGGACACTCCGTGGCTGCCAGCGAGGCGGGCTGGACAGCGCACCAATCACGACGCAGCTCCGCCCTATATAAACGGGCGGGCGCAGCGCCGCGGCCCGAGTCCCGGCCAGTGTCTCTGCTTCCGGCTCGAGTTCTCTCTCCTCACACGCTTCGCCATGTCCGAGACCGCGCCTGCTGCGCCCGCCGCACCGGCCCCCGCCGAGAAGACACCCGTCAAGAAGAAGGCCCGCAAGTCCGCTGGTGGCGCGAAGCGCAAAACCTCCGGACCCCCGGTGTCCGAGCTCATCACCAAGGCTGTGGCCGCCTCCAAGGAGCGCAGCGGCGTGTCCCTGGCCGCGCTCAAGAAGGCGCTGGCGGCCGCGGGCTACGATGTGGAGAAGAACAACAGCCGCATCAAGCTCGGGTTGAAGAGCCTGGTGAGCAAGGGTACCCTGGTGCAGACCAAGGGCACCGGCGCCTCCGGCTCCTTCAAACTCAACAAGAAGGCGGCTTCCGGTGAGGCTAAGCCCAAAGCAAAAAGGGCAGGCGCGGCCAAGGCGAAGAAGCCTGTGGGCGCAGCCAAGAAGCCCAAGAAGGCTGCGGGAACAGCCACCCCCAAGAAGAGCACCAAGAAGACTCCAAAGAAAGCAAAGAAGCCAGCTGCAGCTGCAGGAGCCAAAAAAGCTAAGAGCCCGAAGAAGGCAAAGGCAACCAAGGCTAAGAAGGCGCCCAAGAGCCCTGCCAAGGCGAAAACGGTAAAGCCCAAAGCGGCGAAACCAAAAACCTCCAAGCCTAAGGCAGCTAAGCCAAAGAAAACCGCAGCCAAGAAAAAGTAAATTTTCTTTGGCCAACTGCTTAGAAGCCCAACAACCCAAAGGCTCTTTTCAGAGCCACCCCACAACTCTCAGTGAAAGAGCTGTTGCACATTCACAGGGGGCGTGGTTAGGGTGGGAGCACAACCTAGTGGGCTGAGCTTCGCAGAGGAGCCTGGGGATATGTGGGTGTGCGCAGTGGCATTAACTCTAGCATAGCTATCTGAAGGCAAGTTAATAGATTTGAAGTCTCGTATGTGTGTGGTGTGGATGAAGGTATGCCAAGCCCACAAGTAACCCTTAAGAGACAATAGGAATGAAATAGTTTACTCATGAATGCTACGACGATGTGCAGCTAACTTTAAGGGAGATAGCAGAATTTAGAGATAGGATCTTAAGCATTGACCGATTCAGTGCGGGATGAGCTGGATCAATGTCCATCTCACCTCGCTTCTGATTGCATAGTCAAGCATGCAAACTCAACCAGAGTATTTTTTTTTCTGTTATTTCCCTATGTTGCGATCGTGCTTAAATAGGTTAGCTATAGCAGATTTGAGCAGTTTAATTCGTACGTCCCGATTGGTGAAAGCGAAGGGACAAGACAGCCAATGAGACAGTAGACCTTTAAGTGTCGTTTACGTCCCTGTTCGTGACGAAACACTAAAACTAACCCAATCCTGAAGGAAATCTTATTAACCTCATTTGAATACTGCGTAATGTAAATGATTGTGGTGTAAATGGTGACGGGGTAGTTATTTTACCAAATGTTTATTTAGTGTACCCGTGGGAGGGAGTTAAATTTTGCACAATGTCTGAGCTGGCGAAGTCCGAGCCTGCCCCATAGAAGGATTCTTAAAGCTGCCATCAACAAACAGAAGGATGGCAAGGAGCGCAAACGCTGCTGAAAGGAGAGCTTCTAGCTAGTGTACAATGTGCTGAAGCAGGTGAGCCCCGACATGAGCATCTGATCCAAGGCCATGGGCGTCAGTTATTTTAAAGAGCATTGCCTGCGTTGTGCCTCATTACAATAAGCGCATAACCGTCATATCTCAGTTGATCCGGACTGCCATTCTCCTGCATTGCCCAGGAAGCTGGCCAAGCACCAAGCCTGTTACCAAGTAAACAAACCAAGTAACCATTTTCACGAGTGATTTCAAGGACTTTAAGGAGCCAGGCATTCTTTCAACAAATGGGTTGTCGTTGTTTCAAGTATCCTTAAACTTAAAGCTATGCGCTTTTTTCTCAATCTGTTGGACAAGAAGTGTAGGCCAAGTTAGCCTGGAATTTTCAATCCTTCCCAAGTGAAATTTAGTCACGTGTACTACCATGCCCGCCAGGGTTCTCATGCTTCAAACTTGTGTTTATGTGAACTCTGTGGTGACCTGGAAATGAGGGTGGTCGCAATAGTTTCAGGGAACCACACACTCACTGGCACAAACATCCACATAGCATACAAGTTCTGGATAGTTAATTCGCTATCAATTATAGGTACTAAAATTAACTAAAGATGCTGTTTTAAGCATGCAGCTCGCTCTTTATTCATGCGCTTCTGTATCCAAGTTCCTCTTCTAGAGACTGAACCGGCCTTAGCATCCCGTGATTGCTCTCCCTGAGAGCACAAATGAGCACTCACAAAACAATTTCATTTCAATTGGAGCTTTTGCTTTCTTCATGATTCCAACCGCCAACCTTCGCTTTCTGTAAGGTGTGTGCCTTATAGAAAAGGGGTCTAAGACAGGAGTTCCCACCATGCTTGCTTTGCAACCAGGCCGGTTTCAATGTGACTGGGTTTGCCACTGGCAGAGATTAGGCTCTGGCAGAAGGAAAAGCAATCTGGGATGATCGGGTTCTCTGTTCCTGTATCTTAGACAGTTACTCAGTTCATGTCTTTGAGCAGCTTTCAACAAGTATGTTCCCTAGGTGCCCGTTGCCCATAGTGGTGGCGCATTTGTGATGCCCGCAAAGCAGGAAGCAGGCTGAACCCAGAAGGAGGAAAATCCAGGTCTGCCAGATGTAGCTGTTTCTTCACCAGGTCGACTCGCATCTTGTGCTTAGGGAAGAGATGATGGCAGAGAAAATAAATCAAGGAAATAGAGAGGCTGGGAAGTAGTGTGGCTAGGAGAAAAGCAAATGCAGGTTTTTCAAAAATCTCAACGTGGATCAGTTGAATTTAAAGTAAACTGGGTAGGATGGAGGAAGCCATGAACTTAGAACCTCATGAACTCACACCCTCATAACAGCTTCATAACAGGGCCTTGTTGTAGGGATAGGTTGTTGAATAATGACACATCTGATACCCCTATGGACAAATTAAAATCCTAATGATGTTTTCCTTTTACAAAATACTACACTGCTCAGGTCAAGGGACATGACCTGTGTGAAACCCCAAGATCTACAGCTGACTTTTGCCCAGCCTAAACTCTGGTGCATAAGGTATCACTTTGACCTTTAAGTAGAGCCTTAAACAGCATCTTGAGCTAGTGATGTTGAGGCACCAGACAAAAGATCTTTCTCCAGCAGAAAATGAAAGTCCACACTGCCAAGCACAGGTGGCCTACCCCCAGTCAACTACACCAAAAAGCTCAAACTCTGAACTTGGCTCTGGACCAGGCTTACATTCCAGAATCCAAATCAACAGATACAGTAGCTAAACTGAACATTTAATTAAGGTTTTGCTAAGGTACTTTTGTGTCTTGGAGCACCAGGGAGATCCAGAACTAATTATTACTTTTCATTCTTAGAACTGTGCATCAGTGCATGATGTAGAAACACTTGGATCATTGCTGAGAATTTTCTAAAGTTGATGGATTTTCAAGACAAGAAATAAATAAATGAAAATTATTACAAGATGCTCATCATGTTATGCTGAATCAAACTATAAGCTCTGAACAAATACAGTACTCATTGTCTGGCAGTCCTCTTCTGGCCTCCTGGGGTACACATGCAATGCGCATATATAAATATAGGCCAAACATCATACACATACAATAAAAATAATAAATTTCTTGAAGGGAAAGAAAGTCATAGGATGTGGTGGTGCAGGCCTTTAATCCTAGCCACTCAGGAGTCAGAAGCAGGCAGATCTGGATGAGTTTGAGAGACTAGTCTACAAATCAAGTTTCAGGCCTGCAAAGGCCACATAGTGAGACCCAGAGAGAGAGAGAGAGACAGAAAGAGAAACAGAGAGACAGAGAGATAGAATATGGAGGAAAGAAAAAGAAAAGCTAACATCATTGTCTTTTTAAGAGATGTATTTATTTATTATATTTAAGTACACTGTAGCTGTCTTCAGACACTCCAGAAGAGGGAGTCAGATCTTGTTACGGATGGTTGTGAGCCACCATGTGGTTGCTGGGATTTGAACTCTGGACCTTTGGAAGAGCAGTCGGGTGCTCTTACCTGCTGAGCCATCTCACCAGCCCATCATTGTCTTTTAATTTCCTTTCCATAATAATAATTTTGGAGTTTTTAAGTTAAAATATTTGCTTGTGTATGTGTTTAGAATTTACTGAGTTGCAGTTTTCTTCCAAGTTTTAATTTTCAGTTAGTAATTAGTTATGAATTTTATCCTTTCTATTTTGACATCACATGAAATTGCATGCTACCCCTTCTTGACCTCTTTAAAGAAATAGAGTTGGAGTTCCTAATGTTGGTTCTTGCTCGCATTTATAAGACAGGTATTTTTTTGTTCATGATGAGTTATTTAATTAAAATGTCTTAATTAATTAGATAAAATACATTTTTGTTAACATTTTACATGAATTTTTTCCAACTTATTTTCACATATGAATTTTCTCTTTGAGGGTTACCTTCCCTAGGTTTTGCCATTAAGATTGTGACAGCTTCATAGTTTTGTTTATCTATTGCTATATGAAAAAAGAAGGAAAGAAAGAAAGAAAGAAAGAAAGAAAGAAAGAAAGAAAGAAAGGAGGAAGAAAGAAAGAAGTCCAAACAGGAATACTTAAATTAGTGAGTAGCTATCATTTATTATCTCCTGTGAGTCAAAAGTTAAGTGGGAACGTAAACCAAAGGGATCTTTCCTGAGGGTGAATCAGATTGAACCATGACTGTGGTCATCTAAGAGCTTTGAAATACGTGAATGTTCCAAAGAGCTTCCATATTTGCCACGCAGGGCTCTTTAAAAGCCTCATTGACCATCCTCAAAACAAGGAATTCCAGTATGGAAGGCTCTAAAAAGAAGATTGCTGATAATCCCAGCCAGTCTGGTCTACATAGTATAAAAGAAAAGAAACAGAGGAGTGGAAAAGAAACAGAGGAGTAGGTGTGGCAGGGAGAGTGGGGGAGGCCAGGCAAGGTGACACTTGCCTTTATTCCAGCACTGGGGAGGTAGAGGCAGGTGGATCTCTGTGAATTCACAGCCAAAGGCCAAAATCAAATCACTGCAGTTGGACCATACAAGGTAAAGCAGTGAGTAAAAGTTATGAGTTGATATGTGGGTAACCAGGTAGCTTACCAACAGGCCCGAGGCCAAGAGATGGAACAGCAGGTCCAGAACAAACCCTCACCAACACTGACCTAGACACTACTCTCTCTGTTCAGTCATTCAGCTTTGGCCTGTCTCCAGCTAACAGAACGAAAGGGCCCACCTGATATTCGCTGGGAATCTAGAGTGCAAAGAACTCTTTCCCAGACTAAGAAATGCGTGAGTTGGTGCATATCCTGTCACTCTCACACACCTGTGTGAGGCAAGTCTCCCAATAAAATAACATACTGAATGAAACAAAGTAGATACATATTGATACATATTGACAGCCAGGGAAAACCACTGGACCTTGACTATCAAACTTGTTCCTAGGCCTCAATCTCCTGCAACAGAGTGAGTGCTTACACTGCTGAACTTCAATTTCTTTCTGTCCAGAGACAGACATAGCACTGTCAATGTTTCCACCACAAGTGTTACCAATAGACTGACCAGAGCAGTTCAGGATCACTGGGAAACAAGACAGTTTTCAAAGGTATGATTGTTTGAATGAGAAAACCCTCCACAGTCTCACATTTGGTCCGCAGTTGGTGCACCTGTTTGGGAAGTAATAATAGGTGTGGCCTTGTTGGAGGAGTTATGCCACTAGAGGTAGACTTTGAGGTTCAGAACTCTCCCATCATTCCCCGTTACCTCTCTCTGCCTCGTTTGTGGACCAATTTGTAACCCTCAGCTCTTCCTGCCACCATGCTTTTATTCTACCTTCACAGACTCTCTAACCCTTGAGTCAAGTTTTGAGTTGAGTTGACTAGTTAAAATGTCTCCACCCCTAGGATAACTTCTGATCAAAGATGACAAATCCTCTTATGTCTCCATGTTTATCTTCCTCTACTCAGATTCATGACAGTTAGCACTGATACACTGTGACTGATTGTCCCCATTTCCCATCACCAAGACTACACAGGACAAGACAAGCCACAGGTAAAGGGATGTCACTTTTTTTTAAATCCTGTCTTTTTAACAGTTAAGGTCCTTCCATACATAAACACTGAAGTAAGTGTAGGATGCCTTAGTTAATTCATTCAAAATGCACACAGACCCATGGCAACTGGGCTAGAGGACGAAGATGAGCTATTAAATGGTTTAATTGTATGAATGGTCCAAACTGGTCTGCTAATGCTATTTTAAGGATTGAGATAACTCACAAGCCTCTGAAATTAGTGGTGGTTACTTAGCTGCTAGTTAGGGGATATTAACCATCGTTTCTATGTTTCATTCCACTGACTTAAAATAAAGATGGAGAAACCCTTTCAGATCACGAATTAAAGAGATTAGACAAGAAGAGTCAACTCTGTAATATTGGCACTAACACATGGGAGTCAGAGGCACAAAGATGGCTGCAAGTTCAAGACTAACTGGTCTGACTTCCAGGTCAACCAGGGCTACTGAGGAAGACCCTGTCTCAAAAACACCAGCCATGGGGGTGGAGGGGTAGGAGCGTATCTGTATCCATGTTCAACATAGAAACGGGAAGGTCAAGACTGAAAAGTTAGCTCCACCTGTGTAGTGAATTCATGGCCCCCCTGAGCTACAAGAAAAGTGTCTAGAGGGGGAAAATAAAGAAACAAAGAAACAAAGAAAAGTTGTAAGCTATCTGAATCCCACCGAAGAAGTTGAGTTGAGAAATTTGTCATCAAATCACATCATTCGAGAGTGTCTCATAACTCACTGTGACTGGAGCTTTTATCTGTAAGTGTTGGAGGTAAATTGGAGCAGGGATTCCTGCTGAACCACTATACCTGCACACATCAAACCGACCCTCTCTTCTTATAAGAAATAACAATGTTGATGGCAAATATGGTACCTAACAAACACACCCTTTCTTTAATGAGAAGAGAGGTGAATGCATAAAGTAACGGAAAACACAAAACTGCCCTAGACGTTCTGAAATACAAAGGGGCAGAGCTGCCTGAGAATGTCTGACAGATCCCACACAACCCAACGCTTTCTGCTTAGCTACACACTGATTCTTCAAAAGGAGATACTTGCCTGAGGTAAAGGAAGTAAGCAAACTGTCAGAGCTTTTCTGTCAGAGTTTTTTGTTTGATTTGTGAAAGTAGAATTCGCTTCTGTTATAGGTCTAATGACTAGGAAACCAGTTTACACCAGGCAGCCTTTGAAAGAGAGAAATCTGAATGAGCGATAGAGAACGTCTATAAATGGAATATTACAAATAATAACATCTGCGGGGAAATGAAGTTTGGTATTTATTGGTGATTTACATCTTTCTTCCAATGTAAGATATGGGAAGGGCTATCTGCATGCTGCTGATTGCTTCCCAGGCATACTGGGACATGAGAGTAAGTGTGTCAACTTCCACTGACACAAAGGGCATAACATACCTTTCTGGTACAGACAGCACATCTCCTACATCAAACAACCCCTTAGGAGCTAGTGAGCCAGTGCATGCTCACAACCTCTGACACAACAGCACCTTTGACACTCAGTGATCCACTTTTACACATGGCTGGTCAGTCGTATCTTCTGACGCAAGATAGCAATCAGTTCCCTATCTTGTGATCTAAGTAAGACCAGATTAAAGTAGAAAGACAAAAAAGAATAGTGATAACACACATGAAGACAAGATACAAGGAATAACTGCCCCTTCAATGAGATACATACTTAGAGTCGGGCATGGTGGCACAGATCTAACCCTAGCACTCAGGAGGCAGTGGCTGTCCCCATGCTGAGCCTTCCTGCTTTCTTAACTTCCACCTTAGAAAATGTAACCTTCTCCTTCCTGGTTCACTCCTCTTGGCAGCTGCCCAGATCTTCAACTGGCCTGCCCTCTTGATTTCTCTAACAAAATCAACCTGGAGACCCCTTCTCAGTACATTTTTAATTTTTTTTTTTTAATGTAGGAGACTAAGAATGTGCTAAAGGCTGAGGAGATAGCTCAATGGACACAGCTCTAATGTAGCAAGACTGAACCCTGGAGTTTGGATTCCCAGAACCCATATAAAAGCCCAGCAGCCATGATAACCCTTCTGTCATTCCAGCAGACACAAGGGAATCCCGGGGACACGTTGACTAAGTAGACTAGGCATCAGCAAGTTCTGGGATCAATGAGAGCCGTTTATCAATATATAAATCAAAGAAGCTTAGGAGTTCCATGTGCATGTGAACATCTCTCCCACTGCCTTTGTAGACCATCTATCTGTGTACACATCTACCCATTCATCCACCTACTTAGCTTCACATGTTCATGAGCGAGTAGACCACGCCATTAAGCACTGTCATGTCTGTGTGGAATAACTCTGAAGGTAAGACAGCTTCAATTTAACTAACTCCTGTGAGAAGTAGCATCCTTATCGGAAGGAGTTGAAACATTCTCAAACTTGTTTGTGCCCCAAGTCATCTAAAAGACTTTTAAAGCAAATTGCAAGTGAGTACCATCTGTACTTGGTGGTTTCCACTTCCTAAATTATCTTGGTGAAGCACTTGGTCTGGGGACCACACACCTTAATTACGTTGTTTTAATTGCCCTGACACACTATTACCAAATAAAAAAAATATATAGTTTTGAACTAGAGGTGGGAGATCCCAAAAGTGACAGACACTGTTCTCCTGGAGCCAATGGGAAAAGGTGGTAGATCTCTGACCCTTTACAAAGCCCTGCCACAGGTCTCATAGGCTCATGTCCACCCCGAATGTAGTGAAGACCTGCTTTCAGGGATTTGCATTCACACCACAATTCAACATTTCAGGTACCCTCAGACAGCCTGTGCTCATGGGCCCAGCCACTGCTCCCTCATGCTCCCACAGCCTGGAGAGCAATTCTGTAAACTCTGGTAGTCACAGAACATAAAGTCCAGGGGTCTAAACACTCCACGGAAGTCATTTACACATAAAAAGGTTCAGGACACAGAACAGTGGACTAAGTACTTGCTTGGCATAGTGGTATGCAAGCACTGTGGACTTAAGTTAGATTCTTCAGAACTTACAAACAGAAGCTGTGAGTGGTGGCCATCCTGGTGTACTTGGTGATAAATTCTAGACCAATGAGAGACCCTGTTCAAAAAAAAAAGTAAATTAAATTAAAAATAAAAAGGTAGACAGTGTTTAAGAAAGAATTCCCAAAGCCAACCTAGTCAAACCTACACACACACACACACACACACACACACACACACACACACAACTTTTTATTAAAATAAAAAAAGACCAGTTTGAAGATTTTGGTCTTTTTTCTCCTCTTCTAACTGTTTCTGGAGACTCAGCATGTAGAGAAAGAGAGAAGATGCAGGAAGAAAAAAAGAGCATCTATCCCAAGTCTCCTTGCTGAGAAAGCTTATCCCTATTGTGTAACAGTTTCCTCTAAGATTAAAATATTCTTCTCTCTGGCCTGTTAGCTTAGTTGGTTAGAGTGTGGTGCTAATAACACCAAGGTCATGGGTTTGATCCCCATATGGGCCAGTTCATATATGTTTTTTTAGAGATTTCTGAGCAGTTAAAAGTACTGACTGCACTTCCAGAGGTCCTGAGTTCAATTCCCAGCAACCACAGATGGCTCAAAACCATCTGTAATAGGATCTGATGCCCTCTTCTGGTGTGTCTGAAGACAGTTACAGTGTACTTATATACATTAAGTAAATAATATTACAAAAAAACCAAACAAACAAAAAACACATTCCAACCTGCAGGAAGCTCCTTGAAGCAGGAACAGAACAACTTAAAATAACTCCAGGAAGTCCCTGAAACTGACCAGATTCACTAGACTTCTTCCTACAAGAGTAAACTATAAAAGTTCTCTGACCAGAGCAGATCAGACCTGCTGCCCAGAAAAATCAGAAACCAGATGAGATGCCTAGAAGTTTAGACCAACAGAGGCATCTGGAACCGACACTGTTCAAGCTGTGGCACCACCTGCAGGCTATGCAGTGGGCTCCAGCTTCTCAGATTTGTGAGCTGTCCCCATGCTGGAGTGGGCTTCGGTGGTGCAACTGTCTTTCAGTCATTTCTTCTCCTGTAAGGAACTCCTCAGCCAGACACCTATAAATAACCCCAATAAAAATCCATTGGTTCACCAAGTAAGACTGGTGATATCCGTACTATATTCTGTCATGGGCTTCCTATCTGGGCTGAGTAGATGTGTGATGTGTTTCCTCCGTGAAAAGTTTTGTCTTATCATTCCCTAAACTTCTCTCCAGTGGCTGAAAACACACCCCATAACCCAAGGGTCCTTTGCTTATACATTTAATGTAGAGGAGGAAATGAAAACAATAAACTGATATTATAAAGGATTTACCAGTAAACTTGCTTAGAAAAATGTTAAGTCACACAAAAGTAAAATGTAGCTAAAACAGCTTTGCCTCTGCCTCGGCAGTCTAAGTAGGCTCATGGTGGCTGTCTTCTACTGTGAAGCTGACAACCCAGTAGTTGCTCAGACCACTACGATGGATGCCTGAGCAGTCCCAGTCTGGCACTGAAAATCTGGAAGGTCTCTGGAGAGCTACTGGTCCTTACTAGGACAGAAGACTGGAAGCAATGGTTCAATCACTGAAGGAAGCAGCAACAGTAACAGGGCAAAGCAACTTGGCAACAGATGAGTCATCTTCCTTTGCCCATACCCTTCTTATCTGGGATACTAGCAGTCAGGGTGGTCCTTCCTAAATCAACTAGCACTATTAGAATGGTTCTTCAGTGGAAGCTTTCCACTCAACTCTAATTTGTGACAAGGTGACATTAAAATCAACTATAACAATTCACTGCTCAACAACTAAATGTATAAATACATCATTTTTAAAATTCAGAACCTTGTGCATGCACAAATACCTACATATCAATTACATACATACAAACACACACACACACACACACACACACACACACATGCACACACACACACACACATTTTAAATGTAATAAAATAAAGATAAAAACCATCCAGGCATGCTGTTGCACACCTTTAGTTCTTTAATTCTTAGGAGGCAGAGGTAAACAGATATCTTGAATTTGACCCGTATAACCTCAGCTGAGGCATAAAGATTGCTGTGAGTTCCAAATTAGCTAGGGCTATAAACAGTGAAACTGTCTCTGAAAACAAAACACCCCACACCATAGCCTCATCACCTAAGTCTTTTTATTTTATAATATAAAATACAATTCATTTTTAACAGTCCCCCAAGTCCTTCAAACTCCAATGTCTTTTAAAAATTCAAAGTCTCTTAACTTTGTTACTTAATTGCTATTCCAAGAGTGAATAACCAGGAACAGTTAAAATCAGATCAAAGGAAAACCAAACTGCAACAGTGTATAAAGTTCAGCACCCAATGTCTGGAACTCACTCATTATCTTCTGGGATGCAAAGGACTTGTGAAGTCCTAGTTCTCTGGATCTTTCCTCCACCACAAACCCAGCTTGTCTCCAAGGCCCAAGCCTGCTCATCTTCACAACTGCTGCTGTGCTTGGTCATCATTCCACATTCCTGGCCTCTCCAATATGCTGGGATCCCCTTCACAACTGTGGCTGCACCTTCACGAGTAGCTTTTTGGAGGATGAGGGACTCTCACAGTGCCAGCCTTCAGCTGTTCTCCAGGACTCCTTTAATGCTGCAGTTTCTGGACCAGCAAAATAAGCACGTCTTACCCATCACCAAACTGAGCAGCCAGCTTAAGATGCAGTCTCGGCACACCCCCAGCCCATGGACCACAGCCTCTGTGTCCACCACACCCGGCCACCACTATTATTTTTAAAAGATGAAGGGACGCCCAAAGGTAAAAGTGCATAGGATCCACAGTATGTAATGTAGGCATGAGGGCGCACAGCAGACAACATTCCAGATCCTCTTTTTGGCTTGCTCATTTTCCAGTATCCTATAGAGAGTAAGCGGCAGCGAGTGTGCTGATTCAGCCTGATTGGCTTGGGGTCCTTGCAATCGTTACACTGAGGACATCCTCACTTGCTAACCCTAAGGAATTAATCCAAAGGACAAGTTAAAACAAACAACAAGAAAACAACTTGGGCAGGCGAAATGTCTCAACAGATAAAGGAGGTTCCCCATCAAGCCTGACTACTGAAGTGCAGACCCTAGGACCCACACCCTGGAAAGAGAGAAAGAACAGCTGACAGTTGCCCTCCAACCTGCTCACAGACATACTAAATTAGTGAGCGTAACTGTTTTAAAAGTGAGGCTTGCTTCTCACAAGATAGTGAAATTTCCCGCTTTTCACCCCCATAAGCACCCGCGGGCATCCAGATGATGGGCGGGTGTTCCTTACTCTGTAGAGTAGGGCAACACTCACTCAACTGCCCCACCCCCATCGGGACTGTTGCAGTTCACCTATTTCCTCAGAGCATAAGCATGGCCATCCCATCCGTCGTGGAACACAGGTGACCTTGGTCCAGAAGTCATGATAACAACGTAAACAACAGGTATAACTAGGCCTTTGGTGATGAGACTGTATGAACTCCATAGCAGAAGGAGCAGGGAAAGATGACGAGGACCCTCAACGGGGGATCCAGCCACCTCTCCCACCTGTTTCCCAGCTGTCTACAGCCAATGTCCAGAGGAAATAGAGTTAGCTAAGGGAGGGATTCCATGATACAGCTTCCAATGAGGCCATCCACCATGGTGGCGTGGGATGTCTCAGTGGTGTGGCTACTTTGGAATAAACTACCCACCCGGAAGTCTCCTCTCACTCGTGATCCTGGACATGACATCAGTGAATGGGTTTCACTGAGCTGTGTAATCCAGCCCAGTGGGTTCAATTTAAGTTAGAGCAAAACCAAAGTAAGCACATTCAAGAATGAAAGAGTGAAGAAAGATTTATCTACAGTAGGCAGGGAGAACCCAGAACTCACTCTCAGAGCATTGGCCTCTCCAGACAAAGGAAGAATGGGGGTTTTGTTCAAGGAGCATATCTATAAACATATAGAGGGCTTGGCCCATCTCTGAGCATGACCCGTTTAAGGGCATGGCAATTCAAGCAATGGACAGGAATGCTTCAGGCCGTGCTCACTTCACAGCATAAAGCTTGGAGTCTGAAGACAGATGAGCAGAAATGCATGTACTTGCAGATGCCACCTCAGTGACAAACAGTGACATATGGTTACAGTAACCAACCCAGACCACCAAGCTGCTGCTGCTGTGGTTTCTTCTTCTTGTTGTTGTTCTTGTTGTTCTTGTTGTTCTTCTTGTTCTTGTTCTTCTTCTTGTTCTTGTTCTTCTTGTTCTTCTTGTTGTTGTTGTTGTTGTTGTTGTTGTTGTTGTTGTTGTTCTTCTTCTTCTTCTTCTTCTTCTTCTTCTTCTTCTTCTTCTTCTTCTTCTTCTTCTTCCCCCTCCTCTTCCTCCTCCTTCTCTTTCTCTTCTTCTTCCCTCTTTTTTTCTATTACCATCTTAACCATTTTGGTTCATTAGTAGCAATTTTACTCTTTAGACTCTCTACTACAGATCCACAGAAGTATAACACAATATTGACTCTTTAGGTTGCTTGAGAAGGTATAGACATGTTATCATAGTCATCACAGTGTAAACATAACAAAGTATACCTATATGTGTAAATGGATCTGTGTAATTCACTTTAAAAGTCTTCAGTGTGTTTCACATCTATCTAGAATGCTTATTCTAGGAACTAAAATCTTCACATTGCTATGAAGACAGGAATGATCTCATGTTTCATTTTCTAATAGGTAATTTCTCATGTACATCCCCATACCCATGAACTCAGTTGAGGTCTTCTTAAACCAACTTGTTTATATATTCTTATTTGCTATCGTTGATAACTGCACTATCTTCAATACCAAATATGGAGCTAAATATAGCTGGCTTGGCGGTAGAGCACTTGTGTGCAGCTCTGAGTACAATTCCCAGAACAAGATTGGTTTACTTTATTTCATCATCTGCTTACATCCTGTCTGGTTTGCCAGGCTCTGCCTGGCTGTGTCCAGGATAGTATCAAGAACGTCTTGTCTTTCTTCCCAGTCTCAGAGAATTCTCCCACATTGTACTACTATCCCTCGCTGTGTCCTGGGCGCCTTCTCCTCTGTGCTCCCAGAGGTGCCCGAAGTTCTCCTCCATCAGTGTCTCACAGTGGCAGCTTTAGCAAGGGAGAGGGTTGATTTGGCTTGGTTTGGTTGGTTGTTTTATTGTTTCTTGGAACAAATCCTACATAATATTTTTTAACTGAATTGTTTGTTTCTGGTTTTTTTTTCTTATTGTAAGTAAACCTACTTTAACATGTACATTAGTCATAAAAGAATATGTAACTCTCTTTCCTGTCTCTCTTTCTTCTTTCCTCTTATTTATTTTTTAAGTGCTTTCCTCTGATTTTCTTCATTTGGGGTAATAAGATTACACAATTTTAAAGTGGGGAAATGAGCACTACTGTTCTTTTGAGACAAGTTCTGTAAAATAAAGATCAAGCCTTTTAAATTGACCAAAATTTGTCAGATCCAATGAGGCTTTGTATTGCTGTGGTTGGTGGGGTGTCCTAAATGAACACCCTAACTTCTGATATTTTTCTTTATTCATCTTATTTAATGATTTTCTTCTTTTCTCAAAACTCATCGTGTTCTATTTTTTAATTGCTTCTAAAGTTGCCCATGGCACTCCTTTCTGGTTTCGCACCTTGCTTGTGCTTGGGGTTTCTTTGTTATTTGGAACCGGATGTCAGTATGTAACCCAGGTTGGACTTGAACAACCCATCTACCTAGCTCAACCTCCCAAGGGCCGAGATGACAGGCATGTGCCAGGATGCTTTGTGTCTCGTGACTTCTTAAAGCTTCTTTCTGGTAGTTACTGTCCCCTCTTAATTACAATTACAATTACACACACACACACATGTATGAACCTTTCTCAAAGAAGGTTTTGACTTGCTGATAATTTCCATTTTTTTATAATTAATTCCTGTTCTTTTAAAATTTATTTTTAGGTGGGCTAGGCCGGGTGGTAAAGACCAGTAAGCTGAGCTACTTACAGGCTGGGTCAGGAGGATTACAAGGTCAAGATTTATAATCTATAGGGTGAGTTCAAAGCCAGTCTGGGAGACTTAGTGAGACCTTGTCTCAAGACTAAAAAGAAAGGAGGCTAGAAATACGGCTCAGCAGGAGTACATTTGTCTAGTATGTCTGAGACCCTGGGTTCAATCCCCAGTACTAGAAAATAAATTTACTAATAAAATAATTTTTTTCTCCCTTGTTTCAATTTCCTCTGGCTTCTTTGCTATACTGTATGCTTGATATGTCTCTGCTGCTGTTGCTCTTTAACTAGATTGTAAGAAAAAGTACAGTGTACAGGACGCTAATTCATTACTATCTATTGTGCTATTTTTTTCTGAAGCCAAGATTGAATTATTCGAGTTATGCAGTGTGTACTTCAAAACATTAGTCTCTGTGTCTTAGGGTTTTACTGCTGTGAACAGACACCATGAACAAGGTAACTCTTCTAAGGACAACATTTAATTGGTGCTGGCTTATAGGTTCAGAGGTTCAGTCCTTTATCATCAAGGCAGGAGCATGGCAGGCATGGTGCAGGAGGAGCTGAGAGTTCCACATTTTCATCTGAAGGCTATCAGAATATTGACTTCCAGGCAGCTAGGATGAGGGTTTTAAAGCCCACACCCACAGTGACACACCTATTCCAACAAGGCCACACCTTCTAATAGTGCCACTCCTGGGCCAAGCATATACAAACCGTGACACTCTGTACCATAGCTTGTCTGTTGTGTTTAAATCTTCTCTAATCTTAGATGCAGTGTATTACCTGTTACAGTAACTTCTAAGGGTAATAAGTTGAAAGGTTACCCCACAACAGAAAGTATAAAATCACGTTTTTGCATATTTTGTTTTACTTTGTGTATGCATGCATATGACAGAATAAAGGCCCATTAGAAGGCAGATAGAAAGCTGGGCAAGGGTTTCTGGAGTGGCCTTCCTCCTTTGATGTGGGCTGGCTCTGGAACAAACATTTTGGAAGAAGGTAAGGAAAGCGGGAGGACCCAGGGGACTTTCGAAGGCCTAATATACATCCCAGCCAATGTGATTTGCAACTCCACATTTTTCCTCAGAACCTTGATGAAGCTTTTATCCCACCCCCACCCCTTTTTTGCCTTTTTAAATTTTTTTCCTTTTCTCCTCTTCTGCCTCCTCCTCCTTCTTTCGTTCTTTCCTCATTTCTGTTGTTTATCCAAGACAGTAAATTATTTGTGAATCCCCTGGAACGAACTCTCCTAACACCGTGTGGATCCCAGAGATGGGAATCAATCAAGGAGCAGAACTTGGCAGCAAATGCCTTTGCTTGCAGAGCCATCTCGCCAGCCTCTGAAACTGTACTTTTACAAACCCTGCCAGTCTCCTGCAGTATCACGGTTAGTAATGTTACACATTACTGCTGGATCATTTCTGCTTGCTCCTATTCAAATTGCCCCTTTGGATTTACTTAACCCCCTAATAAGTCATTAGTTTATGGCTTCTGAGAACTTCAATGTCTGAAATTCTTTGCTTGTCTGGGAAAGTGTGCGGAGATTTCTGTTGATGACCAATGGATGCTCCAGGCTGTCTGTTTTTCCTTTTGACATCATGAAATTTATTTATAACCTTATATTTCAAATACCAGAGTCCTTGAGGATGAGTCTGTCACATAAAAGGCACACGATAAACAGTAGTTCAATAAACGACTTGCCTACACCTAAACAATTAACAACAACAATAATAATAATAATAATAATAATAATAATAATAATAATAATAATAATAATAATAATCAAATGTTGCCACCTGAACTTAAAAACATGGTTGATAACCTGAGAAAACGGTTTGCCTTTGAAAACCACTAGGTGGCGCTGCGAGTCTGTATAATTTTAATGCCAGGGCCCATGAACCCCCACTGTAACGTAGACTCTGAATTTACCCTTGGTCCGAGTGTAGGCATCTTCGTTCTGAAAAAAAAATAATAATAATTAAAAAAAATAACAACAATAAAACCCGCAACTTTTTTCTCCAACAGACAAAAATGAACTCTTAAATCTTAAATCTCATGATGGCATATTCGCAGAAGTTCCTAGTCGGTATGTTCATTGCCCTGTTTTAGGTCTTAAGTCTGTGTTGTTCTGTGGCATTTCAAGGATTTCTGTTGTTATGTACCTGTTTTTTAAGCAGGCGAGAATGGGTTTGCGTGGGGAGGAGGGGTAAATTTCTCTGGTCTTTAGGTAGGAGTTTTTGCTTTGGGAAGATTTTCAGAGTATCTGGTCTTCTCTGTAAATTCAAGTCCTTACCGTGTCCCTTTTATCATTAACACGTTGAGCCTTTGTCTTCTGTCTGATACTAAGATTGCTGTGTATCATTCTCCTGTAAACACTAACCAGGTGTTGTTTATATCAATGCCTGAGTTGTTTTCAGGCTGATAGACTTATATTATATACATTCATATAGTTCTTGTAATATATAATTAATGTGCATATAGGTCCCTTATTTTAATACACAACATATACACACTCCAGACTTGATACATTTTTAGAAGGCAAAAGCACACATAACCTTCTTTCTCTGAGTTCACACCCATAGAATAAAACCTTGGAATGTATCTTTAAGTCAATGTGATATTTGAGTTTTATTTAGTGAAGTGTGGAAAAAAAATGTGGATATGGGGGTAGATTTCACAGGGCAAACTTTATCAGAACAGTCTTGCTTGCAAGCATTCTGGTCAAGTGTTCTGATTGGATGGTTGGTTGACTTCTGGGTTTGCTTTCATTTTGAGACAATGTCTCCTTTAACCAATGCTGGGCCTAGAACTCACTGTAGCCAAAACAGCCTTAAAGCCCTCCCTCATCCTTCTGCCACTACCTCCCAAAGAGCTGGAATTAGAGCGTATGTAGCACAAGGACCTGCTAAGATGTACTATTCAAACTAGCACCTTGTGGTCCAGTAAGACACTACACCGCATCAGCAGGCAATGGGGACTTCACCAGGAAACAAGCGATTCCAATTGGATCAGGAACTCTGCAGTCTGTGTATACACAACACACATCACTATAAATCACTGATAATTTCCAGTAACTCTGCACTACACTAACACAATACCAAGTGCATTTCATAGTCATCCATACACATTAGGCCTAGCACATTTTTAATGAGATATTACTTACTTCACCTGACAATACTGACCTTGATCTGAGGTGACCCTGGTAAGCAACAGCAAGTGAAGACATCCTAACTGTTTTTGTTGTTGTTTTTCTGGTGTTTGTTTGTTTGTTTGTTGTGGAGTTTCTGATTTAAATGGACATTTTGCTTTGTTTCCTGAGCCAAACACAGACTACATTCTTATTCTTAACATGATAAATAATAACCTGGCCTATCTTACAGATTAATTTACAAAGTGCTTCTTATTCAATTTTAGTTAAAAATTCTCCTTCATGCAGGCCCTTGGAATCTCACCTCCTCTCTGTCTGAGTCTGTATATGTTCCTGCCTTGAGTGTCTCTGTGAGACTAGCCCAGCTTCAAGCTAAAACGTTCTTTGATCTACTCTTCTACCAGGCTACATTCTGTTACACTTTCTTTTCTTTTGTTTTTTGTTTTTTGTTTTGTTTTTGTTTTTGTTTTTTGGGTTGGTTGGTTGGTTGGTTGGTTGGTTTTGGGTTTTTTTGTTTTCAAGACAGGATTTCTCTGATTTCTCTGTAAAGCCCTACCTGTCCTGGAACTCACTTTGTAGACCAGGCTGCTCTTGAACCTGTTACACTTTCCAACATGGAATTCCTTAGGACCATTTCTAATCTTGGTGGGAAGTATAGGAAACGAGACAGAGTATCTGAAAGAGGAAACAGAAGAAACTGATGGTACAGGTTTATCAATAAACTTACTTAGAAAAATATTAAGTTGAGAAAAAGTAAAATTTTGCTACAGAGCTGGTCTCTCTGCCAGGCAGTTTGGAGAGGGCAACCCTGGTTGACAGGTCCTAATCATGCCCTACACCTCTTATCAGAAAGAGCATCATTCTGCCAGGCAGGCAGGACAACCCTGGTTGGCAGCTGTGTGGGAAAGGCTGCCCTGCTCTGTCTATAGAAAACTGTAACAATGTTTTATACTGCAAATATCCCAAGTCCAAAGGACCAAACCTTGGGATTTTACTCTATGAAACATGTCAATTGTTCAAAGTGTAACCTGGAGCCATAAACCTATATAAACCGACAAGGATTTCTGTTCAGAGAAGTCATGAACAATCATTACAAGTTTTTTCTTATTAATCGCTACGTGCTTAGAGTGGCTACGCACTGGGTGGGTGTATTAATTCTAAACAGAAGAAGCAGCATTGAACTTCAGTCTTTCTACCTCCACCTGCCAACTGCTGGTGGTCTAGGAGCCCCACCCTTTCCTGATTTCCCTTTGAAAGACTTCTGATTGGGAACACTGGGGCACTGAGACAGACTGACCTTTGTAATAAGAGTATAGAATAAATCTCTTTATGTAATGGAGGCCCAAAGTACTATTATGACCATACACCTTCAAGATGAGTTTTAACTTGCTCCAGGGTGATCACATGAGGTTAGAGATGACCTTGTCCTGCTTTAATCTGTTGGCACAGAAAGGATTGTTTGTCTTGTCTTGGACAAGGAATTTGAGGAAAGAGAGACTGCAGGAGAGACTTGTAGCCCTTATGGTTGCAACAATTTCTTAATTTTCAAGTTCCTCACCCTGCCCCTATAAGTGTGGAAGCCAGGTTTTTTCCCTTGGCAGACCCAAGGAGGCTGCTCTCCACCCCCACCCCACCCTGTGTACACTAACAAACACAGTCCTTATCTGTTAAAGGTCAGTCTCTTAGCCCTCTGTCTCTTTATGCTGCCTCAGAAATCGAACATTTTATACCAAAACCTAGGAAGGGCATCCCAGGTCTACTAGCAACCTGAGCCTCTGAAAGACAGACCTCCATTGCCTTCATCCACTTGACAAGTAGGCTGGACAGAGCCATCTATCTCTCTCTATCGCTCTCCATCTCCATCCTTCTCTCCTCTCTTCCCTCTGTTTCATTATGACAGTTTGACAGCCAGATGGGAGTCCTTTCTCCATTTCACTAGACCAAGAATCCAACACAGTCAAACTGGCAGGACAAGGTTACTCATGGGTCCTAACAAAGAGACACTCTGCTTAGGCCTCTCAGGGTCCCCAACCTAGTCTTCAGACTGCTTAGAAGAAGGTTCCAGGAGCTTTCTAGAGCATCTCTTGACCAAGAATCCCAGGAACTATCCACAGGCTATCAATACCTTCTCAGGCAAAGGCTCAGGGAAATATCCATGGGCCCTTTGGCTCTGGACTCTGGGAAGTACAAGAATGGGGACACCCATCCTATCTTCCAAGTGCACTATCTGTCGTGGTTTGTATATTCTTGGACCAGGGCGTGGCATCATTTGGAGGTGTGGCCTTGTTGAGATAGGTGTGACCTGGTTGGAGTAGGTGTGTCACTGTGGGTGTGGGCTTAATACTCTCACCCTAGGTGCCTGGAAGTCAGTCTTCCACTAGCAGCCTTTGAATGAAGATGTAGAACTCTCAGCTCTGCCTGTGCCACGCCTGCCTGGATACTGCCATGCTCCCACCTTGATGATAACGGACTGAACCTCTGAACCTGTAAGCCAGCCCCAATTAAATGTTGTTTTTTATAAGACTTGCCTTGGTCATGGTGTCTGTTCACAGCAGTAAAACCCTAACTAAGACACTGGTTAACCTGAAACCTGAAGATGCCTCTGGGTAGCTGGATCTGGCCCATTCTTTTACTTTGGGTCCACAGCTACCATGAGTTCCAAATTGTCTCTGCCAAAGGACACACATTTAGCCTGTCTGTGAGCTAATGTAAAAGAGCTCCATTTAGGAGACCTCAAACCGGCCACACTTGTGACTCTTGGCCCCAATTTGCCTTCAGTATAATTAGACAATGGCCAGCAGTACCCCCCCCCAAAAAAAAAAAAAAAACAAGTAAATCTTTTCCCAAATGCTAACACTTTATTCAATTCATTCCTCATCCCTGTTTCAGGGTTTTTCCAATAGTCCAAAACTGCAGTTTGGGGGAATATTTTGAACATAAATCAACTCTATATGTGTGTGTCATTAGGAGTGTGCATGAAAGGTGACCTACGGGAGCAGAAATTTTAAAACTCAAAGACAACTGCATCACCAAAGCCCCATCCCAGCGTAGGTGACATCTTTCAAAGCTGGGTACCCTGGAGCACACTGCATAGCCCAAGGCAGCTCAACAAGTTAGAGATTGGCGAGTTGTCCAGTTGGTCTACACCTCTTCCAGGCATCTCAGCTGGTTTCTGCTCCTCCTCTGAGCTTTTGCAGCTTGGTTTCTTCACTCTTGAGAAGAAAGGGGTCTGGTGAATCAGTTCAGTTTCAGGGACTTCCAGAAAGTTATTCTGAGTTTTTTTAACTTCCAGTGTAGGGAGATTCTCTAAGAGATTCAATCCTAGAGGAAACTGCTACACTACCCTTGCCATTAGAGCTACTATAGATGAATATTCTTACAGAATCTTTTAAAGGAATACAAAAGGTTATCTTAGGGCAAATCCAAAAAGTTATAGAAAGAGATAGAATTAACTTATTAGACAGAACATAGTTATTCAGTGCTAGAGTAACTCTTTAGGAGATAACTATCGAGGATTTCCTTTAAAATATCAAACAATGATATCAGTTGTTGAGTATTTCACTTTAAATAAGGTCTATGCATGTCTCCCAGAAGCTTCTGGAAATCATTTAAGTTTGTAATTGAGTAAACTGAACTTCAATTTTGTGGTTTAATAATGTGGCAGTCCATTGTAGTACCTAAGAAATTATAAGGAGCCAAACCTTTTCAGGAGCAGTTTGTAAGTTATCCTTTCGTGGCAGTAGTGTAAACAGGAAGACGCAGATGTGAGATAAGCCTGTTCTGACGTGGCTAGCAATAGGCTGTCCCTATAATGTATAATAAATAGCTCGAGGAAAAGCAGATTAAACACTCTGGGCCACAAACAATGACATAGCACACAGCTGTTTCTCATCCCTTTTGGCAAACCCCTCCAGTGGTAACATCTCATAGGCTCCTGATGGTTAGGTCTGTAGCAAGCTCTAAAAATGGAGCAGCTGCTACTGATGTCCTAAAACAACAGCCTAGGCCTAGCCCGGGCAGGACTTTGACCAGGTAAACAGAAGAACTGTTACTGAGAAAACTGCATTTCTCAGATTCTCCTTTGGTGGTTTCTCTTTGCCAGAAAAGCCACTCCCTCCCTTACTTCAGAGCAGCCAGCCACCTCAGGAAAAGGGCATCTGGTTCCTGATTAACCCAAAGAGCCTGCAGCACATCAGCCTCCAGGCCATTCTGACCCCCTTCCTTCTCCCACCACTGTTTTCCTAACTAAACCAGCCAGGCTTTTCCTTCCCGTTGTTCTCCTCTATTCTTTGTGCCAGGTAGTCTAGACTTCCCGTACACTGGCCTGGTTCCATAGCTTTGCTGCACCTTCACTTACAATGATTTATGGAAGGAACAACAACAAAAAAAAGGCAAATCTAATTTGATCTTGACAATATAAAGGAATGGTTAAAAGAGGACTTTTAAATCTAAAACTATCATACGGCAATTTTAAAGGACCCATAGAAGGATGGGAGAGGCCAGGTTGTGACGATCCCATAGCTTAAATAGTATTATCAATGGCTCCTAAATTATTTAACAATCTCCATGTACCAGAATTTTTTCTTAATAGTAAATATAAGTGTACTCCAAGGACTTAATGAAGGCTCAATATGACCAGCATCAACTTGTTCTTCAATTAATTCTTTAGTAGTCAGAAGGTTCTACCTGGAGAGGGGTCACTGACTGACCCAGACTAGCTCATCTGAAAGCCAAGTGACAGGGAGACTTTTCAATGACCCCACTAAAACTTGGCTGGTTGGTTTGTTTCTAAGACCAGTACAGCTACTGGTAAAACAATACCTTGTTGACTTTTTTCCTATCTCTTTCTCTGGAATTTTTCCCCAAATTAATCATCATGACTTGAGCATTACAACTTGAAGTTATTCCCATTAGGGACAATAAATCTCTTTCCCGTAAATGTAGTGGTGATTTTTTTTTTTTTTTTAATCACATAAGGTTTGCATGATATAAGGCTCCTTATTCCAGGGAACCAAGGCTTACAGTAAACCAGAGTATCTTATTGTTCTAAATCCTCCTTATTTTCTGTTATTCCTCTTAGTTTCAACATATTATTTAATAAAGACAAATAATGTTCCCTTACACTTTCTGAGTTTCCCATGTTCTTGCCAGTTAAGCACTTGATTAGCCTGATAAACTTGCCCTGCTGTGCCAACTCCTGTGGTGCCCCCACTGGCCAATTGTAAAGGGCAAGCAGCTGACTACCATCTGTCACTAATTATTGATACAACAGCTTGGATCAAATCCTTTTTAAAAAAAATGTTTCCTATTAATATTAATATTAGGGCATACGTTTCTTTAGCTTTTTTGTCCCAATACTTCCCCCAAAGAAGGAGTCTCTCATGTATGTGTGTATGTGTGTGTGTGTGTGTGTGTGTGAGTGTATATATATACATATATATATATATGTGTGTGTGTGTGTGTGTGTATATATGTGTGTGTGAGTGTATATATATGTGTGTGTGTGTGTGTGTGTGTGTGTATGTGTGTGTGTGTATGTGTGTGTGTATGTGTGTATGTGTGTGTGTATATATACACAGAGAGAGAGAGAAGAATTAAGAGTTGAACAAGTCCCTACCCTGGGAAGCATTCAATAACTAAATTAGTGGAGACCATAAAAAAGAATGTATATTTATATTATATAAATATTATACATTTATGTTATATAAATATAATTAAATTAAATAATTAAATTGAAATTAAAAAATCAGAGTTAGGTCAACTGTGCATGCTAGCTCATAGCCATAAGCTAAGAATCTGAGTGGCTGAAGCAGTATTGTCATTCTATCAAGGTCAGCCTCAATGGCCCAGTGAGTTCTGGACCAGCCTGGGAATAGGTATAGGAAAGAGTGCAGAGTGTCGAAATAAAGACACTAAACTTACAAATACCAATGGCGAGAAAAATTTTAGTTCTGATGTTTACCAAAGAAACTGGTATTCCCTCTTTTGGTTCTTAGTCTCATTAATACAAGAACTTAAAAACAGATTCAGACGATTGATTTTTATTAGAGATTGAAAGACAAACAGTACAGGAGCTGTGCTAAAACCTGAGAAACCACAGGGGTGCGGGGGAGGGGAAGAACAGAGAGAGGGAGGGAGGGAAGGAGAAAAGGAGGGAGGGAGGGACAGACAGGGTTAAGATCATACTTTTAGGATAGCCTTGGAGTCAGAAACAGAGTAGCCCACAGTACCATGCAAAATGTTGTCAGGCCGGCTGAGCAGAGGTCACCAAATTCCGGACTTGTGTCTCAGGAAAAAGGGTTGCACCAGGACCACGTGGTTGAAAATAACTAGGGACAAATAATAAAGGAAATGCATCCAAGCGGGTAGTGGCCAAGAGGGCTAAGAAAGTTTCCCAGAAAGCCACCTAATGGACAGCCCGCCTTTTT
>NC_034605.1:27523058-27534748 GCF_900095145.1 Mus pahari | reverse complement strand
TTTTTTTTTTAAAAAAATGCAATCTAATCTAAAATGCTTAGAAAAAAAACCAATTTGATTAAGGAGTGTTAAGAAGCATAGTCGATTGAAAATTATTACAAGATTAGTGCTTGACCAATGGGACCGTCCTTTGTAACCTCTAACCAATCAGACAGAGTAAAAGTAAGCCTTAATTTGCATAAGACTGCCTACAAATAACCAAACAGCGCACAAGAGCTCACTTTCTTTTTCTTCCTGAGAAAGAGATCAGAAGATGCCTGAGCCCGCCAAGTCCGCTCCCGCCCCGAAGAAGGGCTCCAAGAAGGCCGTGACCAAGGCCCAGAAGAAGGATGGCAAGAAGCGCAAGCGCAGCCGCAAGGAGAGCTACTCGGTGTACGTGTACAAGGTGCTGAAGCAAGTGCACCCCGACACCGGCATCTCCTCCAAGGCCATGGGCATCATGAACTCGTTCGTGAACGACATCTTTGAGCGCATCGCGAGCGAGGCGTCCCGCCTGGCGCATTACAACAAGCGCTCGACCATCACTTCCCGGGAGATCCAGACGGCCGTGCGCCTGCTGCTGCCCGGGGAGCTGGCCAAGCACGCCGTGTCGGAGGGCACCAAGGCTGTCACCAAGTACACCAGTTCCAAGTGAGTCGTCTGACTGACTCTTAACCCAAAGGCTCTTTTCAGAGCCACCCAACAGTTCACAATTGAGAGCTATACGCTTGTTCGTAGTACTAACAATAGCCACCTTTATATGGTTGCTTTTTATTTCTGGGACAAAGCTCCTCTACTCAGTCTCAAAATCAAGTATTTTGCCAAATTGTCCACTTCTGCAGTGTAGAGAGGCTACATTTCTGTTCTGAATAAAGAACACGGAACGATTCGCTTTAGCATCTCAAGCTAAGTTTTAACACTGCCTTCTCCGAGCGTCCAGTCGATAGCGCACACATCCGGTCTTTTGTTCTACGTCTTTCTGGGGAATTCATTGGCACAGGAAGGCGGAGTGTAACCGTGGGTTTACTACCTGGTTTAGCTAAACGCCACAAAACTTATTAGCCGTGTCTCCTAATCTGGATCAAAACTCAGGGTTGTGCGCTCGGTGCTTGTTAAACTGGTTTTTAGTGACGCTCAGGTCGCCATTTTATGCGGCGCCGCCCTTGGTGTAGAGAGCTCCGTTCAGCTCCCTGAAAGCGAAAGTCTCAGCATGAAGGGCCAGCTCAGGCTCCCAATTCTTTAAGGATCCTCACTTCCAAAGACGTAGAGCTATTGGATTTTAAGGCTTTTGCATATGAACTAAGTTGTTGGAGAAGCAACACGATCTCCATTTTTAAAAACGTTTGCTTTGTTACTTTTTTAATTACAGGAAATGGTGAAGTGGTTTGTAAAACTAAAATGGGGCTAAGTAGGCAGGACTGAAACATTTAATTTCCTTCCCTTTCCTGAACTGCCAGGTAGTTTGTTAAACACCAAGAAAATTCCCAAAACCCTCTCCTTACTCTTTTTTGTAAAGAGACCTGGGGGGGGGGGGGGGATCAGTTCCTAGCATTTAGCCACATCACTTTCTTTGCAATTAAGGCTATGGAATGCTAGATGTGGCTCTGTGGAGTCCCCATCTCTAATCTGCCAGGCTCTGGAGTTTACAGCTTCTGAGTTTGAGCTATTGGTCGCAGCAGGGAGGGACCCTGGCCCAGTCTTGTGAGAGAGAAAAAGTTGGAAGTAGAAGTATCAGGAAGTGCTGGGTGGTGGAAATATCACAGGTGTTGGGGATGGAAATAAAGGCCCAGTTCCAGGGAGCTACAATCTTGCCTCTTCCATGGCTCCCTTCTGAAGCTGGGTAAGTACCTTTATGCATCAAACTTCCTAAGCTTTCAAAGTAAATACAAAGACACTATCCATTTTAAAGTAACAAAACTGCAGCTACCATGCAGGAGGCTTTAAAAGTAAGGTAAATACTAAGAAACTACCCACTTTAAAGTAACAAAATTGCAACTGCAATCCAAGAGGCTACTCACTGTGTAAAGTTTTTTGCCACCAAGAATGAACACCTAAGTGTGTCCCCTAGCACCTACAAAATAGATACTCTGACCTAGACATCCCAGAGCAAATAGAACACACACAGGCACAATGTGGTTTTTTTAACTGTTTTTTAAAATTACAAGTCGACTTCATTCACAGTTACTTTAGAAACAATACTGAAACTTCCTTGTGAAGAGTTAAAAAGTTCATGGTAATATTTTGTTTCCCTTTGTTTTGTTTAGCTTTGTTCTCTTTGTAACAAGATTTCAGTGTGTAGCTCTGGCTACCTTGTAATTCAACTCAAACTAAAACTTTCAACAATCCCCCTGCTTCGCCCTTCTAAACACCTTGTAGCAATCCTCTTTTCTTCTTTGTGATTTGTTGGTTTGTTTGTTTCTTGGGACAAAGTATGAAACTCACTAAACCAAGCTGGCCTCATAGACTTCAGCCTGTCTGCTGTGCACTGGCATGTGTACCTCCAAACCTGCTGTGCTGGTCATTATTAAAGCATTCCTGACTGAGCATGCTCAGAGCCTTTCAGCCATCCCCACTGATCTTAAAACCAGAATTGCAGTAGAGTAGTACTCACTAACTCTCCATAAAACCCAACCTCGTGCTAGGCAGTGGTGGCACACACCTTTAATCTCAGCACTTAGCAGGCAGAGGCAGACAAATTTCTGAGTTCAAGGCCAGCCTGGTCTACAGAGGTTCCATGACAGCCAGGGCTACACAGAGAAACCCTGTCTCGAAAATAAAGCCCACCCTCATACAGTTCCTATCTGGTTATTGTTTTGTTTTTTAATCTTTTCCCACTGGTTGAAATTCCCCATGACCCCTCCAGTTTCTGTTCTGTGCAAATTTTCTCTACCTAAGCTTCCTTTTGTGGCCTGGCCTGCCTACATAGACGAGTATACTTTAAAATAGAAAGAAAAACAAAAGAAAAAAAAAAATCTGGACTCCAAAGTGGATGTGAGTATTGTCTGTTGAGCTTCTTGAAGGACATATTGATTGATAAATTACCTCTCCTCCAGCTAAATGAGCCAATTCAAACCAGATTGGATTATATTAAGGGCAGGTTTATTGGGAAGCAGCTCTCAGTTGACTTCACTGGCCCCAAAGCCAGGGAAGTCACCATGAGCAGAGGGGGCGGAGGAAAGAAAGAGAGAAGGGGGTACACACCAAGAGAGAAGAGAAGGGGAAACGTGGGAGGAAAGAGAAGGCAGAGAGTCCAAAATGTCTGAATTACATAAGGAAGAGCCTCTGAATTACATAAGGGCAGGCCATCCCCCTAGGCTAGAAATTTCAGGGTTGGGGACAGTGTGTGCCAGGTAGGGACTGAGGGAAGCTGGGAGAACCTGGAGACCAGGTCCACTTTGATATGTAAAAATATGTTAACTTGTCCCAGGGTCCGAAGCTAAATACTGAAGATACCAATGCCCAAGTGTTTATTGGGTCTTTTTTTTTTTTAATTCTTGGAGGGAAGGGCTGCTAAAACAGCTAAAGCAAGTGCCCTGTGAGCCTGATGGCCTGAGTTTTATCCCTAAAATGTATATAAAGGTAAGAAATATATAAACAACACAAAAAAATTTTTTAAGTTCTTAGCAGACACTGATGTTTCTTCTCTGGTGACTCTGGGGAACAACTGATAATGCTGACTAAGTTAATGACATCTGGGACCATGTGAAGTTTTCCTTGAGGAATAGATATAAGATTTATGTGTCAAACTCTGGTGTTTATTTTACAGATTAGGAAGTTTGAGAAAGCTGGGCGTGGTGGCCCACAACTTTAATCTCAGTACGTGGGAGGCAGAGGTAGGCAGATCTCTCTCTGTGAGCCTGATGTACAGAGCAAGTTCCAGGCCAAGGTTATTACACAGAATACATGGAAAGAATGAAAGGAGGGAGGGGAAGAAATTGTAAAACGCTCCAGGTTAGAAAACTTGAACATATTCAGTTTCCAAGGACTGGATTGATTAAAGGGTTTGGTTTTGAGACAGGATCGCATCTATACCTTAAGAGCCTTGAAAAGAGGATGATCATGATCTGACCCTCAACCCTCTAGCTCCTGAGCACAGACATTAAAGAATGAGCCTACAGGCCTGCTTTTAGGCTATCAATACTGAAGGTAGACAGGTAGACCTACCTAAGCAGACACTATGCATCGAGCCACGGTCCCAGCACCCACCTCACTCCTCCCATGCCTTCACCCCCTTCCAGAAAACCACCACTGATAAAAGCAGATTAAACACTTGTACACATAAAATTTTAATGTAAACATGCACGCTAACATATACATGTGTGCATATAGTTTAAATAATAAAGGTCTATTATGAAAAGAAAAAAAAAAAAATCCTGGTCAAGAAAATAGAATCTCTAGCCTAGATGGAAACCCCTAAGACCCTAAGACCATCCTAGGTGGTTTTACCTTAAGCGATGCTAGAGATATATGGAATATTTTTTCCTTTTATGAGATGCAGTATTTTTCACTCCCAAACTTCACTACCACCACCACCACCACAACATATTTACACCAAAGTGAACAGCCATGAAATTTTACTGCATCTGCCCACACTGCAATCCTACCCTACCCCCGCCCCCGCCCCGCGCCTTTTTTATTTAATTTTTCCCTATTTTCTTTAACTGCTGACCTAAATGTCCTTTTCTTAGTTTGTATGCTCATCACATGCACACGGGCGTTCCCTGAGGTGAGATCCCTCGAACTGGAGTTACAAATGGTAGAAAACCATCATTTACATGCTGAACCTAGACTTTTCTGAAAAAAAAAAGAGAAACTCTAGCGCACATAAGTATGTACACACGTAATGTCAGCAGGACAAGAGCCTGAGGGAGGTTGCAGTTAAATTAGAAAACCCCCTGTCGCTACCTGGTCGAGGACAAACTACTCAAATTAACTGTCTCAGAAAAACGAATACCTACAGAACATTGTTATCACAGGGTTTTCTCCAAACATGATCTAGTCATTCATAACCGAAGTGTACGTCTGTTCTACGTTGCTCCTTGTGCTGGCAAAACGTCATTAGTTCCAGACAAAAGACTTACTGAAAGTTCAGCTCCTTTAAGTGAGAAGGTAGTGGCCCTGAAAAGGGCCTTTGGTTTATGGGTGAGGAAAATGAGAAAGTTTAGCCGCCGAATCCGTAGAGGGTGCGGCCCTGGCGCTTGAGCGCGTAGACAACGTCCATGGCGGTGACTGTCTTACGCTTGGCGTGCTCCGTGTAGGTGACGGCGTCGCGGATCACGTTCTCCAGGAACACCTTCAGCACACCGCGGGTCTCCTCGTAGATGAGGCCGGAGATGCGCTTCACTCCTCCGCGCCGGGCCAGGCGGCGGATGGCGGGCTTGGTGATACCCTGGATGTTATCACGGAGTACCTTACGGTGACGCTTAGCGCCACCTTTTCCAAGACCCTTCCCGCCTTTCCCGCGTCCAGACATAGCGCCAAACTAAAAGCTAGGCTCACTAGCCAGTGGCTGTAACTGTCGCCCTTCCTGGCTTTTATAATACCGAGGCGGACCTGTTTGAAAACCTGAAGGGAAGGGGCGTGAACCACAGTCAATTCCCGCCCTTCTTGCGTTTGTCCTATGAAAAGGCTGAGGAGACAAGGCGGGGCTTGAGACAAGAGCAGAGCCAGGACTTAAAAATTCAACACACTGCCCTCAATAGTGACAATTTATGTATTGTGAAAAAAAGAAGTTTGTCTTTTATTTGACCAAAAAGAAAATACGTTATTAATCTCGTGAACCTATAAATCGGGACCCCCCCAGTAGTATTTCAGATATTTACATTACAATTCATAACAGTAACAAAATTACACTTAAGCAGTGAAATAACTTTATGGGTGAGGGTAAGCACATGAGGTGCTGTAGTAAAGGGTCCCAGACTTAGGGAGGTTTAGAACCACTGAGTCTAATGTTTTAAGGTCAATTTTAAGGACATGTACTATTTCCCCTTCTGAGACTTTTTATTGATTTAGGTGTGTATGCCTAGGAATCCGAACTGTGTTCTGTAGCATTCAGGCTGACCAGGGGGAAGTGAAACCTCAAAATGTTACAGGACTTTAGCACTAAAAGATGTAAAGGATATTCGTCCCAAAGGTGTGAATCTTATGCTTGAATTACACATAGACATCAGGAGCTCTGGGAATGAGGATGGGGGAAAGGGTGTTGCTCTTTATGTTTAGTAAGCTTTCATTGAATCTCGTGATTTCCTGCATGTATGTTCTTAGTTAATAAACATTACACAGAAAACCTATTATCCTTAGCACATCATAGTTATATGTACTTCAAAACATCATGCACGCACGCCACCTCACACTGACAGTTCTTAGTCAAAGGATTTGCCGGTTTCATGGACTAATGAAGAGTTGAATACTAATATCTCACCAAGTTGATTTTAAAATACTTTCATAAAATGCTAATACAGTAAATACTCATGTTGTAGTGTTTTCCGCATCTGCATTACTTTTCTAGAAAAGAACAGAAAAGTTTCTTCTGCTCTACGAATGAGTGGATGACCCAAAGCAATGTTTTAGAATCACTCCTCTAGAAGAGCCCCACAGAATTCAAAGACTCCTAGTTTCTGAATATTCAGAGAGAAACATTAAAACTGCATGTGAATATTTACTGGGTGAAGTGCTTGGTGCATATAAAAAATCCCTGGGTTTGATCTTGGGGACTACAATGGGCTGGTGGCAATGCACTGCTGTAATCCCAGCACTGCTTAGGATGGTTGAAGCAGGAAGGTCAGGTATAGATAATTGTCAGGTACATAGTGAGTTTGAGGATAGGCTGAGCTATGTAAGCTTTTGTTGGGAGAGGGAGTTGGACTCAATGCTTGTAGAAATGAAATTGTGTTCCTTAAAATGATCTATTAGCAATATCCAAGAGTCTAGTAATGAATGGTACTATAACTATTTTTGTCCTTCAGTTATTCTTACAGGTTTTTTTTTTTCCCTAGAGAAATAGCAAACATAACTTTTAGCCCTCTCAGGGGTAGATGTGAAATCTTATATAGATTTTTTTTTTAAAAGATTTATTTATTTATTATATGTGAGTACACTGTAGCTGTCTTCAGACACTCTGGAAGAGGGCGTTAGATCTTGTTACGGATGGTTGTGAGCCACCATGTGGTTACTGGGATTTGAACTCAGGACTTTCGGAAGAGCAGTCAGTGCTCTTAACCACTGAGCCATCTCACCAGCCCCCCTTATATAGATTAAATCAAGTCTGAATCTTTAATAATGGAGATATGTTTTTAAGTTCATGGGCCAAATAACCTCTGTGTAAGACTAAATATTCCTATTGAATCAGATTTGAAATCTTTCAAGCTAGACAGGAGAGTGACAGAGGCACAGTCCTTACCTTACTGTACCCTCTTTCAACTCTGCTTTGCAAGATATGAGGGTGCCATCCTAATTTTATTGTCACATTCATATGCCTTATGAGTATATGGATCTTTTATCTTTTGTTTTTTTATTTTATTTTATTTTTCGAGACAGGGTCTCTCTGTATAGCCCTGGCTGTCCTGGAACTCACTCTGTATACCAGGCTGGCCTCAAACTCAGAAATCCACCTGCCTCTGCCTCCCGAGTGCTGGGATTAAAGGTGTGCGCCACCACGCCCAGCTATATGGATCTTTTAATGTCTGCTCCTACCATTGATATGTGTTGTTCTTTCTTCGGTATTGGTAAATCTCCCAAACATGAAAGAGTATAGGAATTTTCATGTTCCTTCATTTTCTCATGAGCAGAATCATCATGCCTGACATGAATTATCTACCTAGGTCAATACAAGAGGATTTCCCAAATATCCCACATTTTTCTGTCCAAGAACAAAAAGTTGAACAGAGATACACAGTTGCAGTAAAAGTCAGAACAGTTTTTTAAGGTGTATACATTCAAGGAAGGAAGCCCCCAGAGCAAAAAGCTGACTATACAAAGAAATGGGGTTTTGCCTCTAATAAATAGCTCCAGGGTCATCTGAATAGCAGGAGCTTTCTCATTGTGCTGTTACATATTTAGTGGTTTACAGCTTCCTACAGTTCAGTCTCACTGGTATTCCCAATCTTCCAAATGATGGATTTTTGAGGCCACCTTCAGACTTTACAAAGTAATCATTCTCCTCCAAGTGATAGATGACAACCTTTTTTTTAACATATGCTAATTTTTCAGTCTTGGGGGGACGGGGTCTTCTCAGCTTCACTCTCCGCTCTACCTCCTGTCCAAGTACAATCACAACTGATGGGAAGCCTAAATAACGACCGATAAACATGAATTTTCTGAAAAATACACCAAATGTGATGGATTGCATTTGGTGATAAAAGCAAGAATGGAAGAGCCATGTTAGAAAAGGATGGCACCATTAATGTTTTCCAAACAAAAAAAGGAAAAGCCAGTAAGGTCCGAATGTGACCACAGAAAATGGAGTGGCAAAGCCTTTCTGACAACAGGAAGAGTACATTGGTCTATGGAATCCCAGCTACTCTCTGGAGACGAAGATCACTGCATTTCTTGTTTTCTTTGAGAGAAAGGAAGAAGGAAAGAAAGAAAAGGAAAGAAAGAAAGAAAGAAAGAAAGAAAGAAAGAAAGAAAGAAAGAAAGAAAGAAAGAAAGAAAGAAAGGCTGGAGGGAGGGAGGGAGGGAGGGAAGGAAGGAAGGAAGGAAGGAAGGAAGGAAGGAAGGAAGGAAGGAAGGAAGATTTTGAACTCAGGAAATCCGAAAGTAAAGCCAACTTCCAAATAGTCCACAAAAATCCATTACAATAAGGAGTCTGGTCCAATCAAATTTTCTGATGAGAAAGTGATGGGTACTTGTTACTGTGATGCCTGTGGTAAATTATCAAAAAAAAAAAAAAAAAAAAAAAAAAAAAAAAGCACATATATACATATATATAGAGAGAATTATTTTAGACATTAAGTTGCCTCTCAATTCTGAAAGACTCAAAGTCTTTGATGAAGGCTATATTAGTTTGTCTTGTATTGCTACAATGACCAAAATCAATTTGTGGAAGAAGGGGTTTATTTGACCAACATTTCCCCATCATAATCCCTCATTAAGAGATGTCATGGCAGAAATTCAAGACAGGAATTTGGAGACAGAACTAGAGTCAGAGATCGTGGAGGAAAGCTGCTAATTTTAGTTTGTTCAGGGTAAACACAGGACTCGTGTCTGTGTTTGGTAGATATGTACACAAGAGTGCAGGTCCCATGGGAGACCAGAGGCACAGGACTCCCCAGGAATGGGAAATATAAGCTATTAAACTATTATGGCTCCCATGGCACTGAAACACACAAGAGTTCCCTGCAAGAGAAGAAAGTGCTCTTAGAAAGTGATTTTTCTATCCTTTTCTCTCTCTCTCTCTCTCTCTCTCTCTCTCTCTCTCTCTCTCTCTCTCTCTCTCTTTTAAAGACATTACTAATCCAGATAAAATCTAAGCTTGTTTGTATCCCAGGTTAGTCTCCAACTTCCTATTTCCCTGCCTCACCATTCCAGTACAGGAATGACGAAGTGTAAACATCCACTCCCGAAGGACTGTGGTTATCCTGAGTTAAACATACTTCAGAATTAAAACACTACTTGAGAACAGAGGAATGAGTTAGGTACCCATTGGAAGCAGTGTCCCCTAATCATGGCTTGCTTAGGTTGGGCCTGTCAGCTCCAGTTCTGATTACTCCCAAAGCCTGCAGAGCCCACAGTCCAAGTTCTCTCCAGAGAATCGCCTATTTCAAGAGACATGGCATGTATTTTAGCCATGATCAAAGGAAGCAGCTAGCAGTTAGAACTGGTACAGGTACGTCAGGTTCAAGGTTCTAAGCAGGATTCTTCTAAGCGGCACTAACGTTTTCCTAATAGGTTCATAAGCAAAGGCAGAATTCGGACATTTGCGCCATGGCCTCCACGAAACGCAAAAGCGTTTCAACTCAAGTAACTGAAAGACAAAGGTGTAGCCAGTGTCAAGTAAATGTTGAAACAAAAACCAGCAACTTCAAACACTAACCAGTACAGGTCTTAAAGATGTTGCAGACAATACAATACCAAGTAATGGATGGCTGAGTGGGGGTTCGTAATAGCTTATCTATACACAGCCCTTTATAGAAGATGTGGATGGCTCTGAAAAGAGCCTTTGGGGTGCAACTTCACTCACTATCATCAATTTAAGCCCTCTCCCCACGAATGCGGCGAGCCAGCTGGATGTCCTTGGGCATGATAGTGACACGCTTGGCGTGGATGGCGCACAGGTTGGTGTCCTCAAACAGACCCACAAGGTAGGCCTCGCTCGCCTCCTGCAGAGCCATGACGGCCGAGCTCTGGAAGCGCAGGTCGGTCTTGAAGTCCTGCGCGATCTCGCGCACTAGCCGCTGGAACGGCAGCTTGCGGATCAGCAGCTCGGTCGACTTCTGGTAGCGCCGGATCTCGCTGCTTGTGGACGTTGTACATCGTGGTGCGCACTAGGCTCCGCACCACGATGTACAACGTCCACAAGCAGGCGGTGCCGGGACGGTAGCGGTGGGGCTTCTTCACGCCGCCGGTGGCCGGGGCGCTCTTGCGGGCGGCCTTGGTGGCCAGCTGCTTGCGCGGAGCCTTGCCGCCGGTGGACTTGCGAGCGGTCTGCTTAGTACGGGCCATGATTTAAAAAAAAAAAAAAAAAGAGTATGGAGAACTCTCTGGCAAAGAGAAAGCTAGTGAAGTGTAGACGGAGTACATATATATAAAGCGAGAGAGCCTCGTTCTCATTGGATGAAACAGCACATTACCACAGCGACCTTATTGGTAGCTTTAAGAATAACTCTCCAGGCCCCGCCCCATTCATTTTAATATTTTGTTTCTTGATCTGTTTTTATACTTTTAATGCTTGTATTGTTCTTACATCTTTCACAAAAAGTTCTGTCCAAACTATACTTAGAAGGACCCATGCTGTTTGTGTACCAACGTTTTAAATTTGTGACCCCCAAAAGCCTCATCCATTCTTCTGAAAAGCGCCGGGGTATAGACAATTGTTGAACTAGATGTTTTGTTTTCTCTCTACAGAAAGATTGAAGATACACATGAAAAATCAAAATTTAAACTTTGAGGGAGTCTTTGGCACTAAGGAAAGTGTTTCGTTCCAGTATTAACATTATCAGTGAAGCAGTAATTTTAAACACGCTTTTTACCTGGATAAATGAGAGCTTTTTCCTAAAACCGCTAAGTGTATACTTTATATAAGGAAAAAGGGCCAAGGGAAAAAAGGTCACTACTGCTACAATTATTAGTTGGAGTGACAAGACAGTACAGTATGAAGCCACTTGAAACTACACATTACACAGATGTACTTCAACTAAATTCCAGTGTTATCCTAATGTGAAAAGACCAGTTACAAAAGGTGTCGGCAATCACGGAACATGTAATAAAATCACTCTCATAAGGATGGCATTGATGATTGGTACTTATTCAGGACACTAGTAAAAGTCCACACTATAAAATAGGAAAGTGACAGTGATTACATCACGATTAACACTTCCCTAGGAAAAGTAAGCAAAAGGCTCTTTTAAAAGATGAAGTGGTGGCTCTGAAAAGAGCCTTTGTTTTTATTCAAGATAAGAAGACTGATCTTATTTATTTCATTTCCCCTTGGCCTTGTGGTGGCTCTCGGTCTTCTTTGGTAACAGCACGGCCTGGATGTTGGGGAGGACGCC
>NC_034605.1:27497427-27519326 GCF_900095145.1 Mus pahari | reverse complement strand
TGGCGGCCGTGCTGGAGTACCTGACGGCCGAGATCCTGGAGCTGGCGGGCAACGCGGCCCGCGACAACAAGAAGACGCGCATCATCCCGCGCCACCTGCAGCTGGCCATCCGCAACGACGAGGAACTCAACAAGCTGCTGGGCCGCGTGACCATCGCGCAGGGCGGCGTCCTCCCCAACATCCAGGCCGTGCTGCTGCCCAAGAAGACCGAGAGCCACCACAAGCCCAAGGGGAAATAAGATCAGTCTTGTATAAATACAAAGGCTCTTTTCAGAGCCATCCACTTAATTCAGTAAAGTGCTGAAATACTATAGGCCTTAATGTAGATTTACAGAGCTAAAATTCCTGTTTTAAACTCAATGGCATAAGGAAATTTAACCAGTCAATTGACCTCCAGCTTCTCCGATAAATGGGTTAGATTTATCTTAAATTGGTAAGATTGCCTTCTAGAACATGTGTGCATATGAGCAAAGTGACCATGAAATTACTTTTATGCCAAGAGTAGCAAATTTCCATGGAACACCAGAATTGTAATTATTTGGCTACATAGTTTAAACCTTATGTCAGTGTGCGCCTTATGTCCTGACACAATAGGATAGGTAAAAAAGCCCTGTTAAGGACATCATGGACGGTTGCTTTTGATTTCTGGTTGTTTTGTTGATTTCTAGGCAGGGTCTTAACTAGTAGCTCTGGCTGTCTTGGAACTCATTAAGTTCAAGACTGGCTTCGATCTCACAGAGATCCTGCCTCTGCCTCCCTTTTGCTAAGATTTAAAGTCTTGGACCACTATGCCCAGCCAGTGGAAGCTTTGGGGCTTTTGGTTTCAGAAAAAAATTAAGGACTCAAAGCCAGTATTCATTAAATTTAAGTGGACTTGATTTGTTTTAATCATTCAATCTTGATTAATTCTATCTCATTATTTGTGAAAGTGGATCAGTTCAAAGACTGGGACTTTAAAATTATAAGTACTATAAAAAATTATAAGTACTAATATGTACTTATGGCAAAGTACTGTCCAGCTACTACTTAATACTCGTTGCTTGAATTAATGTGCATATTTCAAGGTATTCTTTTTTACTTATGTTAAAGGGTGTATGTTTGTAACATGCATTTGGTGTTCTCACAGACTTGAAGAGAGTCTCAGATCTCCCAGTGTAGAGTTATATGCTGATGTGATCTGACAGGCAGAAATAGGTACTGGATTCCAATTCATGTCCTCTGGAGAAGCAGCAAGTGTTCTTCACTGCTGAGCCATCTCTACAGCCTATTCATCCATCTGATTGTCCACTGACAATGTCACTGCAGACCAGGCTGGCCTGGCACTTACCTTATAGCCCTGATTAACTTCAAATTCGTAGCAATCCCCCTATTTTACCCTACTTTGTTCTGGGAATATAGACAAGAATCACTTTGTCCTGTTGAGAGTTAAATACATTGACAGAACAAGGTGTGTGACTGGAATCGTTTCTATATATTGACAATAAAAGGGAGAATTGGACAATGGGGGATTTAGTTCAAAGAAACCTCGAAACCTTTATAACTACATTCATTGCGGTACTGTCTAGAAAAAGCAATAGAAATCAATTTGTAGGCAAATTCCAATCCAGCAAGTAGGCCTCAGTATTCTGCACAGTAAAGGACTACGTTCTTTCAAAGAAAACAAAAGCGAAGATGAAAAACTGTGCCTTTACGTATGATAGTTATGTGGTATGAAATGCAAATAATTAAGTTCCAAGTACATAAAAGACATGTTTGTACTATGTAATTTGTCACTGAGAAAATCACTAGGAAATCCTACATGGCTCAAAAGAATATAGATTATCAAGTGTCTGTTTAATCAGCAGGGGCTAGTTGAAAAAATGGTCAAACAAGCACACATTTATCAGAAATAATTTCTACCCTGTGGACTAGCTATATTGCAACTTTTCATTACTTTTTCTATGGGAAATGATAATTGTGCTTTGAAATGAAACAAAGCGTCAATTGTCAGGTTCTTTCAAGTGAGAATCTCAAAGCACCAATTGGGGTGGGGGACTTAACAAATAAACAAACTGTGAGCCCCTAAAATATTTCTGAAGACTATCAGCAAACCTTTTAGACTAAGCTTACACACATCCCATGATGGCCTCAATTCCAAAATTCAAATATTTCTCAAGAGAAGTTCAAGCTCCTCCATGCTGTCCAGTGCTCCCTTTCTTGTTGTCCTCAGATGAAGAATCTGCATTTTCTACTTCCCTCAGGCAAATACTGAACATGGAACATAGGAGTTGGGGTGGAGGGCTAATGTTTCATTTTCAGAGCTAAGCAACCTGAAAAGACCAGAACCATCTATCATAGCCACCTCTTTGGGGTAAGTCAAGTCAATGGCATACTTGTTTTTTTCTTATGTAAGTACACTGTAGCTGTCTTCAGACACTCCAGAAGGGGGAGTCAGATCTTGTTACAGATGGTTATGAGCCACGATGTCGTTGCTGGGATTTGAACTCCGGACCTTCTGAAGAGCAGTCGGGTGCTCTTACCCACTGAGCCATCTCACCAGCCCAATGGCATACTTCTTTAACTCATTATTTTAATTGGTTAAAATTAAGGTAGACTAAGAAGATAGGGCCCTCAGCTTTACCTTCCTGATCCTCATATACCCCTCTTATTGAACACGAGCAACATAGTTGATCAAAGACTATCCAATCCTCAAACTGCAGAGAAAATATTAGCACATTATTAAGATGACCTATGAACCACTCTCAGGATGAAAATGTGCCTTACCCTCACCCATGGTCATTGTCTACAAAAATTATTTTCTAATTTTTATTCATGTTTTAATCTTGACTATACATTTCTTCATCATTTCTAGGTCTGTAGAGTAAATTCATAGACAACTTTCAAATTGATTTTTAAAGTAGAAATCAAGGAGTACATTTACTTAATTTGTTCTCAAATTAATATTAATATGCCTTCCCAGTGACAAATCACTCTGCACACGTAGCACACTTAGAGAGTATTAAGGGGAAGATATATATATATATATATATATATATATATATATATATATATATATATACCTTGTCAAGCTACCACTAATAATGACAATAAATAAAAGAGTTTCCTAGCTTATATGCACTTTAGACTTATGCATTCCACTTATATTGTCAACCTTAGATGGCTTCCAGATCCCAGCCTCAAGTTACACTTTGAACAATTTAAAAAGAAAGGAAACCACAAGTCTGGGCACTTGGGTAGCAGGGCGATTTACAGAAAATATATTGTCAGAATTACTTCTTAAGTACACCAGTATTACTCTTTTTGAATAGTTGTTATCCAGGTCCATCCTGCCCACCTGACAGAATTATGCTTCTCCTGATAAAAGCACTGGAGACTTAATGGCAGACCAGGACTTAATGGTGGATGTGATTCTGCACTGCCCCCTAGGGCTGCCCCTTAGAAGTAAGTTCTTTGATACTAGGGATGAGCATAATGGCAGGTTGTAAATTTCTTTTGTTATGGAAATAAAACCTAATTTGGTGGTCAGTGTTGGTAAACAAATGTTAGTGCTCTAGTATTCTAAATTTTGCTTATCTCTAATAGGCCTGGTTAACATACTCCTTATCTCTGGGGGATTTTGGAGGCAGTACTCCCTTAGCTAAATTCTAATGTGTGTTGCTTAAGGTCTCTCTCCTAAGCAATCTGTTAGGAAATCCTTTCAGCATCAGTTCTATCACTTTGAGCTTCTTCTACATCATATCAATAAAGAGGGTAAAAAGCTATGAAGGTCTTAAAGCCATTTCAGAAAATGAAACATTGTATCTAGCTTTTGAAACAAGGATAAAATGTTGCTAACCTAGAGTGAAACAAAAGCATTGCCGGTAAACGAACAATCTTTGAAGTTCTTTGTTTTTGATGTTACTTTTGTGTGTCTGTATTTAGTGTGTATCCCCAAGCACAAAAGCTAGCAGGAATGTGATGGTAGGAGGACAGTCTACAAGACTCCACTTTCTTCCTCTACCATGTGGCTTCCATGGGGTTAACCTGACATCCTCAGGTATGAACCTGATAAGCCACCATGCCAGCTCTGATCTTTGGAGTTCTGTCTTCTCCACTGACTACTAATAACTTGTATCGCTACACAATGAAAATGCTCCAGGTAAAAATTAATCCAGTGTTTGATTGTATCAATAGTAAAACCAAAATGAAAAGCTATATTTCTCTATAACCCCATTGTGGCCTTAGCCTTTCCATGCTGCACAACAGAGTTTTCCCTGTTTCCCAGTTTTAAGGTATTTTTATCCAAACTGTATATCTTTACTAAGGAAAAAAACCAAACTGGGGGAGAAAAAAAACCCAGTAACATAAAATGCCTGAATCTTCCTATAATCATAATTTAGGGGGTGGGGTCAGGGTCAAAGTATGGGGCACTAGTGTCAGGTCAGTGTTCATATATGTACCTGGAACTTCACAGTCTTCCAGGCAACCCCTCTTTCTTCACATTCCTGCCATTTTGTGTTCCAGGCTCTAGATGTGAAGCTGCTGAATCTGTGTGCAGACACACACAAAGAAATGCCTGGGAAAGAAAAGCTTTGGTTTCTGTTTCTCTGAGAATCTCATAAATCTAGTGTAACTCCTGGGCAGCTACTTCACCAATTCATCAAACTGTAGATAATTTTGGTATTCATTCTTACCAGACTCCAAGCTAATTAACCCTGGCTTTTCCTACCTCTGTGTTTCTTGCTCTTTGCCAAATTTCTCAAAATTAAATTGTATTGTGGCTTTTGCTCTAGTCATGAAATAAGTGTGGCCTTCTACATTTATTTCTTCAGTCTAACAGAACTTAAAGACTTGATGACAGCAATTGCTTAAAGAGTTAGTTTTAGTAGGCTGAAAAGATGGATCAGTGGTTAAGAACATATACTATTCATGCAAATGATCAGAGTTTGAACCTTAGTATCTACATCAGCCAGCTCAAAACTACCAGTGACAATGGACCTGACAGTTTCTTTTAGATTTCACATGCAAGTGCATACACACACACACACACACACACACACACAAACACACAATTTAATAAGGAAAAATAAGCCTAAAAACTAATAATGGATTGGGCATAGGCTTAGAATTTTCTCTAAATCTACTTTAATTAGAGTCAACCTCCCTTCTAGCCCAATGACTAGAGGTTCAGGGGAAAATGGTTAGCAGGAAAAGAGATCTGTGGACCAATTTAGAAGTAGTTCTTTGGGGAGATTCTACTCTTCATCGTCAGGATACCAGTAGTCCAGGTCAATAGCAAACACCAGCACCAGTCAGCAGAAACCTCAAGGCTCTGCCAAATCAGCATGAGGCAACTGAAGCAGCAAAAATCAGCCAGAATACCTCGAGAAGTTTTTTGCAGTTTCACTCTGTGAAATGAAGACCAGCAAAGGCCAGCAAAGCATTGCATGGCTTCATACTACAAAAGCATCCTTTCAATGTTTGTAGGGTTCCACTTATACTCTTTCCAAACATCACTTGTTATCTCAAGCATCCACTCCAGCAAAATTTCACATGTCCAGTGATGCTTTGTGATATATGCTTGGCTCAGGGAGTGCCTCTATTAGAAGGTGTGGCCCTGTTGGAGTAGGTATGTCACTGTGGGTGTGGGCTTTAACACCCTCACCCTAGCCACCTGGAAGCCAGTATTCTGCTAGCAGCCTTCGGATAAAGATGTAGAACTCTCAGCTCTGCCCGACTATGACTGCCTGGAAGCAGAAGTGCTCCCACATTAAGGTAATAGACTGAAGCTCTGAACCTGTAAGCCAGCCCCAATTAAATGTTGTCCTTTATAAGACTTGCCTTGGTCATGGTGTTCACAGCAGTAAACACTAAGACATGCCCTCTCACGTGTCTGCCTCAACAAAACCTCCTCTCACAAGAAACTTGCAGAAAAAAAATCACATGACACAACTGAGTTTCCAAAGAAACCAAAAATTTCCACTTCACTTGGGCTTCAATCTTACCCACAGAAGGCCAAAGGAGGAAATAAAGATCGTCCTCAGTTACACAATGAACTGTAAATGCAGAGGCCATCAGGGTTAAGGTGAAATCCTGCTCAAAAGAATCAGCTTTGTACTTCCTGAGGAAAATACACTTGGGAAAGGGATGTGATTTCAAAATTTCAGATAATGCCCATCTTGCTGAAATTTCGTACTTGAAGAATATAAATGTTAATGATTGCCCTTGCTGCCACATCTCTTGTCTTTATAAGTAAATAAATATTCAGGATCCACTTTCGTTTTCTAGGAAAACTGACATGACAGGTGTGTTTAAGAGCACTACCTGAGAGGCAGGCATGAATTTCAGGTATGCATTTCAAATACACACCAATGTATACTTTCATATGTTTAACCACAAACTTTAAATAATGTGAATGTTCAAGATACATATTAACTTGATGGCGAAAATGGCTTCAGTGCGGAGGGTTGGGGGACAAGATCCACAATTTAAAAAAAAAAAAAAAAAGGATGACTGAAACATGACAGGAGCTGGACAGATGGCTCAAGGACACTGGCTGTTCTTCCAGAGGACTGGGGTTCAATTCCCAGCAATGACACTGTGGCTAACAGCTGTCTGTTCCAGGGAATTTCACACCTTTAGACCTCTACCCAGCACTGGATATGACCAGTGAACACACATACAACTAAAACACCCACACATGTAAAGTTAAATTTGCTTAATTTAAAAGAAAAAAAGAGCAAGAACGTGCCCCACAATAAGTCTCCCCACCTCGCCCCCACTTAGGTCATTAAGGTTTGACCCTGGGAGTCCTGGGAAAGGGCTGTTTGCTTCTGGAGACCTTCCTCTCATGTCTGCCCATGTTCTTCATTTTCAGTATGGTATGCAAAGGAGCTATAACTAGGAATTTCTAACTTAACGTAAACCTGTATAGTAGCCTATGTAGCACGAGTTATTGATGTATGTCTTTCTCTTGAGAAGCATTGTCACAGTGAACCCAGCAGAAAAACTGGGAAATTAGATCATGCTGCATTCATTCTTCCACTTCCCCTATGTATTTTTTAGACAAGATTGTGAGAGAAAACTATTTAAAAGCATCTCAAAATATCTGGTGTCCATTCCCTGTTTCAACACACTCCTGTTTTCAGATTAGTAAAGTGACAAGGAAGGATTGAGATTCTTCCCAACATTATTTGGTCACTGCAGGAATATGCAAACGAGGAATTACTAATCTAAACTCTGATTGGACCAAATTTCTAAAACCTAAAAAAAAAAAAGACTATTTTGCAAGGGGTAGTGTAGGTTGCTTGACCACCACTAGGTGACTTTTGTACCCTGTGGATTCGTTTTATACTTGGTATTAATCGGCCATATTATAATTTGAAAATAAGCTGTCGCTGTCTCATTTGTGCCAGAAAATAAGATTCTATAATGTTGGCAAGAACAAATTATTTGTCTCGGACCCTCAGGTCTCCACAGATGAACCGCAAGACAACACAAAGGACCTTGAGAAACACTGCGACCCCATCTTTCTCGAGTTTTCGGGTAGTTTCTCGGTCTGCTCCAACACAAAACAAAGTGATCGTGCTGGTCTCAGGAAAGAAATTTAACTTACATTTTAAACACACACAAAAAAACTACACTTGTCATTTATGTGACACTAACTAACCTTAGGAAAATAATAACCACGGAAAGGCTCCGTAGGTGGAGCATGGTTCTGGGAACCTGGAGGTGAAAATCAGCAACGCTCCAAAGAGGTAGTGGCGGCCAGATAAACTACATTAGCAACTTCAATATATAGCAGAAAAAATGTCGGAGGAAGGGAAATGGTTAAACTAGAATTCTAGAGCACTTTGTCCTGGGAACATGCTTTGTGTATAGTAAGTCAGGTTCACAACCGGAAGACGACAAGAGTTAACGTTCGTCTGTGAAAAATCTCCGGGCTTACAAAACAACCATTAAAGGGTGATTATTTAAGGGGACGGAATTACCATTGGTTATTTAGCAATCAAAATTCGCCCTACAGGAATCAGCCAATCGTCAACGTACTTCCGCAAATTCCGACGGAAGCCTGAGTGCTGCTGGCCAGGATCCAATCAGAGCGACGCAGTTCCAGCATAAATAGCAGCAGCGCGAGAGCCTTGTTCCCGTTTCTCATCCTCTGCGATGGCTCGTACTAAGCAGACCGCTCGCAAGTCCACGGGCGGCAAAGCTCCGCGCAAGCAGCTGGCCACCAAGGCCGCCCGCAAGAGCGCCCCGGCCACCGGCGGCGTGAAGAAGCCCCACCGCTACCGTCCCGGCACCGTGGCGCTGCGCGAGATCCGGCGCTACCAGAAGTCGACCGAGCTGCTGATCCGCAAGCTGCCGTTCCAGCGACTGGTGCGCGAGATCGCGCAGGACTTCAAGACCGACCTGCGCTTCCAGAGCTCGGCCGTCATGGCTCTGCAGGAGGCGAGCGAGGCCTACCTTGTGGGTCTGTTTGAGGACACCAACCTGTGCGCCATCCACGCCAAGCGTGTCACCATCATGCCTAAGGACATCCAGCTGGCTCGCCGCATCCGCGGGGAGAGGGCTTAAGCACGTTTTCTACATTGGCACGTAAAAGAAACTAAAAAGGCTCTTTTAAGAGCCACCTACATTATCCATCAAAGATGCTGTGGTACTGGCTTGTAGAGTCTGCTCCAGGGTTTCCTGTTTTAGCCTTTCGTGATTGAGCGCCAACTACAGTCTGGGCTGCCTATTTTTGGAAACAAGGCCTTCAGGGTGGGTATCTTCTATCATGAGACCTTTAAATGAGAAGCCGGATAGGCATTTAAGACAATTACGCACTTTTAGCGTTACAGATGTACACAGTTGTAGAAGTCTAACAGTTGACATTTTACTTTGTTTCACCATCCAAACTTGTTAAATTGTTGGCCATTCAATAATTTTGGTTAGTTTTGATTTCAAAGCAAGGTTTCTTCTTTTCTATGGTTTCTGGTTTTTTGGGATTAAAAGGGCCTATGCCTGGCATAGTTTATCGTTTAATTGAGGATACCATTGAAATGACCTTCCCAACTACTGGGATTATAAACCAGTGCTACTACCTAGCCGAGTTTAATAGTATTTTGAGGGTTCAACATAAAGATTAAACTACCATTGATTTTTTTTTGCAGGGGGGGGGGAGGCCGGTTAAAGACTTTAATACGATGTGGTGGTTTACACCTATAATCCCAACACCTGGGAGACGGGGCAGGAAGATCTCTGAGCTAAACAATTTATTGTAGCAAGTTACATAGCAAAATCCTCGCTTTTTTACTAAAAAGACTCAAGAAAGTTCAACCATTTTTTTTTTCAGAGTTTAACAAGGAAATGAAAAGGAAAAAAAAAGAGAGAGAGCTTGTAAATCTAACTGATAGCAAAAGAGGAAGAAATTGATATTAGGAAGAAAATAGCCTCGCCCTTTTAATTAGTGTCTCAAAGCAGGTTCAGCCACTGGCATTGACAAGCAGCTATAAAAGGACTGGAGGGAATTCAAAGAAAACAGTTCTGGGGTATCAAATTCAAACAGGTTTGGGATTCTGGTCTGTGACCAATAATGATAGAGGGGGGGGAAAAAAAGACAGTCATACATGAGTTTAATTCACTCTTCCACCTCTGAAATCCCACCCCACGCCCTTGGCCAGCAGAGGGGCAGGCACAGTCTAGACAGAAAGTTCAGGTCACGCCAGGACTGCACAGTGTGACTCTGTATTGAGGGAAAAAGTATATCATCCCGTTAAGGTAATAATTATTTTTCCCAGGTTTTTAACACATCTTCAGGATAATGAGCTTTGGGGTTGGGGGGGGGGGGAGGTTGGAGGAGTCTTCTAGCAAAGTGATGAATAAAAAATGTTCTAAACTTTAGGCAAAATTAGAATGCCATGTTTCTACCCAAGGCCAGAGTTAGAACACAATTTCATTCTTCTGGCAAAAAGAAGGTGGATTTTCTCCCAATGAGATTTAAAGAAACCCTGATACCTCACTCCTTTTATTTTTCCATACAATAAGTGAAGTTCAGTTGCTTCTAAATCCTACTGCAAATCTTCACAACCAATAAAAATAATAGTTGATGCGCAAATGCTTTTGGAATGAATCATGAAAGAATTCAATCAAGATGACAGATGTACCTTTTTAAAATCCAATACAACTCATAACAAAAACACTTTAAAGTATCTCTTATACTACACAATTCAGTAATTTTTTATTGATAATATTTTATTACCAACATGTAATAATGTAAAAATGTATCTTTAAAAGTTCAGGCTTTCTTGCTAGAGAGATGGCTCAGAGGTTAAGATCACTGACTACTATTGCAGAGATCAAGTGCAATTCCCCACAACCACATAGTGGCTTACAACCATCGGTAGTGTGATCCAGTGCCACCTTCTGATGTATCTGAAGACAGCTACAGTGTACTCATATGCATAAAATAAATAAATCTTAATTTAAAAAAAAAAAAGTTCAGATGTTCACTCTGCAAGCTGAAATTCCTGTTTTGGAAAAAAAAAAAAAATACTGACATGGTACTTCCAGTTTTAAGTATTTTCTCCCACATTGAAATTTATGAAAAGTAATAGCTACACCTAGATTGTTCATCAGCACATACAGGGAGTGCATATACTCTGATACTAAAAGATGACAATCTATGTGACATATAGTGAGAGATACAGAATGTTGTGTAGTCATTTCAGAATAACAAGTATAAAAATTCTTTTAAGCCCCCAAATATGTCTCAGAATATTTACAAGGAAGCAGATGCCTATAATCCCAAAACTTGGGAAATTGAGGGGAAAGGACCAGAAATTGAAGATTATCCTTGGCTATATATCAAGTTTGAGTCTATCATGAAATAAATGAGAAATATCTGTCTCAAAATTCAAAATGAGGCTTTTAACACCAAGACTGGTAACCAAAGGCAGATGGATCTCTATTAGTAAAAAGTCAGCATGTTCTATATCAGGAGTTACATCTATATCCATCCGAGGATACATAATGATACCCTGCCTCAAAATAATTTCAAACTTCAAAGTAATATAATGACCTAAGTCTCAGAGGAAGTTTCAGAAATAAAAGTTCTTACCTTCAACACTCTTCTTTCCCCACCTTCTCCCAAAGCAAGGTTTAAAAACTCTTCCCCAAAGTAAGAAAACCAGACCTAGCTATTTTCCCAAAAGAAGCAACTACTAAAATATTCATCTTCACCAACCTCTTTAAGTCTTGCAGGTAGCAATAACAATAATAATCATAGTGATGATGATTTTAAAAATTCTACAGACCTCCCTCATCCAAAAGTTGATCAAAATGAAGCATTACCATTTAAAGAGTTGTGTCCATACCCAGGAAAAAGATGTAGCACAGAGGCAAAGAAGAATTATTAACAGAGCTGATCTGGCTGTATTTCTCCACACAGTATACCAAAAGTAAATCATAGGCATCTCCTATAATCATAAATCTACACAGTGGTATGTGATTTAAGCAGCTCTGTCTCTCACATGCAGAAAATTAAAACAGCATCTTTTTGTTGTTTCTTTTTTCTAGAAATTGACTCTTGAACCTGTTTGTGATGTCACAATGATGTGAAAAGACAGCAAGTCCGGTAGCATTCTAGAGACTGGTCCTCCATCTCATCTTTACCCAGCTGGTTGTCCAGGGTGGGGAAATTGAGTCAGCAGTCAGCCTTTACAAGTTTAGTGCTGCTCCTCTGATCAAATATCAAGTCTTTTTTCTGATATTTTTGATGTTGGTGCTTTTCTCCTTATTGTCTTGCCTCTGTTGCAGAAGAATTACAAAATACCAAAAGCCTGAAGCATTCCACCTGAGCCAGTCAGCCATATGAAAACAGACTACAGGTAACTAAACAAATCTTGAGCAGTACAGGTATGGATATACCTTCCTACAGAGTGAACTTTAAATGTGGTCTTAGAATAAAGAATATGCAGTACACCTAAAATTATGACACTATCAATGCTTTTTTACTGAAGAATAAAGTGTTTAAATAACCAATGGTTTGGAGTCCAAAGGCTCCTTTGCTATATAAAACTAGCATGTCTTTTGTTATTATGGTATTTTCCATGACAATGACCTTCAATGATGGATAAGAAAAGAGATGATCCATGAATAACCAAGAGCTTTATCTCACAAAAATGTTAGCAAAAATGCAAGTAAATTCAAAAATAGCCAGGCAGTGGTGGCACACGCCTTTAATCCCAGCACTTCAGAAGCAGAGGCAGATGGATCTCTGAGTTCAAGGCCAGCCTGGTCTACAGAGTGAATTCCAGGATGACCAGGGCCAGCTATACAGAGAAACCCTGTCTCTAAAAAACAAAAACAAAAAAATAAAAAAATAATTTAAAAAATGGCATTTCTTTATTTTCCTTATATTTCCTTATTTCCTATTTTTTTAATCCATCCACAAATAGTAATATTGACATTTCACATACTGATGTTTTTCCATTTTATGGACTCCCCAAATTTGAAGTGGCATGATTGAGCAGGTAAGGGAGATGGTAAAAAAAAATCAGATCATAGAGTTCAAGGTCAGAAGAATATTCCCATGTGCTCATAAACATTCTAATATATGTGTCTGCTACATGCTAATATATTTATTTTAAGTCTCTAAATTCAATCAGTATCAGACAATATTCTAATTCAGTCATGGGATTTTGGAAATTCTGCCAAATATATTAACAAAGTAGAGGGAAACAAGAGAAAAATGAGCCTGCATCTGCCTGGGACTAAAGCCATTAACATGGCATCTGGCATTCAAATCAGGTCTTATCCCACTGGAAACTTGCTCAACAGTCTAAAATTTCCTTTCTGTTGTGTAGTCAATGAGAATAGCTGTGGTAAAGCTAAACACAAAAAGAAACATTTTTAAGACAATGACCTTTAAGGACATAAAGTGTGGGGGATGAGAAAAGTAGTGAGTGTGATCAGATTTTACCTGTGTATTTATTGGGCATTCTTTAACATCATCAGATAATCAACTCCATCAGCAGACAGAAGGAACACTCATAACATGAACTTCATTGGAAGGCACAGTAACTGCAGAGCATTCTACAAACATCTGGTTACACATACACTTCTGATGTCATAGGCACTTCAAAATGTAATGGGAACTTACCTATCCTTTCCTTTTTTTTTTTTTTTTAATTACATGAAATCAAATTCAGTAATTCAGTTCCTATCACTATAGCTTTACCTTATCTGGAGTAGATGTGAAGGGAGGGTGAAAATTACACAAGCACTGGCCTGAAGAGGTGAAAAAAACATCTTTTAGGAGCCTGTGTTCTCCCAACACGTGGATCCCCAGATTGAACTCAGCTCTTGAGGCTTGGCTACGAGATCCTTTGCCCACTATTCTCTAATGAAATAAATGCTAGACTGAAATGTAGACAATACAGAATTGATGGCTTATAACAGGGGCTTGCCTCCAGACCTGAAACCAACATAGGAGAAGAGAGCTGACTGTTGCAGGTTGTCCTCTAACCTACACCCTACACACACACTTACACACACACACACACACACACACACACACACAAAAAAATATAAAAATATTTTTTTAAAATGATATGTAATTTCTTCTTATGAGGAGCTCAATTAAACATCTGTAGAATTCTTAAATCATCAGGATGAAAGAAAACTAAGCCCCCACTCTCAAAAAAACATAAATGTATATGCATACATATGTGTGTATATATACACAAACACACACACACACACACACACACAAACTTAATACTTTCAATAATGAAATGGAAATGACATCCACAAAATTTGAATCAGCTTCCTACAGGACAGTTTGTGTTGGTTTGTGTTTTTAATGTGTTTGTTTTGTTTTGTTTGCCCGAATTTGAGAAGTTAAACTGCAAACCAAACCTTCCAAAATTGTTTTTCTTTCACGTCCTCAGCCTACTACTGGTCTACTGACCAAAAAAGGGAGAACAGATAAGCTCAGGACAATGTATGAGGAAGGAATGTGCAGAACTGTCAATGGTGTTCAATTTCCTTACTAAAACTTAACCACCAGGGTATTTAAAAAGCTTCCACACTTATAGTGACAATGTGATCCGTGGCTAAAAACTCCGAAGGTGGCTAAGTTTTGGGGAAATTGGAGCGCTTTCAATTTCTCGGAAAACACAATAAAAATTCATAGGACAGAATTCCAGAGCTCTGAGATGAAGAAAGGGGCGGAGACAGAGAAAAAAAAAAAGCGTCTCGGTACATAAACCTAAGTCTTAATATCACAATCTCTGATTGGTGCAATGGCCATGACTGAAAGGACGGCTTGATTGGTTAATTCTCAAAACCACGGTGTGTAGTCGGATTGGAAAGGAAAACTTCAGAAGCTCCAGACTGTAGCCACTATTGAGTAGCTTGCTAGAAACCCCCTATGCCTTGCCTTATATCATGCCTAGGTGACATTAGAAAGGACTTCCCGCCAAACTCTGGGATTAAAAACAGAAGCCATATACTGCCGGCCAGAAGCCAAAATAGAGGTAAAAATGATCCAATATATCGCTAAGTTAGGGATTACAGAAGCTCCAGAATGTACCCACTACAAGAGTGCACAGAATTTTAACTGCTTCAGACCACGTAGCCAGAGTCAGCTGACATACCAGGAGAAAACCAGAAGGCTCAGCTCTTTTGAATGAGGTTGTGGGTGGCTCTGAAAAGAGCCGTTTGAGATTTTCAAAGCAGGACGCGCCACTCTACTTCTTGCGAGGGGCAGCCTTCTTTGCCTTGGTGGCCTTCGGCTTAGAAGCTTTAGGCTTGGAAGCCTTAGCCTTGGGAGCCTTGGCCTTGGCTGGACTCTTGGCTGCCTTCTTGGGCTTAGCAGCCTTCACCTTCTTCGGGCTCTTGGAAACTTTCTTGGCGCCGGCAGCTGCCGCGGGCTTCTTCGCCTTCTTCGGGGTCTTCTTGGCCGCCTTTTTGGGTGTGGCAGCACCGGTCGCCTTCTTGGGCTTCTTGGCTGCTCCCGCAGGCTTCTTCGCCTTGGCCGCGCCTGCCTTCTTGGCCTTGGGCTTGGCCTCGCCGGAAGCCGCCTTCTTGTTGAGTTTGAAGGAGCCGGAGGCGCCGGTGCCCTTGGTCTGCACCAGGATGCCCTTGTTCACCAGGCTCTTCAGCCCGAGCTTGATGCGGCTGTTGTTCTTCTCCACATCGTAGCCCGCGGCCGCCAGCGCCTTCTTGAGAGCGGCCAGGGACACGCCGCTGCGCTCCTTGGAGGCGGCCACAGCCTTGGTGATGAGCTCGGACACCGGGGGTCCGGACGCCTTGCGCTTCCCAGCAGCGGCGCCGGTCTTCTTCGCCTTCTTCTTCACAGGTGTCTTCTCCACAGGTGCAGGGGCAGCAGGCGCCGCTGGAGCGGTCTCAGACATATTTTAGGCTTTACTAGTTAAGCAGAAAGTAAGCACAAACAGTCAGAGAAGGTTGTTCCTAGTGCTGCGGGCTCTGGGTTTATATAGAGAGAAGCTGCGTGGTGATTGGTTCCCTGCGCTGTGCGCCGTGCGCCGCGCTGCCAGAGAAAGGATCTTCAGCTTTGCCTTGTGGCTGTGTTTGTTGCCCCTCAAAAAAGTATAAAAATACAAGAAATATGGGCACGAAATAATTAGGGACTTGGGGGAAACTGATCCGAGAGCCTGTAGGCTACATTCTTGCCTTAATTTGTACAGCTATGTTCAAAATCGGCACCCGGAAACTTCTCTGATTGCCCCAACTCTCTTTCAAACTTGACGAAAATTGGGACAACTTTAAGGTTTTCCTTAAAAATACTACTTCTCTCGTGGTCATTAGCAAACTTTTGTTTCAGGACATGGTTCCTCACATTCTTATCCTTTCAGGACTCTATGGAATAACTTGCTATCACGGAAATACGAAGGGAAATTTGAGTTTTTCGAGAAAGCAACAACACAAGCTCCCAGGGCTATCTGCACCAAGCTGTAGGAATTGGCACTAGATGGGAAAGCAGTGCGTACCGGGGGAATGATTATTGTAGAAAATATCGATTGGTTTTTTAAAGATATTTGAAATACCAGTGTGTAATTCCTGTTCGGTTTCATGTTTTAGTGATTTAGCCATTTTTTTGTTGGCGGGATGAGTCTGTGCCATCCCTATTGTAGATCAACAGCTGAAAGCACATATTTTTCAGATTTAGTAGAGAAGTGTAAACCAACCCTCACATGTACAGAAAAAAAGATACCTAGGTCAAGAAAGAACAAAAGTTTAGCAAGTGGGAGCTAAAGAACAGTGAGATATAACCTGACTTAACAACTCGCTCCGTGTTTAGAGTACACAGTTTACAGCTGAATTATACACAGTATGTTTCAGGACACTGTGTTATGCAGCTGTTTCCCCTTGCCAACATTTATCATAGCAGTTTTCTGCATATTTCCAATTTTAAAATTATTTTAATTTCATTAAAAACAAGCAGACTTTGAAAGAAAATCTTTTTTTTTTTAATTTCCATGATAGCTGTTGACCTCATTACATATATTACATATATAATACAGTCTGTCACAAACAAAAGAATTAGCAGGTGGTATCCACGGAAGGGAAGGACTTAAGCATTTCATAGTCAGCTTATCATTATAACTGCAGCAACAATAAGGTTCCTGGAAAAGGGATCAACTGTGGGACTACAAACTTGAAACCATAAGAAGCTTCACTCATTCCCACTCATTACTGTGGAGGCTAATATCACAAATGTGGTTTTGGTCTTAACTCCAAAATATAATTACATCCTGAAAAACAGCAGATTATTCTCTGTAGTAAGGCTTGCACTATTTTGTAGAGATTAAGAGCAGGCAATAAAAATCCCTAAGAGGCCGGGCATGGTGGCGCATGCCTTTAATCCCAGCACTTGGGAGGCAGAGGCAGGTGGATTTCTGAGTTCGAGGTCAGCCTGGTCTACAGAGTGAGTTCCAGGACAGCCAGGACTACACAGAGAAACCCTGTCTCAAAAAACAAAAAAAAAAAAAAAAAAAATACCTAAGAGATGTGAGAGCCATAAAACTTATGGCTTTGTCCTCTTCTCTCAATTTTGTGTTAGATAAGCATATACACACACATACACACAAATGCATATACCATTACCATAGTAACAGGTGAGAGATAACGGCCCCATGAGTTATTCTACAGGAGACATTCTTGGGCACTCTAATACCTAGAGACTCTCAAATCATATAGGAAAGGGTAGTTGTATAAAATAAAAATCAATTTGGTTATGGTAGTCCATGCCTTTAATCAAAGTACCTGGGAGGCAGAAGCAGGTGGATCTCTGAAATTAAGGACCATCTTCAGAGCAAGTTCCAGGACAACTATGGCTACATGAAGAAACCAAGCACTGTTTCAGAAGGAAAATAATAGGGCTAATAAATAGGTAGCAAGAAAAGATGTATAGAAAGGGAAGAAGACAACTTTAGTAGGATATAATAAGTAGTAAGAAAACAATCATAATAGACGGGGAAGAAGATAAATTTAAGACAAATGTGCTCAAAAGGTCTATAAAAAAATTAGAATTATCAAGTTTATATATCAAGTTTATATTCCTTTCCGTTGACATTACATGAAGATAGTGGCAACTTGAAACTCACATCCAAGTACAAACAATATGTATTAATTTCATTTTCTAAAATGGGCAACTTTAAATATTTAAATCTCCCCCCCCAGGCACCCACTTTCTCTCTCCCCTCTGTAACACCTTTTAACTGTGTGTGGAAGCTAAATAGCATCTTGCATACTTGAGGAGTATTCTAAATCCTCCGTCTTGTTTGTTTGTTTGTTTGTTTGTTTGTTTTTTGGAAAGGCCCGTTCTCCAGTGTGCAATACATCCCCATCTACAGTCTAGATAATTGAAACTGTGGTCAATAAGTTTCAGGGCAAGGTCAATGCAAGCCAGATATGGCTGCTTCGCTGGGGTACTTACTAGGCAGCAGGAAGGAATAGGCTGAGCTGATGTCATGTCACATTTCTCAGCCTGAACTCAATTGGTTTCCTCTTAAGTGACCTTTGAGTTCCTCGGGGGGGGGGGGAGGAATCCACTGTGCTAGTTAACCACACTGTTCTCACACTAGTGTTGACATTCTGCTATGTACAGAGTGAACGGGGTGAGGACTGGTCATTTTCTGGAAAGAAGCACAGGAAAGCTCTGTGGGATGACTAGGATAAGCTAAATCCCAAGCACATCCTGAGTACATGGAAGTTACTTTTCTTTTCTCTCTTCCATTACCATAGAAATGTCTCACACAAGCACTAGCCAAAGCACATCTTCAAGATGACCTCTCTCTAGACAAGGATGGGGCTCAAACCAGTACTACAGAGGCTAAAAAGAAAATGGTGGATAGCAAGGCCATGAGACACAAAAGTCCTCTCCAGCAACAATAGCGTTTATTAAAAAGATTATTTCCTCAACCCTGAGCAAGGTTCCATCTTTCCAGTTCAAACAGCATCTTATCAGTCGTGGCGCACGCCTTTAATCCCAGCACTTGGGAGGCAGAGGCAGGCGAATTTCTGAGTTCGAGGCCAGCCTGGTCTACAGAGTGAGTTCCAGGACAGCCAGAGAAATCCTGTCTCGAAAAACAAAAAGAAAGAAAGAAAGAAAGGGGAAGCAGTATATATTCAATCAATACTAGCGCCCTTTGTAGAGACTTGAAAACAAGCTGTGTGCAGGCCTCTGAGAAATGCAAAGAACTTGATAATAAGTGAGATTTTAAAATGCTTGCAAAATTTTAGACATTACATGTTCGTAATCTTCCACCTAAAAGATAACCTTACTGTACTATGTCTGGTTGTGTAGATAAGTGTATGACTACAACCTCCTTTTTATAAATGATGAGTGGTTGGGAGAATTATAAACTATCGGCTGTCAGAACCTACAAGTACGCTCCTGAAGGACACAAACCAGAACTAAGAACTCCAAGAGAAAAGCGGAAAACTCATATTCCCCTCACCACAGGGACTGTGCCTTCCGCCAGGAAATAGGATTCAGCCATTGAGGTAAAGGGGCGGATACAGAAGCACCTTCCCGCCCGCGCCTTTTCAGTCCTCTAAAAGGTCCGCAATCGGCATATATATAGCAGCTGTAGAGGGCGCTTGAGGAACTTCAGCTCTCAGTACTCTGTAGTCATGTCTGGTCGTGGCAAGGGCGGTAAGGGTCTTGGCAAAGGAGGCGCCAAGCGCCACCGTAAAGTTCTACGTGACAACATCCAGGGCATCACTAAGCCCGCCATCCGCCGCCTGGCCCGGCGCGGAGGAGTGAAGCGCATCTCCGGCCTCATCTACGAGGAGACCCGCGGTGTGCTGAAGGTGTTCCTGGAGAACGTGATCCGCGACGCCGTCACCTACACGGAGCACGCCAAGCGCAAGACCGTCACCGCCATGGACGTAGTCTACGCGCTCAAGCGCCAGGGCCGCACCCTCTACGGATTCGGCGGCTGAGCTAAACAGGTTTACAACTTTGCATGAAAAGGCCCTTTTTAGGGCCACTCACTTTGTCATAAAAAGCTGTTTGCATTTCTCGACCTTAATTGTGCTTACTGTCCCTAAAGTTCAAACAAAATGGCGGAGACAATTCAAAAGGTAGACCTAGGCTGTGAAAATGCTACCCCAGTACTTTGGTAATTATACCATCAGTCTACTGGTTTCCCCTAATGCTTAAGCTGAGTTTTACTCCCTTGAAGGTGTTTAAAAATGTTTTAACCTGTGTGCTCTTTCCCTGTATCCTCGTTTACAACCTTGTATTCAATTGCTCGCCTGCCAGCTCTTCCTGACAACACTCCAAAGGGAGAATTCCATTACCAGTTAACAGACTGGTTCTTATTTTCTAGGTGGCCTTATCAACATAGCCTTGTTACCCTGCAATGAGCCAGGCTTTCCACATTGAGAAGGATTTAACTACTAAATGACTTGTTGGCTTCCAAATTTACAGCTCCTGCTATACATGAGTTCTCAATAAACCACTCAAGCAGTCAAATTGATGGGCCCAAAAGCACACTAATGACGCTATTGCTACTCCTAACTTAGCAATATCAAGATTACACGCTTCCTCGCACACATCCTGTTTTTCTCATTCTTCTGTATGCTTTCTGGGTCCTTTTCAAATTATTTTAATGATAAGTTATCTCTTTTTCCCTGCACTGTTTTTTAAGCAATTTTAAATTGCTTTCATCTCTTTCGTACAAAAAAAAAAATTTTTAAGATTTATTTATTTATTATATGTAAGTACACTGTAGCTGTCTTCAGACACTCCAGAAGAGGGCGCCAGACCTCGTTACGAATGGTTGTGAGCCACCATGTGGTTGCTGGGATTTGAACTCAGGAGCAGCCGGGTGCTCTTACCTGCTGAGCCATCTCACCAGCCCCCAAAAATAAAATTTTCTTAACTGATTATCCTGTATCTAAAAAATAAGTCCCAGAGCAATGCCTTGGAGCAGTGAATCATGAAGCTTCTGCTTCTCCCACAGGATCTCTCTCTCTCTCTCTCTCTCTCTCTCTCTCTCTCTCTCTCTCTCTCTGGGTGTGCGTGTGTGTGTGTGTGTGTGTGTGTGTGTGTGTGTGTGTCTCTCTCTTGCCCTCACTCTCGCTCTCCCCCACCCTCTCTCTCTCTCTCTCTCTCTCTCTCTCTCTCTCCCCCCCCTCTCATCATTGCTCTAAAGAGTTTCTAATACAAAATTGTGTCATCCATTTAAGTTGCCTCAAATTTCTGAATAAAAATAATGAATAAAATCCAATATATAAATGTAGCCTCTACCACCTTAACAACAACTCTACTGGGGGCAGGGTAGATAGGTGTGGGTGTGTGCTTGCACACGCATGTGCCCTTGTACCCTTGTGTAACTTACTGGTCTGAAGCATTTGGAAGTAAATTTCAGACAGACATCATGAAATTTTGTCCTTGAATACTTAAACATGAACCCAAGATTAAGGAATATATTCCATGACTGAAAACAAAAGAAATAATAATAATAATAATAATAATAATAATAATGTGTCCAATTCACATCTCTTTGTTAAAATCTCACTATCCTTAAGAGCCAGAATACAATTAATTATTTTATCTGGCTACTAAATTGTTCAAGTCTGTTTGAAACTTGAACTACATGCCACACAGATACTGTTTGCTTGGTTGTTTTGTTTTGTCTTGTTTCCTTTTTTAAAGATAAGGTCTCTCTCAACTGGCCATTCTGTTGAAGTTCACCGTGAACCAATGATCCTCCTGTTTCCACCTCCCAACTTCTAGGATTATAGACATACCACCATGACCCCAGTACACATGGCTGGAGAAGTATACTAGTTTAGCGCTCTTCCAACTGAGCTAGAACACTAACCCCACTTCTTATTATGACAAGATTTTTTTTTTTTAAGAAACAAACAAATGTCACAGAACATTCTACATCCTGGACATTAGTGTATGTTCCTCTTAAGATGAGATTTAGCAGGCTTCCTTCTTTACTGTAAACATCAGATTGAGAAAGGTGAGGATCTATATTTTGTTTGGTTCTTTGTAAACAGTGTTTTCCTGTGTAGCCCTGGCTGGCCTTGACTTAAATCTACAGACCTTGCTGGCTTAGAACTGAGATTTGCTTGCCTCTCTCTGCCTCTGCTACCCAAGTGCTGGGACTAAAGCCGAGTGCCACCACGCTGAGCAAGGTTATATTTCTAAGAAGTGAGTTTAGGTTAATGCTTAGTGCTGCTAAATTACACCATCTGGACAAAACTGAAGAAAGTTTCATTTAGCAGTCTCAGTTAAAAAAAAAAAAAAAACCTGTGGGAGTGCCAGGCAGTGGTGGTGCACTCCTTTAATCCCAGCACTTGGGAAGTAGAGGCACGTCTACAGAGTGAGTTCCAAGACAGCCAGGGCTACACAGAGAAACCCTGTCTGGAAAAACCAAAAAGAAAAG
>NC_034605.1:27494149-27497222 GCF_900095145.1 Mus pahari | reverse complement strand
GGGAGGCAGAGGCAGGTGGATTTCTGAGTTCGAGGCCAGCCTGGTCTACAAAGTGAGTTCCAGGACAGCCAGAGCTATACAGAGAAACCCTGTCTCGAAGAAAGAAAAAGAAAGAAGAAGAAGAACAAAGAAAAAGTGTGGGAATACTTAACATACACAGTATAGTTAATACCTTAAAACTATCTTCTACAACTGCCATCCTAATGCATGGGAAGTCTAAGGAACATCACTATGGGATGAAACAAGACTGCTCAAGTAAGATGCTGTTAACAAAAACAAAACAAAAAAAATTAAAAGGTTAAATGGCTAACTACCTTTGACTGGGTTGTTGATAAGGTGATGCAGGTGGACACACTGAGGAAACCCTCATTCCTTTAGTAAGTGACCCTTAGGTTAAAGTGCATAACCCTGAAAAGAGCCTTTTGCAGATACTGGCCTCAAAGCACCTCTCCAGAGTGCTTGGACCACGTCCGCGACGGTAACAGCCTTGTGATGTGTGTGTTCTCCAGAAACACCTTCAGCACCCTGTTGATCTCCTAGTAGATAAGGCTGGGGTGCTCTGTGCGGGGGGGGGGGGGGGGGGGGGGGGGGGAGACCTTAGTAATAAGTTTAGTGATACACTGGATCCTATCCTGCCTCCCTTGGCCAGGCCTTTCTCTCCCTTGCCCAGACCAGACCCCGAGTACAAGAGGACATTTCATTATGCTGATACATAGGGTTAAACACCTAGATAAAAAACCTTTGCGGTCCTTATTCAGTACAGGAACTAAAGCTAGGGAAAGCTATCCCGCCCTCTTCGCCACGGATGAAAGGAACTAGGTATGGGCATATACACGAAAACGCAAAGGTGAGAATAGAACGCTTGGTTTATATACCAAGTGTGCTTAAATTACTAAATCCACCTAATCTGAGGTTACTTGCAGCAGTTAGCCTTATGTGAAGCCACAGATGTAGACAGATGAATCTGTATCAACAGCAGGCAAGAGCTGCTTCAGAATAGATCAGGAATGCATGATTTTAAGACTTGGCAGGATGGGGTGCAGGCCTACTCTGCCTAACTAGAAATAGCAAAATTACTGTACAAGACTCCAGTTCCCTTTAAGAAAATTTGACAGCAAATCTTTGAGTGCACTAGAGTAGTGTTAAGGGAAGAAGATAAGTAAACATTAAGCAACACTCTTTATAAAACAAGGCTAAAGACAAATCAGCATCGTACATAAGACTAAGTAGGGATGTAGAAGGCATTTCAACCACATTTAACAGTGGTGCAAAACCTATGTAACAGCACTTTTTATAGAAAGGTGTAGGTGGCTCTGAAAAGAGCCTTTGGGTTTATGTTCTTTCAAATTAAAATTAAGCCCTCTCCCCGCGGATGCGGCGAGCAAGCTGGATGTCCTTGGGCATGATGGTGACACGCTTGGCGTGGATGGCGCACAGGTTGGTGTCCTCAAACAGACCCACAAGGTAGGCCTCGCTCGCCTCCTGCAGAGCCATGACGGCCGAGCTCTGGAAGCGCAGGTCGGTCTTGAAATCCTGCGCGATCTCGCGCACCAGGCGCTGGAACGGCAGCTTGCGGATCAGCAGCTCGGTCGACTTCTGGTAGCGCCGGATCTCGCGCAGCGCCACGGTGCCGGGACGGTAGCGGTGGGGCTTCTTCACGCCGCCGGTGGCCGGAGCGCTCTTACGGGCGGCCTTGGTGGCCAGCTGCTTGCGCGGGGCCTTGCCGCCAGTGGACTTGCGAGCGGTCTGCTTAGTACGAGCCATTTCTACAGAGAAGTGGGAAACGCAGATCCTAGGCCTGAGGGTGCCTTTTATAGAAGGAAGATGTTCCTGATTGGTTAAAATCTTCAAATGCCTGTGATGTATACGGAAGTATTTGGTAATTGGATAACCGGTCTCAACTTTAAATTTGTGACCAATAGAAATCTGACTTATTTCCTGGCTTACTGGTCTTTGTTAAATATTGCTTCCTCAGCGACATTGTTGCCATGAAGTACCGTAATTGTTACATTTTGCTTTAAAAAGATTTAATAAGAGATACTATGTCAGAGCGGCTCCAAAGGTTACTTGTCGAACTTGGTTACCCTAACTGAGTTTTGTCTTTTTCCTTACATTATATTTAAGGAGATGAAAGGGAGCAGTTTACTATCCGGACCACAATGAAATCGAACAGGCACGCACAACTTTGTACATCTTTTAATGAGTTTTACAAATGTCTTAGCATGAGTAAACCTAATTATCTTCAGAAAAACACTAGCATGATTTCTATAACTATGTACAGGATTCATTGAAATTGCACAATTGAAGCGTGGCAGTACCTCTGAAGATTCTTGGGCCAAATGAAAAGCATGCCCACTTTTGCCGGCCTGTACAATAATTACTTCTGGAAGCTCTGGGTGAATAGTATGTGATGTATCCCATTCTTAATCTTTCTTCATAGACTATTTTAAAACAGGAAACCAACTTTACATGTCACTAGAATTTATATATGAATTTTGTATCTAGGGGGACAGAATTTATTGATACTACTGGACAAAATAACTTTTAAAAGAAAAATGGCTTTGCCTTTAGTCCAATAGCAACAAACATAACTTCTTCCTAAAAACTATTCCGTCTAGTTTTCATAATTAGAGTCTATTGGCTAAACTTAGCCAATCAGAAGAAAGAAACATGAACCTTCATTTGAATAGAGACCTGTAAACTTCGGTCCGCTTCCCTTTCATAATATATATTCAACGAACCACTGAGTGAATGTGCTTCCTTTGATTGGACAGTTAGTGCTTGACGTTTGCAGACTCTCTGACAAGGACAACCACAGCTTTATTTAAAGAGCAGGAAAGGAACGGGGTAGTTCAGTATCTCTTTCTTGTCCTTGTTTCATTTTCTATTCACTATGCCTGAGCCCGCCAAGTCCGCTCCCGCCCCGAAGAAGGGCTCCAAGAAGGCCGTGACCAAGGCCCAGAAGAAGGACGGCAAGAAGCGCAAGCGCAGCCGCAAGGAGAGCTACTCGGTGTACGTGTACAAGGTGCTGAAGCAAGTGCACCCCGACACCGGCATCTCCTCCAAGGCCATG
>NC_034605.1:27460071-27492802 GCF_900095145.1 Mus pahari | reverse complement strand
CTGCTGGGATTAAAGGCATGCGCAACCACGCCCGGCCCGATTTATAAATTTCTAATGTCCACTCATGTTCATTATGTAATATTTGTCTAGCTTGTTTGCCTTTTAAGTTTTAGCTATTTGGATAATGAACTAAGGAATTTAAAAAAAAAAAAAAAACTTCAATGGCCTATAATGGTGCACATATAATGGTCTACAGAGTGAGTTCCAAGACAGCCAGGGCTATACGGAGAAACCCTGTCTTGAAAAACCAAAAAAAAAAAAAGATGATTCAGTAAAATTGTAATTCTCTCTGTGGACTGTATCTATGATTAAAAGCTTTATTTTGATACTAGAAGTGCTTCAATACAAAATTGTGACTTTAAGGGCTAAACCTAAAGTCCTAATTGTATGAAAGCTGCTAAGTCATTGTAAACTCTAAGGATAATTAAGAAATCCAAGGTGATAATCAGTCACCTATAATTAATCAAATCCTTTAATGTGTTCAGAACTATACTTGCAGTCATGCTAAGTTCTAATGCTATTAATTACAGGAATAGCTTTATTTAGCCTCCTATATACGTTTTAGTTAAATCTAAAACAAGTCATTAGAAACAAGCAAAGCTTGACTATTTAGATATACTTCAGACAGGTAGTCTTCAAACACTTCAGAGATCTCCAGAATGTAGTATTTAAGGAGGTTTAACAAAAAAAGCTTTTCATGATAGAGAGACACATCAGTTCCTGGCAGTACCCCTAATCAACTCCAAAGATAATGGCTACAGAGGCACCTATATCTGTACCTTGCTTTAAATGGGGCAAAGCTGGCCATTGAGCAAAACCTACCCTATATTCAACTGCGGACAGTACACTGTCCAAATTGTGGACAAGTAGGCCACTGGGGAATTGACTGCCTCAATTTGCTAGACAAGGTAGGAGAGTTCCCCGGAGGTCCTACTCTACGGGAAGATCCATTGGATCTTTTGGGTCAAAAACTCTTGTATCTCTCCACCTACCACAGAGGAACCTAGCATTCCAGGTATCAGATAAAGTCTCTATCACTTTCAATAAGTTCAGAAGCTGTTTGGTCTGTACTTCTGGTTTACTCAAGTGAACTTCACCCTTCTCACATCTCGCTGACGCACCAGGTCATTGATAGATTTGTCAGTTTCACAGCAGCAAGGAAGGCTTCAGCTGCCTTCTCAGTCATCTTCCTGTGTAAAAATCAGGCCACAGGCCTCACTCTCCTAGAGCTGTTACTATCTTTGTCTAGAAACAGTTTACCATGTTACCAGACTCAGAGAAGAGATAAACTCAAAAACCAGATTTCAATGTAAACTTTTACTGTTCCTTCATTTAAAGGAACCCCACTTTACAGCTGCTGTGGCTTGTCGTAAATAATTGCATAGGAAAATGGTGTAGAGTTTATATGTAAGGTCTGAGAATATGAAAGCTTACGTTGTGAGGGTCTAAGAAAGTGTTTTAGGGTCTAAGGAGGTGTTGTGAGGTATGTACATTCAAGCCATAACTTAAGGTTAGTAAATGCAGGTTATGAAGGTTGAAGCTTAAGTGGTGATAAAGAAAGTGATTTGATGTATATAAATTGACTGAAAAATGCTTCAGACTTCTTTGTCTCACTGGGCTACTAGAAGACTTCAAAACCAGAGTTTTAACATTAGACAGTGGAATTCTGAAAACTAACTGTGGCAAAATACTACTATTTTTATAGTCACAAGCTCAAGTTTTTACATTTCCTTTGGTTGTCTTCTAAGTCTAGACTCAAAGGTACTTGTGCTAAGAGCTTCTGTCTGGTTTGTAAAGTCAGGCACTTTCACAGTTTGTATTCATACTGAAAATAAAGACCAAGTGAGGTTTTGTTCCCTCTGCTCAAATAAAGGTTTCTGTCTTTCCCTGAGCTCTCCTAAAAGAATCTTGATGCTTTTAACCAAAAATTATTTCTGAAGCTCCCACTGTGACACAAAGATGTGAGTCTATGTCCTTTTCTACAATGTGGGTTTCAGTACAGATTACAAACAATGGTAATGCTAGAATGTCTAAGACTTATCTCTTTGAAAACAAAAAAAAAAAAAAAAACACTTCAGATTTAGGGAATCAACTTGAATCCACCCCTCATGAGTCAAATGGACTCCAGATAAGCACCCCTGTTATTCAACAATGTAAGGTTCCCCCACCTATTACCTATTTCTGAGAGTGAGATTCTTCCCCATTTCCCTGGTCTTGGGACTCCCCTCCTCCAACTACCAGGGCCCTGGGCCTAAAAGTTTCAAATGTACACCTAAGGAAAAAAAAAAGTTTTTACCCTAGATTCCTCAACTTTATCTTCTGGCCCACAGATAGATATAGATATATTTCAGTATCCTCCAAGTCCAGGTGTTGCCTCAAAATTTGCATCCTGAACAGCTTCAAGTGGTTAGCCCCAGCTGGTTCACTCGGCTTCAACTAGGCCTATACATCTTAGCTCCAGATGGTCCCACGGAGCCCCGACAGTGAGTGAAGCAACCAGCTCTCCCAGCACTTGGCCAGCATCCCAGTTTTCTTGGATCCCCAAAGGTGTTGTTGCCTCCAGACAGCAGAAAGCCATCTAAAGAATGCAATCCCCTCTTCCCACCTCACCATCATCCCTTTCTAGTTCCTCATTTTTACAATATACAAAAAGGAAACAGGATGCTAATGACCAAGCATTCCCACTGGCCTGCCCTTGGTGTCCTAGGAGCAGCTTAAATCCTCACCTGCCACTGCCCTGCGGGCCAGTTGTGCCAGGTATTGTAGATAAAAAGGGCTGCCAATCACCCCTATCTTTCTGCCATCTTGAGTGTAACTCTTTGACCTCTATTGTCAATTTCTCTCTCTCTCTCTCTCTCTCTCTCTCTCTCTCTCTCTCTCTCTCTCTCTCTCTCTCTTTCCCTCTCTGTTCCTATCTTTCTGCCTCTAGCTCTCCCTCTTGTCCCCACTCTGAGTCACCCTCTCACTCTCTCCTTCCCCAATAAGCTTATTTCTCAAGGGTACACCCTGGCACGGCCCACCAAAGGTACCCCAATGCCCTCTTTGCATTTTATCTTATCACTGTCAATGTCTTTAAAAGCCTAAAGCAATAAATGTTGCCACAAGCCCCCTGTAGTTTTTCAATAAAGCACATTTTATGTGTATATATAAACTTTTGGCATCCGCATCATCAGCGAATCACTACCACTCATGGCTTGATAAGCTAATGGAATTCAGGAACAATATTAAGAGTCTGGATCTACAGCATGTGGCTGTACTATACCTTTAATCCCATCACTTGATGACCAGAGCAAAATAAATCTCTGTGAGTTCCAGGCCAGCCTGGTTACGTACCTTTAATGCCATCATTCAATGCTATACAGTGACCATAGGTAGGTAGGTAGGTAGGTAGGTAGGTAGGTAGGTAGGTATGCAAGTACATTGATAAATACATAGGTACAAAAATGTATAAATACAAAAATATATAGATCCTGAATCTATGATGTATCAACATTTCTCATTGAATTTCTCACTAGTACAGTTCCTAGTGCAATGCAGAGCAAGACTCACTTGTTCATTTGTTTATCAAGTCTATTAAGTATTTAAAAACAATAACAAAAAATGCTTTGTGGGAAAGAAGCAGATCTTTGGCTCTTTACAGAGAGTGTATTCTGAAGGATACTGGATACTTGTGGAATAAATTCAGAAGGCTCTGTCGAGTGAAGAAAGGTGAAAGTGTAGAAAGGAGACAAGTGACAGTTACCAGCTTTTATCTTCGAGGCTTTCTATGGAATATTGTTCAGAAAACAGCTTTCAGCATTCAGAGTTCAAACTGTCTTCCATCATACAGTCACTAGCACATCTCCCTAAAGGCCAGCCCTCAAATTTCCACATCATACACCACTGAGATAATGACCTAGGACAAATCCAGTGCCCAAATGGCTGTTGTTTTCTCGAAGTGATGATTATTAAGCCAAGTGACACAAGTAACGAAAGAGCCATAAAGATTCAGGATCTCAAAAAGCCCAAAGGAGGGCAAGACATATACACCTTAATCCCAGCATACAGTAGGAGGGAGAAACAGGCTATCTCTCAGATACAGAATATCCAGAGCTACAAAGTTGCAGACCAGCCTAGGCTATGAATAGGTCCATTTTAAAAAGGGGGGTAGGGAAGTAGGGAAGTGGGTAGGGAGCAAACTAAGCAAGCTATAAAATGTATGATAAAACCCCGTTACCCTTTGAAGACTGGGAAATCAGTTAATTTTTGAGTTACAACATTGGTTCTGTCCTTCAGAAATGGTTCACAATTGCAGAGTAAACACATCTGAAACTACAAATTTTACCTTTAATTTACAAGATTACTGTAACCATGCACCAAGGATCTAGATGACCATAATTTGCTTAGTCTAATTTCCATGAAAGAAATTATTGCATGCTTATGGTCGGTGCGATGAAAATTTAGGAGCCCTGGCACTTCACATATGAAACTGATGCACAATTTGGAAAAAGCGCTACAGCTCTATTTTTGGAAGATGGGTGGCTCTAAGAAGAGCCTTTAAAGTGGTTGTGTGGATGACAAATCCTTAAGCCCTCTCGCCACGTATACGGCGAGCCAGCTGGATGTCCTTGGGCATGATGGTGACACGTTTGGCATGGATGGCGCACAGGTTGGTGTCCTCAAACAGACCCACAAGGTAGGCCTCGCTCGCCTCCTGCAGAGCCATGACGGCCGAGCTCTGGAAGCGCAGGTCTGCTTGTGGACGTTGTACATCGTGGTGCGCACTAGGCTCCGCACCACGATGTACAACGTCCACAAGCAGGCTTGGCGTGGATGGCGCACAGGTTGGTGTCCTCAAACAGACCCACAAGGTAGGCCTCGCAGGCCTCCTGCAGAGCCATGACGGCCGAGCTCTGGAAGCGCAGGTCGGTCTTGAAGTCCTGCGCGATCTCGCGCACCAGGCGCTGGAACGGCAGCTTGCGGATCAGCAGCTCGGTCGACTTCTGGTAGCGCCGGATCTCGCGCAGCGCCACGGTGCCGGGACGGTAGCGGTGGGGCTTCTTCACGCCGCCGGTGGCCGGGGCGCTCTTGCGGGCGGCCTTGGTGGCCAGCTGCTTGCGCGGAGCCTTGCCGCCGGTGGACTTGCGAGCGGTCTGCTTAGTACGAGCCATCGCAACTTATGGTAGGAAGAAATGAGATAGCTAAGCACCGCACCCGTGGCCTTTAAGTACGTTTGCGTTCGCGCACGCGCAACACAGGTACCCGCTCTCGTACTCCTCCTCCCCACAGAGAAGCACCCTGATAGGCTTGTCTGCTTTTCAAGAGTCCCGCGCAGTAGTACTATTGGCTGAGGAGTTCAGGTGGTGATTGGTTAACTCCTGCACACTGCTAAGATGGACTGCTACACTCTAATATTTTAGTCTGGCACACCGAAGCTTTCTTAAATTTGTCTCCACCCTTGAATCAAGCCACTTAAAGAACATGAGGCAAAGAAGTTTTTACTTTGAAATGTCATGACCCTAGAGATTGAGAAACCATTCTGGAAAATGTTCTCTACCAGTCTTTGGTTTTATTTTTCTGCTTCTTGTGCCTAGACTGCAATGTGATCAAGGTTATTTCTCAGCCCGTGAAATGAGCCAATCCAAGCCAGATTAGAATATATCAAAGGGGAGTTTATTGGGAAACTGCATTTGGGTAACTTCCCTGGCCCCAAGGTCTGAAGCCAGTCAAATCAAGAGGTGGCAACCAGAGAGGAAGGAGACCAGGTTGGCTATATGTAAAATATGCAGCTAGGTCCTTTCTACCTTGACTCAGAAATCGAACTACGTTCTTCCTCAACACAGGAATGTTTAAAGTGACACAAGTCAGCAGTAATGTAACAGGAACTACGAATCAAGTAGCCTCTGAATGTTGGAACATTGTAAAGGATCACCTAAAAACTTCCTTAAGACCCTTTGTATTTTCTCCCAATCCCGAACATCTGCAGCCTCTCCAGTACAATACTAAAACGATGTAAAGTACTGCAAGAGCTAAATTCCGTGCAAAAGTTTATCTACATGTTTGTTGTATATTCAGTATTTCTCTACGTGAGCAAGACAAGTTGCCTAAGAATTAACGCAGCATCAGAATTATAGTTTTGTGCTTGAAACGTTAACATAAGTTTGTTTGCCACAAGCTAGATAAAACGTGTTACTAGACTCCTGTATGAACAAGTGGTGGCTCTGAAAAGAGCCTTTGGGTTTGTTTTTTTTAATGCTCCGCTCACTGACTTACTTTCCCTTGGGCTTGTGATGGCTCTCGGTCTTCTTGGGCAGCAGCACGGCCTGGATGTTGGGCAGGACGCCGCCCTGCGCGATGGTCACGCGGCCCAGCAGCTTGTTGAGCTCTTCGTCGTTGCGGATGGCCAGCTGCAGGTGGCGCGGGATGATGCGCGTCTTCTTGTTGTCGCGGGCCGCGTTGCCCGCCAGCTCCAAGATCTCGGCGGTCAGGTACTCCAGCACGGCCGCCAGGTACACCGGGGCGCCGGCGCCCACGCGCTCCGAGTAGTTGCCCTTTCGGAGCAGGCGGTGCACGCGGCCCACAGGGAACTGCAGGCCCGCCCGGGAGGAGCGGGTCTTGGCCTTGGCGCGAGCCTTGCCTCCTTGTTTGCCACGACCAGACATTGTAAATGCCTTGCTGTCAGGATCTGTTCAGCGAATAGTGAAGCAGACACAGCAGCATACTTATACTCAACGCCTGGCGCGAAAATGGAGCAGTCTCATTGGCTACACATAGAGTTTTACCTAAACCAATGGTATCGAGAATATGAAAAATTCTTGTTTTGATTGGATGATTAACGCATGACGTTTGCAGACTCTAAAAGGATAACCTCAGCTTTGTTTAAATAGCAACAAGGGCTACGACCATTCCATCTCTTTTTTCTTGGTGTTCTTATCTCTTCACTATGCCTGAGCCCGCCAAGTCCGCTCCCGCCCCGAAGAAGGGCTCCAAGAAGGCCGTGACCAAGGCCCAGAAGAAGGACGGCAAGAAGCGCAAGCGCAGCCGCAAGGAGAGCTACTCGGTGTACGTGTACAAGGTGCTGAAGCAAGTGCACCCCGACACGGGCATCTCCTCCAAGGCCATGGGCATCATGAACTCGTTCGTGAACGACATCTTCGAGCGCATTGCGGGCGAGGCGTCCCGCCTGGCGCANTACAACAAGCGCTCGACCATCACGTCCCGGGAGATCCAGACGGCCGTGCGCCTGCTGCTNCCCGGGGAGCTGGCCAAGCATGCCGTGTCGGAGGGCACCAAGGCTGTCACCAAGTACACCAGCTCTAAGTGAGTTCGTTTAACTCACACTCCTAACCTAACCCAAAGGCTCTTTTCAGAGCCACTCAAGACTTCATAATTAGAGCTTTAATGCTAATTTAGTAACCGCTGGGGAAATAACTACCGTCACATCTACAGGATTATGTGTAGGAGTACTTAAGATTCAGTTTTCTGAGTATGGAATACACACAATGTCCCATCACCAATATTTTCTGTGTGGTCCACTTAATGATTTTTATTTTTAGGAGAGGGTCCTAGAAACCCTGACTTAAAAATGGAAGAGCAAAAGCCTAAGAAATCTATGGTTTGCCACCAGTGACTTTTTACTCCTGCAGGTTTTAAGTGGATTGTTCTTTATGGCATTTGGTGACTAGTCTGAAACAGCTCACTCTCTGGATACAATGTATCCTGCTTAGTAAACTTTCAAGTTTTCCCTTGTACCAGGTTATCAGCGACTTGAAACACAATAGGAGATTCTCTGGGTGCAATTACTGTAAGGTCTCAACTGTTTATTAATTTCAGGAATTATGCAGTAATTACAGTGTATCTTCTATTTAGGATTAGGAGAGCTCCCAGAGGGAATAATTCACAACTGCTGCATTCAGTATAATAACAGTCTGTCGCTGAGACAAGTCTCTAACTTATGGCTTTAATGAGGGTCTGGACTGGCAGCTTTGCTAAATCCTGGGTCAAAGTTCTTCAACTGGTCCTGTGAACAATATTTTTCTAGCAGTTCAACTTCCTTTCATGTTTGGGGATATCCTAGATCCTATCTATACCTCTAAAAGTGTTCCCCTCAGCCTCCACCTAAGGCATTTACAGGACTCCACTGACTTACTAGATCTAACAATTCATTAAGAAAAGACTAAATAAAAGGGAAAACTTGCTCCTATGTGAGACACTAGCATCTGGGTAGTATTCAGCCTAGTATTTAAGAAGGCTGAAGAATATATTTAAAATTATACAGAGAACTGTTGGTTTTAATTTTAATATTTTTTTCTTAAAGAGTTATTTTTAAGTTGTGCATGTCTTTCTGTGTGTATGGATCCTCTGGAACTGAAGCTACCTGGGGGTGTGAGCCATCCAAATAGGTAATGAGCACTGAACTCTAGTCCTGCAAAAGCAGTAAACTCTTAACTACCATTAAGGCACCTCTAGCTCCAACCTTCAATATTTTTAATATTGCTCATAGTCCCATTTTTGGTCAAATAAAAATTAAAATTAAAATTGTCTAAGGGTAGACCTTAAACCTGCAAAACCATACACAGAATCTAACTACTTTTCACAGCCCAGACCACTGATCCAAAGCAATGGCCTCCGCAAACTGAATAGCGGTAGCAGCCTCCTTACTAGTTTTCCTTGACACTAGTTTTCATCAAACATCTATATTCATTGTTTTGAAATTTAACTCAGATCGTGCCTGTTTTCAGCTCAAACCCCTACAGTAGTTCCCACCTCAACGAGAGCAAACTCCAATAAAATGAACAAGGAACCCTTCACTCACACATTAAGAGCACTGGCTGCTTTTCCAGGGCACCCGGGGCCCATCCCAGCACATACATGGTGGCTCACTACTGCCCGTTTCAGGGGATGCAGCACCCTCTTCTAGCCCTCTTGAGCACATGGTGCACAAACACCCATAAACATTTAAATTATTCGTACTTATAAATTCCAGAACTCAGAACAGTTGCTGACACGTGTTGTGTTCAGATTACTCTTTTCAAGCCTCAGATTTGTTTTTTTTCTTCAAACAACTTAACCTCCAGTAGTATATGATACTTTTCACTTACCCACAGAAACCCTAATCTTTAAAAGTAAAGATGAGAAACAGGAGGTGCTGGGGAGGCCTTTAATCCCAACACTCGGAAGGCAGAGGCATATCTTGAGGTCGAGGCCAGCCTGGTCAACAGAGTCCAAGGGCATCCAGAGCTACCCAGAGAAACACGGTCTCAAAAAAGAAAAAACAAAAAACAAAAATGGTGGTAGTGGTATCATGATAACGAGAAACAGTCAGAAGGCTGAGCAATGAGGAACAGTATTTCTGCAAAAACCTGTTAAGCTGAGTTGGATCCCTGGGTGGAAGGAGACACAAAATCCTGTAAACTGTTGATTCACTCAGTAACACACACACACACACACACACACAGAGTAAATGTTAAATAAACATCACATTAACACCCTGAATGTCCTTGATTTCATAGTATAACCATACAAGTGGATTGCTGGCCATGAAGAAAAGCATCTTTTCTGTCGAGTTTTTCTTTTGACTTTTTTAAGGAATCAAGACATTTGGCCCCACACTTTCGGTGTACAATACTCTCAAATCTTATCACTCCTGGCTGAAACCAAATTCAGATTTTGATTATTTAAACATCCATCATGGGTGCACTCCTACATGTTAACAATCGGGACGTTCCCATAAAGTTGCATATTAGAAATACCAATTTTTTTATACTTTATCTAATGCCCCAACCTTAATGAACCATTCCTTTTAGTAAACTCCTGTCCAACACCATGAGTACCAGAAAAGCCAACACCGCATGGGTCTCCGGGACACGCAAGTCTTTGTAGCCGGATTTCCGCAGTCTGCGCAGACGCTCCAAGCACAGAAACAACCAACCATCGTCGGTGCTGTGCACTCAGGCCCGCCCCCACGCTCTTGTTCCCAGCTGCGCAACCGCTAGCTCTGGCGCTTTGTCCTTGCAACCTGCACCAAAGACACCTTATACTTCTAGTTCCAAATAAGTGCACATTCCCCGAATATAACTTAATTGTCAACCTGGCTTGTAAATACCCTAGTGAGTCGAATAACATACGTACTAAACACTGCTAACCTTGCATAAAACGTTAGATTAAATGTTCGCTCTTTTAATAGGAAAATGTGGGCGGCCCTGAAAAGGGCCTTTGGTTTTCTGAGGTCAAAAGCGAGACTCGCTTAACCGCCGAAGCCGTAGAGGGTGCGGCCCTGGCGCTTGAGCGCGTAGACCACGTCCATGGCGGTGACGGTCTTGCGCTTGGCGTGCTCCGTGTAGGTGACGGCGTCGCGGATCACGTTCTCCAGGAACACCTTCAGCACACCGCGGGTCTCCTCGTAGATGAGGCCGGAGATGCGCTTCACTCCTCCGCGCCGGGCCAGGCGGCGGATGGCGGGCTTGGTGATGCCCTGGATGTTGTCACGCAGAACTTTACGGTGGCGCTTGGCGCCGCCTTTTCCAAGACCCTTACCACCTTTACCACGCCCAGACATGGTGAAGCTGCTGAAGAAGAAACCTCAACAGAGTGGAAGGCACAGGCACATTCCTTATATGCAGTGTTTTCGGACCTGATTGAAGACTGAAACCTCGTACACTCGCCCCGCCCCTGGCATGGTTCATGGCTAATGACGTCACCAACGTTCGTTGTTCTATCTCCTTGAGCTGGGTCCTTTGTCCCCCAAACTGGACTTCCCGGCCATTTTAACTAGTTCAGACTAAACTATTTCTTTAACAATGCATATTTGTCACTTGTAACAAATTTAGAAAGACAGGAGATCTTTGGTGAGCCAAGCGATCACAAATGCTGGTGTGGAGGTCTCGCTTCCTATGTTTTTATTTCCTGCTGTAAAGGACTAAACACTGGAGAAAATAGCACCATTTCTTCCACTATCTCGACTTCAAGACAAACCTGATCCCAAACTCTTCGCGTAGGTAAATGCGTGGTTGGTCACTAAGACGCGCTGTATTGTTTTCTCCTTTGTCGAATTACTAGTATGTTAATGTTTGCTAATCTAGTCCACATTTTGCTTTCTCTTTGATTCATTAGCGACATTATTCCCAACAAATAGCAGCCTTTTTGTAGACAAAATTAGAAGGTGCCTTCCTGAAAGCCTTTGTATGAAGTAGAGCATCAGCAACTGTAAATAAAGTTAAGTATAATATTATGAGACGCTATCCTCTAGTAGCAGAGTGGCGCAGCGGAAGCGTGCTGGGCCCATAACCCAGAGGTCGATGGATCGAAACCATCCTCTGCTATCTGGATTTTTTTCTTCTAAGTTAAGTTCGTGAAGTCAAATCGATCTCTGCAAAATGGAACTGAAATTTTTTCATGGACGCTCAAGTGGGAACTCGTGTTCTCTTGGTAATAAGTCAGATTTATTTTGGCTTATTATCTTTGCCCAATAAAGCCTAAAAATCACTAAACGAAGGCGAATACAAGGTAAGGGTGGAAGAACAGGGATCAGTTTCTCCTATACATAGTTCATAAAGCCTTATTTTTCAAGGGTCTGGTGGTAGAAATACATTGGTCAGTCCCTATAGATATTCTTTGCGATTACTAGAGGCTTAATCTTGACAGCAATAGGTAGTGTTTTGATAAAAGTGTGTGTAGTTAAGGGAAGATATGGGGTCTTCAGTTGAAGTCTGACTGAGAAAACCACTTCTGCAACCAACATTAGTCTCCACTTTCACAAAGATAAATCTTTGCTAAGCCATTGCTATTCTCTACGCTTATTTTTCAAGTTTTGTACTCACTGTCTTTTTAATTTCTCTCACAGTAAGGATTCCTGTTCAAATTTTATATATCACATACTGTCCTAGAAGTTAAAACAGAAAAAACACAGTAAGTAGCCTAGCATCAATACAGGTATTTTGGATTGCTTTGTTTTGAGTGACCTTGAAATGCTCCTCTTGCCTCTACCAACAAGCTTTACTGTGTCGTTTTAAAATAGTTCTTTATATGACCCAGCACAAGGGAAGGCCTGGGCCAAGTAGTGGGAGTGGGTGGGTAGGGGAGCAGGGGCGGGGGGGGGGGGGTATAGGGAACTTTCCGGATAGCATTTGAAATGTAAATAAAGAAAATAATAATAATAAAACAAATAAATAAAAAAGAAATATGAGCTATAATAAAATTGAAAAGTAATTAGGAAAAGAAAAAATAAATAAATAAAATAGTTCTTTGCTTTAGACCAAAAAAAAAAAAAAAGTGATTTTTTTTTTTTTTTCTTTTTAAGAACTACTTTGTGAGCTTCGAGAATAAAACCAATTGTTGATCTCAGCCCCATAACCACCCAACAGTTCAGTGACTTGGGGAAGTCCTTCCATAACTACATGAGTGTGAAGTTAGGATTACAGGAAAGACTACAATACCGGGAAAGACTGTCACAAAGATGAAGACTGGAGCAGGCTCTTTTGTCCTCTCCTCCGCGGTGTCAGAATTCATCACTCCAGCTGAGAGCCACAGGAGTGTGTATCAGCTATGCCAGTCTAGTAATGTCTGTTGAACAGGAGTCCAAATAGCTCTAGGGAACTGGTTGCCTGGTGACCACATGCTTACTGGTCATAAATTAAACACTACATTAAGTATCCTACCAGCATGGGTCACAGTCACTCCCTGCTTCAAGGATGTAGAATAAAATTACTCCCCAGGAGCTCTGTGGATATTCCCGGATTGTCCTTTTTAGTGTATGGCTAAGGGTCATTACCATGACCCTTAATTTCACAGAACTAGACATTAAATTGAGAAGTTCTGCTCCCATATCCTTGCCCCAGTGTTATGGGGTGTACAACCACTGGGGAAACCATACAGTCAACCTGATTATAATTACAAAGTGCAATACATACAATCTCTGAGCTAACTGTGAGATCGCCATGAAGGAAGGCTATGGGAAGAAGAGTTTCAAGGGAGAAAATAACAAGACCCTTAGTATCCATACAAGCAAGCAAAAACTGTTCTGTTCTGGTTAAGCCAACTCAAAGCCATGTTTGGGTATCTATCTGTGTAAGCCAGTTACAGAAGCAAAAAAAAAAGTTAGTCATATGGTAACAAACAGTCACACGGGGCTCTTCAGTTTTAGAGAGGGTCACTGAGTCAGAGTTACTGAGACTTATCTTCCAGGGACTGGAGTTTAAGGCAAACAGCTAGATGGATGCCCAGCATAAAATAGTTTCTTTAGCCATCACACTGACATTTATAGACCAGGCAAAGGGGTGGATTTTGCCAAGAAACTTAAGTAAGTAAGTGATTGCTAGGCAGCCAAGAAAAGCATTCTAGGCAAAAGAAACAAATGGAGGTGCACATGAGAGTAAAACACTCACGCCTAACTACAAAGATTCAGTGTGAGAGAGGAGGCGGTTCCAAAAAGAGAATGGGTTGCATGCAGACCATCTCTTCAACCAATGGAAATGTCATGAAACGGTAGGACACAAGACACCTAATGTAGGCTCTATGGGATTGTTTCAATGTGCATGTTTGGAGCTATCTATATTAAAACTATGCAAGAGTGACCATCTTAAAATGGTCATCTCTACATAAATATTTCATACAGACTTAGCCAAACCTCTTAAACACACACCCACACTACAGCCTCCCAAATGCTCCTCCATCCCACTCAGCAAGAGCTATGGGGATGGCTGTTTGCTGGTTCTGCAGTTCTTTTATTTAAATGTAATTATATCATTTCCTCCTCCCTCCTTGCCCTCCAACTCCTCCCGTACACACCTTCTCAATCCCTATGATATTCATGACCTCTATTATTAGCATCATTACAAATATATGCATGTACATAAATACAACCTGCCTAGTCCATTTAGTTAACACTTTTGTTTTGTTTTTTGTTGTTTTTTGTTTGTTTGTTTGTTTTGCAACAGCAGAAATAAAAGTCTTGAAAACTAATAAGTCAATCAACAATTCTCACCAGCTGTGCCACCATTTCCCATGGTGGGTAAGCCACACAATGCCATCTGAGCATCCAAGCTGCTTTTCAAGAAATCTCCAATTCCAGGAATAAAGAGAACATCATTCTGTTGTGGAGTGTTCATCAGAGAAGACTTCTCGGACATGGGTTTTAGCCAATAGAAAGTCTTTCTTAGCTGACCAATGACTACACTGTGTGTTCCAGATCACGGTGTAGCACTGAGTCTTTCTCAGGGTTGAGCCTTTAAGCACAAAATTCATGTCCCAAGTTGACATACTTCAGTTATCAAGAACAGTAAGCCAGAAGCAGAACTACCGAAGCCAGAAAACAAGGGTGGTACTTTTAGGGACTCTCCCGGAACTATGGACTTTGATGGGTTGAGTTTTTGTTTTAGTTTTGACAGGTGGTGCCACCTACTGCATACAGCCTGAATGGCAGTCAATTAGGGAGTCAGTTGTGCTAAGGTCTTAGGGCCTGTTACATTCCAAAGTTGCAGAACCAAAGAATGTGTCTGTGAGAACAAAGCTCACCTGGTAGTTGATTGTGGGACGCCAGAACAAACGTGTGTAAAGAATTCGTGTTTCTATTTCATTCTTCCTATTTTCCAGATGTTATTCTACTGACAGGAAAGAAAGGCTGTGTAAAAGGCCCCCTTTCTGAACCATAGTAATTGCTTTTTAGTAATCATGAAAGCATCATGACTTCATGAATGTTTCTTTTTTAAAATTATTATAATACCAAATTTTATTCATAAATTAAGTGTAAAACATGATAATAGTCAAAATTATTCACATTCCTAACTTTGAGTCTTTTCACTTCTTAATGAAAGCTAATTTACGAGTAGCAATTAATGACCTTGGTCCTGTCAAGACGCCAGAGGATCCCCCTAAAACGTACTGTTTTCTTTTTTAAATGAACAGTATGTACCTTGAAAAGTGCTGTGGCATCAAGTTATAAGAATCAACGAAAGTAGGAAAACATGTGAGGATGGCTTTGTCATGCCATGGGGTCTGTAAGAAATGAGTTTATGAATGATGAGCATTAATAAGGAATCAGTTCTCAGTCTATGCAAACTACTTGCTTAACCATGAATTACAATACCGAAATAACTCGGTCCCAGTTTTTTCTAAATCTGACTATGTGGCCTCAAATAATCCGTAGGATCTCCTGGCGTGGACTGCATTTTTTTTTTTTTTTTTTTTTTTAAATAATGTGCAGAGCCCAGCAGTTTCTTTTGCTTCCTAAATGATCTGGTCAAGAACAGCTTCTGTGACCACGTGGCCTAACGGATAAGGCGTCTGACTTCGGATCAGAAGATTGAGGGTTCGAATCCCTTCGTGGTTACTTCACTCTTTTGTCTTTTGTTTTTTTTCTCTGATCTCTGTAAGTTAAATTGTAACGTCCGATCGAAAACTAAAATAAGACCCTCATTTTCCAGGTTTTCCGAAATTCTTGCTTGCTTCGGTCAAAGGGAAAGGGGAAACCATTTTCGACGCCTTAAAGCAGTGGTCCTCAACCTTCCTAATATTGCGACCCTTTAATACAGTTCTTCATATTGTGGTGATCCCCAACTATAAAATTATTTCGTTACTACTTCATAACTGTAATTTTCCTACTGTTATAAATCTTAATGTAAATATCCTGATATGCAAAATATTTGATATCCAGTCCCAGTCCGGGGGTCGCGACCCCCGGGTTGAGAAACACTGCGAAGAACTGTGTTCGAGAAAGACAAGAATCAACTGAAATGAGGCCTCCGGGTATCTTGAACTGTCAGATTCTCCCAGGTTTAGGCTGTGGGGCTCTGGGCCTCAGTTTTGATGGGCTGAATAATCCACACCCCTGCATTGTTGTTGTGCTTTGAGATAGTGGCCTCCTGTCTGTACTATGCACTCAGGCCTGCCGTATCACGCCTGGCAGAAATGGGATCCAAGAAAATAAAGACATGCGTGAACCAAAGTATTCCCTCTTTTCTTCTCCTCCTATTGCACAGAAAGAAAAGGCATGTACCAACCAGGAAAACTGAAAAGTAGAACGATCTCCGACACCCTGAGTGTTCAGTGGTCAATAGATGCTAAAAATTTATCCCCAATTCAGAAAATAAAGTATTTACACCCTTTGATAAATATGTGAGACGTGTTGCTTTAAGGTGGGGGTTCAGAAACACACATGCTCTGAAGCTCTTTAGAGATGCATGGAAAGTGAATGAATGGGAAGGGGGAGGTAAGAGAAGAAGGAAAAAGAGGAAGGGAGAAGGGAAGGCAGTAAAAAGAAAGGTGGGAGGGAAGGAAACAAGAGGATGTGGGGAGAGGAGAGTGGGAAAGGGACGAAGGAACGGCAAACAAGCCATCATCAATTGTTTGATAGTACCAATGTAAAATAGTAGCACTAACTAATAGCAAAATGTCCTAAACACAGACCCATCCCATCCCATCCCATCCCATCCCATCCCATCCCACCCCGACTCCATATGATGACCACTACTTGCCCACATATAGCTATAGTCTTACATTATTGTTTCAGCTAGATAAAAATAACCAGGCTATCCAAGAATAGTTTCTTTTTTTATTATTAGATGTTTTCTTTATTTACATTTCAAATGCTATCCCGAAAGTTCCCTATACCCTCCCCCCACCCTGCTCCCCTGCCCACCCACCAAGAATAGTTTCTGAACCAACTGATTCACATTACATTTTACCTCCGTTGTACTAAACCACTAAATTCCATTTTGCCTAACTGAAGGCATGTTTCTGTTGGTCATTGTTTTATTGCTAAGAAGAAAATAATTAGATCAAGAGAAATGTTCAGTAAAAGGTCAGACAGGGACCAGATTCCATCTCCCATACCATAGGATCCTTCAACCACATGCCTTGGTGTTCACGCAAGAAAAATGGAAACTGCTGCTGAATATCTACGAAGATCGTCCCTAGCTTCCAAAATTCCAGGCTTTTGTGGGCCCTTTTGTGGGCATCATTCTCACAGTTCACATAGTCAAGCAGTGCTTCAGCTCAGCCACATGAGGGCGCCAGAGAGCCACCAAATTCTTATCCATAATCAACAATTTTGACCAGTTTTTTTCCTTGGCAGATCTGCAAACCAAATCCCAGATTCAGGGCCTTGCTCATGTAAGCAAGTTGCTCATAAATTTAAAACAAATGAGTCATCTTTCTTCCATGTAACACTTGCCTTTGATCCACCACTAACTAAACCAGAGCAAGAGCAGGTGGGTTAAACATTTGAACACACATGCTTTGCAAGACACAACTGCAGCAATCTTTTCCAATTTATTATTTGTTTAACATTACTATACTTTCATTTACTTGGGAGAAATAGAGAACTAAAAGACAATATTCGATGTTTTTTAAAGATAAACGGGAAAAAAAATAAATATTTACTGGCTTTACCAGCCTTTTCACTGGTGGTTTTTCTATACATACAACATACAGTTGTACCTTTCTGTGTTATAAATTTTAATAGTCTAATAGTCTTTTATTTACCATAATGCATATAACCAATCTCTTATTACATTACAGTTATAAGCAGTGCTGCATTATACATTCCTACAGTCAGAAAATATATGCACATTGCAATGACACATTTAGAGGTTGCCCCAATCGGATCTACTATAGGAAGAAGAAATGATGGACGCATACAGAAAAGCTGGCATGTCGCTGGTTGTGCTCTCTGATGAGAGGCACGAAGAGCAACCAGGAAAAAAAAAAATGGATTTGTTGGATATAACTGGGGGAAAAAGGGCAGGCAGGTTAATCTTCTTTTGTTAAAAAGTTTCTGTAAGGGAGCAGTGTTAGGCTGTAAAAATCTGGAGGGAGCTGTGGCTAATAGTTTCTGCATGCAATTAGCTAAAGGGAAATCTTGACCAAGGGAAGGTTTTTCCAGACCTCAGAGCTCAATCAAGGAAGACTTAGCTACTCCCATGGATATGAGGTTTTGGAGTCTTTGACATAGCTGTATTCTTATCAGTGATGCACATTTGCTAGATTTTCATCTAACCCCGTACCACTTTCCCTGTGTCCTTTATAGAAAACTTACAGACACAGACCCCTGAGCACTCTTTCCTTCACATGGTCCATTGTCACCCTCTATAGTATGTATTTTTAACCTGTATTATCACTTGCTTCTGAATAAAGTCCCCTTTAGTTTAAAGAGTGAGATGTTCTGAATAAAATAAACTGATATAAGCAGCGTAATTTCTACATTCAAAAGGATATATAATGTCAAGGCTGGCTTGAAACTCAAGGGTGATCCTCCTGCCTCAGTCTCCCAAATGCTGGGATGACGAGTGTTAGCCACCAGACCAGGCTTTAAGTTTCTGATGTAAATTGTCAATAATATTCTGGGAAAACACATCTAATTTACATTTCTTCCAAGAGTGAAATTCATTTTGGGGCAGGTAAATGCCAAACTATTTATGATACTCATTTCTATTTTTAAAAATAATTTAGGATCTGGGCATTTTTTTTTCTCCATGGTAAAGCATTTACCCATCACTAAATGAAGTCCTGCGGTCGATCCCCAGCAATAACAAAAGAGAGAAACAAACAATTACTCAGACATGGCTAGTTGTGTATATTGCATGATACATGCTAACACCATAAGCACTCAGCAGTGTCCATTATAACAGGAAGTGATGTGTTCCTGCTCCACCTCAGTGGTGGATCTTCAGTGCTGGAACTAAATCTAGTATAAAGCACCAGATATTCAATCTTCAATTGAATGGGTGCTGTGGTTATCAGAGCTATATTCAGTTCTGTCACTGAGAAGAATCAAAGTGCAAACACATAGAGTTGTAGCAAGCATCTCTCTCTCACTCTCTCCCATCTCTCCCCCCTCCCCTCTCTCTCTCTATAGATATAGATATAGATATAGATATAGATATAGATATAGATATAGATATATCCCTTCCTCCCTCCACCTCCCTCTTTCCCTCTTTATGTAGACTGGGCCTGGCCTGGAATTCCCTATGTAGGCAAGGATGCTCTGGAATTTCTAATCTACCTCCTTCTACTCACCAAGTGCTGGGATTACAGGCAGACACCACTGTCCACTATGCCTGGCTTTTCTCAAGATGGAAGGCTCAGAAAGGCAAACCTGTCCCCACATCCACCTCCCTATTTTCTAACACACTTAGATACAATTAAAAGCATCACTCAGGTATTACTATAAGAGTGACAGTGCCCTAGATACATTACACCTAGAGAAAGTTCCAATCCCCTAAATCCCTCCAGACACACACACACACACACACACACACAATGTCTATAAGCATTTATTTTATAAATATGATACATGTTCGGTATTTGTAAAACTTAAAAGATAAAGAGAAAAAGTGCAGGGAAGGCCAGGATGTGACTGCTCAGGTGTTCCTAACATCAAGCATCTCAGGGACAGAGCACAGTGTCCACGTTATTCAGGATCCTGCTTCCAATCTGAATAGTCGCCTTCTACCCTTGTCTATAAAAGAGACAAATGACGAAGAGAAGAAACATTTTCAGAGACCATCTTCGTTAGTGATCCCCACCAATTTTGTGCACAACATTTTGCTGCAAAAGCAGGTAAGCAATGTTTTTCTGGGTTTCTGGTGTGCTAAAATTAAGAAATAAGTGTAAGAATGTGGAAAGGAGAAGTAGACACTGGAATGCCTAAGACAATCTCCAATTACAATACAGCAACGCTTTCTGTCAGAGGAAATTCAAAGCAAAGAAGGACTATTGGCAAGTTTTTTGCCAGAGAAGAGCAGAAGGAATGCCATACCTAGAAACAGGAATGGAGAGAAACAAGTCCTAAAAGGTAAAGTCAGGAAACAGTGAAAGGCGGAAGGGGGTGTAGATATGCGGGGGAGACTGTAAGGAAAGACAACCCCGTATCTATAAACCGGCGTGAACTCTCAAAAATGCGAAACTGAGTCAATCGAGAGGTACATGACGACAAAAGGGAGAATAAATTTGTTACTGAAAAGAAAGAGGGAAAAAATCTACCATACAAGCTGCAAGGAAATGGCAACACGGATTTTAAGTTTAAAATGCACAGATGTTCTTCACCGCCCGGCGCTAAAACCTCAGGCTCATAGAGCCAAGAGTGAACCAAACGACGAGGATGGGATTCGAACCCACGCGTGCAGAGCACAATGGATTAGCAGTCCATCGCCTTAACCACTCGGCCACCTCGTCATACCTACTGTAAGCTTGGGATATGTTTTTATGTTGTGTACCTGTTAATGAGCCGAGTCGGGGAAAATTAATTTGAGTTTGGGGATTTTTTTTTTTTTTTTGAAGAGGAGAATTACATTAGTTTAATTTGGCTTATTAATTAGACGGTTTAATTAGTCTCATCACTTTATCGCATCTGTCATTAATGAAACCAAAGCCTTTGCTGTCTATAAATGCACCCCTCCCCCCCTTATTTTGATCAGAGAAAAAGAAAGAAAGAAATAAACAAACTGCTGGGAAGAAGTGGATCTGGATAAAGCCACAGCAGGAGAAATGAATAAGGAAGACCGTTTATGATGACTCTCGTTTTAAAACGAAGATTGGATTTTGTCTTTTTTTTTTTTTTTGTGGCCGTGCATATTAATTATATCATCATTAGAGTTATGATGCATCTCTTTTTACTTCCAATATAAATAAATGCCTGCCTTGCGGCATAATCCTAGACTCCAAGGATCCCAGGTGGGATATGTTAAATTATTATTGGGTCTTAACAGACCGTGGACTTTGAGACACAGAATTGCCGGGATATACGAGCAATTTGTTTTGTTTAGTTTAAAATCCGAGAACTTTGTTTTGTTTAGTTTATAGAGAAAAATTTGACAAAACTAGTCATTTGGTATTTCCTCTTGATATATTCCTTATTGATGTCTGTTTCTACACCAAACCAAGCAAAGATCACCAAGAACACATCTGCAGTCAGATGAGTTGGAATTGTTGCTCTGCAAGTTAAGAGCACATCTTAAAAAGAAACCCTGGAAGACTCAGCAAGAAGGTGTAAGAAAGGGCTTTGAGGCATTATTTGCACGTGGGCTCCGTGACTTGGAGGAAGGAACACGAGAGAGGTTTCATTCTAGGTGGATGCTTCCAGGCAAACTGTTCAGATACCTAATCAGTAAAAGGTATAAATGATACACTAAGAAAGAACATTGTTTCATTACAAAAACAAAAGGTAGACTACAAATGGCGTTTGTGCATCAGAGTAGACGTGATGTAGAAGGTCACAGTGGAAGGAAAGGCTGCAACACCTGTGACCTCTCATTATTAGTTATCAGGAGATATTCAGTGACTCTCTAATCGTCCTACTAGTCAAGATGCGAGATGTCTTGTTGTTGTTTGATCAAGTTTCTACCTCATTCCATGGAAATCAAAGACGTCAGTGTGCTGTGGAAAAGCTGTGAGGTTACACAGCATCAGAAGACAAACCCTAGGGCCCAAGTCTGAGTCTCAGGCTAGATCCTAACTATCATCCGGGCCCGTCGCTGGACACCAGAGAATATGCTTCTATTTTTCTTCTATTTTTCTTCTGTACCCAATGCAATGTGGGAGGGAGAGGGGAGGGCGAGTGTGTGTTTTAATAAGAATAAATAAGTAAAATAAGAAAAGTGGGTGATGGTGCCAGGGCTTCCGTTACCCAAGGAGCTAGGATTTGAGAAGAGAAAGTGAAAGTCTAAAGGTGTGTCTGTCTATGCATGCTAGGTATATTCCTAATTTGGGGGAAAATAAAAAGTCAGGACACCAAACAGAGACAGATCTACTGAGGCGTGAAGACCAAGTGCTAGACCTGTTATATCCTGAGGGCCCTCAGCTAGGTAATTGAAACTGAAAGTCCCGCACGCACTTTCAATAGACAGTTGATCTTCTAAATAATGTCAACACGTGAGTGTAGGGGCTTGGGGACTGTCTCAAACAAGAGGGGCCCTAAGATAAGCACACTGCACTACTGTACCACTGCACCCCAAACCTTTCCAAGACAGAGCCCATGCTAACAGGCCAATTTTACTTTGAGTAACTTTGAAGAAAAGGAAAAACTGAAATTTTAAAAAGGGAAGCACTTGGAGCTAGGTGAAGGCGAGCTAACGGGTGATTAAGGAGACTTGAGGTGTGGGTGCAGAGGAAGGAGAAACATGACATGAACAGAACACATTTTAGAGTGTAGCATAAAACCCACTATACCATATTATTCTTAAACAATCACTGAATATCTCCGGATAACTAATGTTAGCTTATTGCTAACATTTCTTTTTTTCATTAGAAAATATATTTCGAAGAGATTCCAGAGAAAAGATTGCTGAGGGAAAACATGGACACTCTAACAGCTAACTCTCTGACCACACGTACATTTAGCGGGGACCAGAATTGAGTAGGAGAATCCAGCCACTGGAAGAAATGTAAGCAAAGATGATCCAGTAACTGGTAGAAACACAAAAGGAAAGAAGGTCCCACCGAGATTTGAACTCGGATCGCTGGATTCAAAGTCCAGAGTGCTAACCATTACACCATGGGGCCATACATAAAGCGTTATTGTCCATAACAAACTACCTGAAGTATGTTTACATGTATTTTGATCTCAATGTGTAGATTAGATTTTAATTTGTGACAAGCTCACTTCAGAAAGAAAGTACAAGAAGTACCTCACGTGTTCTGTCTTGTTAGAACCAAATTCATGTATAAAATCTACTGACGTTCAAACAATAACGAGGGGTCCTTTACAAAGTAATTCAGCTCCAGGATAAACAAGACGAATCCCTAATCCTCGCGTCTCCACAAAACTTTGCCAGATTAGAAACTGCAGTTTCCAACAAAAGTGGTTCCTGGTAAAACTTCAGATGAGAGATAAGAGTAAATACAGACGTAAAGCATCTGATTTTACAGCTTGGAAGGGTTTAGATGAGCTGACAAAATGTTCAGATGCCATGTAACTTCCTGAGGTTGCTATCTTCTGAACTTGTTATGGATAATGCACAGACAAATTCTGAGGGAGGTGCGCCAAAATTGACATGAGGTCCCACCGAGATTTGAACTCGGATCGCTGGATTCAAAGTCCAGAGTGCTAACCATTACACCATGGGGCCCATGCTGACGAATGGCCTTGGTAGACATTAGACCAAGAGTCAAAAGACTGATGCATGTTTCTGCCATCTGGATTTGTAACATTGTTATACTACTAGAAAATAGTTGAAGTGTAACTACTACTCCTTGCAAAATAAGAACTGTGTTTGCCAGACCAGAGTTATCAACATTTGCTACACCGGAATTCACAGAACAAAATGTCAACACCTAGACATCTCTTGGTATGTAGCAAACACAAGAAAAAAGGAGCTAAATATAAAATTCGAAGAATTTACCAGTACTTTAGGATACAAAATAAATTGCTTTACCTATTTAACTTTCTTCTTTCTTTGTCCTTATCCGCATGTCACAATGAATCGATTGCTCACATAATGCTAATAATATATTTTATTTTGTTACTTTTACTCTACGACAGCAATCTCTGCACCGGTTAGGAAGTCTGGGAATTTAAAATAGCAATTGCATTATTATTTTTAAAATTAAACCTAGCCAAAAACAGTTTTGAAATTTGTCTGCTATTTTGACTCAGAAATTCGTTTTCCGAAACAATATACAGGCAGGTCAAACGAAAATTTGTTTGAAGCATTTATGTCAAAACATTAAATACACTCTGGAGTAGACAGACATGCATGTACCTTGAGTGCAAGAGAGATTTTGGAGTTCAGACAAGAAACATATTTCAATGTCATACCGTCATGACCTTACATCTTGCTAGATTCAAAAGAAGAAAATGGAATTGAAATAAAATGCTGTCCTCAACCAAAAGAAAACAGGGTGTTTCGATGTTTACGCTGATTTAACTACATGTCAAGAAAATACACACGTAGTCGGCAGGATTCGAACCTGCGCGGGGAGACCCCAATGGATTTCAAGTCCATCGCCTTAACCACTCGGCCACGACTACAAGAGCGCGTGTACTGACAGGATATATTCCCATGAGAAGTAATTCTCTAAACATTTTTCAAACAATATTTCTGTGATGTAATAACAGATCTAGACTACTTACCATCGTACTAAAAACAATGCGATTGAAGACAGGAGGCAGAAATTATAGCCCAACAGCTGGCTGATAAGAACGTCCTCGGGAGAGACAAGAGGTTCATGACGAAGTGATCACAAATGTAGGAATCTGAATGACAGTCTCAGGAACCTTTATTGAATACATACGTAGTTACTTCAAAATCTAACCTTGTGATTCTTATAGGAAAAGTTCTGTACTCAAAACCCTGATATTCCTTGAAACCTGGCCAAAACACTGGTTAGCAGAGGATGGTTTCGATCCATCGACCTCTGGGTTATGGGCCCAGCACGCTTCCGCTGCGCCACTCTGCTGACACATAGGATGATGCGTTTTGGAAATCTTTACTAAAGACAAAGCTGTCCAGTTTCTAAATATTCAGCTCTATATGAAAAGTAATTTGAAACCTTTACACGAATGTGAAAGTCAATGACGAACTCACCGACTTAGAATTTTTCCTGTTGAAAATAGGTCAAGCTGAAGCTGGAACTTGGGAGCTCAGCAAGAATTGTTTCGGGTTACAGGGCAAAAGGCACACTTAATGTCAGAACTTTTAATACCAATCTTGCAAAAGCTTTGAACTTGCTAAATCCCTCGTTTTGGATACAAATCCTTTTCAGTTTCACTTTTTGTTTGTTTGGGTTTGGGTTTTTGGTTTGGTTTGTTTCATTTTGGTGGTTTCATAAAAAAAAAAGAAAGAAAGAAAAAAAACTTTAAAATGTCGAAAGTGCATTGGCCGGGAATCGAACCCGGGCCTCCCGCGTGGCAGGCGAGAATTCTACCACTGAACCACCAATGCTACCTGCTTCACCACTCTTTTTCTTTCTCCTTACATAGGTATCGTTATATCTGGTTAGTTTGTAAGGGGAAAAAGCCAACACCTAGGAATTGACTACGGAACAATTTTTTAAAGATGATTAGAAAATAGAGATCATCTCAAACAAAAATAGAGGTTTTTATTTCACTGAAAGAAATGAAATGAAAGCCAGCAATATGGTCCCTCTTGTCTATCTTATTCGTTCTTCAGATCAGAGAAGTATGGTGTCTTCCAAGGTATTTTTGGTAGCTATGATTGGCTGCTGTGGAGTGGGGAACAGAAGAAAGAAAGAAAAACAAGAAACCGAAACAACAGAAAACGTTTCAGTTTCCTGGGCCAAATTTCTCTAAGTTCTAAATTTGGTATACAGATCTGAAGAGTATGAGAAATATCTCAAATTTTGATCGAGTTACCTAACTTTGTTCTTAATTACTTATTTCTAACAATTGGAATAAAGATCTGGCTTACAAAGGAAAGTTTAAATGGTGCTCATTTTAAAAAAAAAAAAAAACTTAAAAATAAAAATTTTTAAAGAAATAATAAAATTAAAACTTTTAGAAACAACCTAGGTGTGGTGGCTTACATCTGCTATTCCAGCACGGAAACGACAGAGGCAGACAACCTTGTAATCCCGTCAGAGGACAAAAGACAGAAGGTGGGACAACCCTGTGATCCAGTCCATCACCTGGGCGGTAAGGCAGCAGCAGGTTCAAGGTCATCCTCAGTTATCAATGTTCAAACCTGGTCTAAACTACACATACAGGCCCTTGCCTCAGATTCTCCCCCGGATTAATGATTACTACCTGGCAGGATCTGTAATTACTAAAAAAGCAAGCTTCTAGGGATGTCTGTGACAGATTGTCTAGATTAGGCTACCTGAGTCGGAAGACGGCCCTAACTGAGGATGGAACCAACTGTTCCTTGGGTTGGGGTTCTAGACTGAATAAGGAGAGAGCAAGCTCACCACATGAGTTCATCACTCTCTGCTTCCTTATCCATGGCATATATCCATGATGTCTCTGATTTCTTCTTCTTCTAAACCACTTTTTTTTTTCCTGGTGTTCTGTCACACCAATAAGAAAAATATACACCTTAACTCCAAAAGACATCCCTCCTCCTATTGGAAACTAAAGCCTGTTTTCTAGTCTGGAGTTTGTTTATTTGTTTGGGGTTGTTGTTTGGTTGGGTTGTTTTGTTTTGTTTTTGCTTTGTTTTTTTGTTTTAAACAAAGTCTCACTGCATAACTCCATCTGGCCATGGAACTCACAGAAATGGGGCTGCCTCTGCCTTCTGAGGACTGGATAAAAAGCGTATGCCACCGTGCCTGACTTGTCTGAATTTTTTGAATCTTTGAGTCAATACCCTATAGAAATACATTAAGCAGAATCTAATATTTGAAATATTAGAGTCGTTAAGTATGGTTAAATATCCTTGTCAGATGTGGTCACTAGAAGTCACACTGGAGTCAGAACGGAAAAGAGGACAAAAAGGCTGAACTCAAAAGTGAGTCTAGACAAAGCGGAAGTATACACACAACAAATTTAAAACTTGTAAATCTCATATGAAGTTAAATAAAAATGACAGAATCAGTCTGCCTCCAATTATGAACATGAACTCCTTTGCTAGGGCTTGGACCTCAGCTCCAGTGGCAGAGCCAAATCAATGACATTGTTACCTGAAGTAACTAGGCTCTAGGGACAGATTCTCACTGAGTGGACTCAGTTTTCTGGTGTTAAAAAGTCAAAATGTCTCTGGGCAACGATAGTGCATGCCTTTAATTGCAGAAGTAGGCAGATCTTTGAGTTCAAAGCCAAACTGTTCTGTAGAGTGAGTTACAGGGCACTCAGGACTACACGAAGAAACTGAGTCTTAAAAAAGCAAAAAATAAAAAATAGAAAAATATGTATCATTTCTTAGTTTGTAGGGGAATATATAAAACTAGAATCTTGGCACTGAAACAAGAAGCTCAGAGGTTCAAGTTCACCCTACACTACACAGCAAGCTTAGGCCAACCTGGGCTACATGAAACTATAGCTCAGCTTTGCCTCCCCACCCCAAAGTCAAGATTCTTTATAACCATGGGTCATGTCCCCCTAATCCTCTGGTCATTGTTCTCCAGAATGGGTTAGCGGTGAGACGGCCTCCCCGAAGCACAGTACAGCATTTCCTCTCTTGAAGGGAAATGAAATTTAAGGCCTGGGATTCATGTAACTTATGTCAAATAAGTCCAGAGAAAAAAGTTGTAGGCTTGGAAGCCTGAGGCAGAGAACACAGTGGGTCAGGCCTGGGCATACCCAGGCAGACCATTGTTGGAACATTCCTGGGACTGATGGTTTGGAATCATGTGTTAACCACATGTTCTGCTGACCCGCCCCTCAGGTCTCCTAACACTCCTGCTTTTGCACGTAAACGTATGGTCATTCTGCTGATGTTTAAATGAGCCAATTGTGTGTAACCGCACCAATTCTTGCTAGTCCCTCCCCCTCCCCCTATAAAAACCCCTAGCTTTCAGGCCACGTGGTCGGTGCCTCTACCTCCTGCATGAAGTACGCACCGGCCGGAGCTCTGCCAATAAACTACCTCGTGTTTTTACATCAAGATGGATTATTCGTGGTTTTGGGGTGCCACCTTCTTGAGACTGGCGTGGGGAGGGAGGGCTCTCCACGAAAGTCTTTCATTCTGACCACACTTCAGTGCAGCTTCCTTGGACACTCGGTATGGAGGCCTCAAACATGCTCTGTCTAGCCAGGTTTAAGTAAGAATCCTGCCAAACCATACCGTATCAGCTAGCGAGGGTCCTCCCTAAGACGCTCCTCTCCCAGCCTTGCCCAGCCACCGTCCATAAGCCTCTACTGCCCTCGCTGAACCTCGGGACAGAGAGTTGAGTTCAGCTGTTTATTGCAGTCTCTTTCTCCACCGCAGTCACTCGAATAAAATCTGCCCCGCCATTTTTAAAAAGGCTAATTATTTGTGTATATGTATAAACAAAGTATTTATTTGTGTGCGTATATGTGTTTGCCCATGGTTGCCAAGGACCAGCCTCAGCATGGAGAGGGGTTCTGAGAGAAGGGGTGTCTGGGAGCGTCGAAAAGAATGGCTCGAAGACAAATCATAGATCCAAGCTGAAGACATGTGTTCTCTTGCTATTCTAAGAGATCTCTCTGTCCTTGTCATGTGTGTGGGCGGCGGGGGGGGGTGTTCTACAAGCAGTTCTCTTTATCGAAAAAAATTCTGTAGATAGCTCATCTCCTGCAGAACACAGGTTCGGTCTTTTATTTTCTATATTAATCCAGTCACTTACTCCAGGTTTCCTTTTATCTTATGAAACAGCATCCCGTGACCCTTTGATTCTTAGGTGACAGCAAGCATGCATTTTTTTTTCCCTTAACATTGCAAAAGAATTCAGAGATCTGTCTACCTATGTTAAACACAAACAATAAGCTAGTTGGATGGAGCCCTGCCCTGAAATTATCATTTCTAACCATACCTGGGAACCTCACTCTGTCCTAGGCTGACCTTGAACTCAGGAATCTATCTGCCTTTGTATAATCCACATTGCATCCTTATAGATTGCAGAGTTGAGAAATTCTTATATATTTTCAAACTCGTGTTTTGAGAGTTTTTTCCCACAGCTCTAAGGGCTGTCCTGAAGGACCCAGCTTTTGCCATTTTGCTGAGACACAGCCACACCTTTGCCTCATGCTCTCTGATTATCATGGAGTCATAAACGTTAACTGGGAGGACAGTCGTCAGAGGAATGTGAAATATGCACATTATTACACAAACAAGCCCTACACCCACAGCAGCAAGCCACACTTGTGGAGGCTAACACCAGGGCCTTGTCCCAGGGGCAGGAACCATGTCACTCTGTCCCCACCAAGACCACCCTGGCCTCAGCACAAAATGATTAGAAGTGTGTCAAAGATGCTGTGGAATTGGAATCACAGGCAGTTTTGAACAGACTGATAGGGGTGTTGGAAAACTGAACTCTAGTCTCCTGAAGCTGGTCCTGAGCAGCAGTCACTCTTAACTGCTGAGCCATCTCTTGGGACTCGTGTCCTGACATTTTTAACAAATGTTCAAAACAGTTGCACCCTAACAACATCAGAGGAAAGGAACACACATGGTGGACGGAAATTCCACTCAAGCTACAATGAAGCATCATGAATTGGCCAAGCTTTTGTTTGTTTGTTTGTTTGTTTCTTGTTGATCCTTAAGTACTCTTTTGCATACAACATCAACAACTGAAGTTCTCTCTGCTACTTTGTTAAGTTAAAAAAACCAGGTTTTGTTTTGTTTTGTTTTGTTTTTTTATGTCATACCATTCTCTTACATACAACCCTTTCTCTAGAATGTAATCATTATTCAGTTCCTTCAGCGTTCCCACCCACCTCCTTGTCCTTAAATCAATCGGCTCTGGGGATATTTTGGTGGACACATTCCTTGAACTCAGGCTTGACCCCTGCACTCTGACCCCCACACTCTGACCCTCGCACTGTGAGCCAGAGGCTACCCATCACTCTTACAGCTCGCTCTCTACCTGGGTCAAGTATGGGCTTGTTCTTGTAGAGAACATAGTTTGTCCTAATCACCAGTTAATACTTGCTCTTCTCCACACTGACCTGATATTTGCTCCACAGTGGGAACCTTGTGCAGTAAGAGTTTTTGTTTCTTTATATGTTATGTTATGTTATATATATATGTTTGCATTTTAATTCCAGGTATGGGATACAGGGCTGCTTCAGTTTATCCACAACCACTAACTATGATTGCCCCATGCTATATGGGGGAGTCGGGGGAGGGGGAACGTGTTTTGCTGGCTGCAGACACTTTAATTCTGGAAAATCTGGAGAGGGTACAAATTCAAGAGACCCTGAGAGGGCCTGTGGAGGATGCTGCACCCTCTGCTGCCCCCCTTGCTGTTTTTATGTTTGCTATTGCTGGATTGCTAGGTTACTGGGTCTTTAAAAACAAAACAAAATATATTTTCCACTTTTCAAGAAAAAAACTTTATTATACATATCGGGAAAATATAGGCGATAAGCTGGGCATGGTGGCGCATGCCTTTAATCCCAATACTTGGGAGGCAGAGGCAGATAAATTTCTGAGTTCAAGGCCAGCCTGGTCTACAAAGTGAGCTCCAGGACAGCCAGAGCTACACAGAGAAACACTGTCTTGAAAAACAAAATAAATAAATAAATAAAATAAAATAATGTGTGTGTGTGTGTGTGTGTGTGTGTGTGTGAGAGAGAGAGAGAGAGAGAGAGAGAGAGATAAATCACAAAAACAAACAAAATATTGTTTAATCTCCTGCCAAGAGGGGTATGCGGTTAGTACTAGGTAGAATCATTAGTTATTGTGGAACATGCTGTGAAATTTAATTGATGCACGATGGCACCTAGAAAACAACAACTTCACACATCTTTCAAGTTTGTTTTGGATTTGTTTACTTGTTTTTTTGTTGTTGTTTTGTTTTGAAACAGGGTTTTGCTGTGTAGCCATGTCTGCCCTGGAGCTCATACATAGACAGATCAGGCTGGTCAAGATCTCAGATTTGCCTGCCTCTGCTTCGTGTACCACCACACCCTAGGGACTTTCTCATCTAAGTTCTGCTATGTGGTTGACAACCTCTGCCCAGCTCCCGTACTTCTGCCCTCCTCCATGTTCCCAGCCCAATCTCCCTCTTTTGCCCTGTCCCGGGAGTCCATCTCCCTCTTGGATGCCCCATCCTCTATTTCCTGCTTAAGCTTATTGACCAATCAGTATTTCATTGACAGGTGTTGCATTGATACAGTACACAATGTATCAATGCAGCACCTGTCTCTTCTCTACATTCCCACTTATGTCTGTGTGTGTGTGTGTGTGTGTGTGTGTGTGTGTGTGTGTGTGTGTGTTTGCATGCGCATCTGCCTCTACACATTAGTTCTCCTTCTCAGTGGTGGCGATAGCTTATACATTTGCTCACTAGATATTAGATGGAATAAAATGCAAGCTCATTTTGTATTTGTAAGAAAGCCACAATTGTGGATAGCGTGATGCAGGCCTTTCATCTCAGCACTGTGAGTTCAATAGCCAGCTTATTCTATATAACAAGTTCCAGCCCAGCCAAGGCTACCTAGTGCGACCCTGTCTCAGGATCCACACAGTGAAAAGAGAACCAATTCTGGTAAGTTGGTAAGAAAGAGAGAAAGAAAGAAAGAAAGAAAGAAAGAAAGAAAGAAAGAAAGAAAGAAAGAAAGAAAGAAAGAAAGAAAGAAAGAAGTCATTCTAACAGATCTGTTTTTCTTGTTTAAACAAGAAACTTGTTTTGGATTTTAGAGACAGGGTTTCTCTGTATAGCTCTGGCTGTCCTGGAACTCACTTTGTAGACCAGGCTGGTCTCAAACTCAGAAATCTGTCTGCCTCTCGAGTGCTGGGATTAAAGGTGTGCACCACCACGCCTAGTTTAACAGACCTGTTAATGGATAAAGATGTTCCTAGAAGCCACTGGCTATGAAGTGAAAACCCAAAAAGGGATGGGCTACTTCTCTATGAATTGTTGGCTAGGAAGGCTCCCTCAGGCCTTAGAAACAATACTGGTCATTGCCATTGCCCCTTGGTTGCCCACCTGAACTAGAAGGTAACCCTCCATTGAAGACAAGACATGGAAAAAATGAAGCTAAAACTGAGCTAGGATCTCCCTTCTTGCTGAATAGCCCTCATAACGATGGATGGTTCTATGCAGATTGGTGTTTGTGGTAGTGGTAAGGGGACTTGTCAACAATCATACTCGGTTATGAAATGACATGCTACCCTCCAGCAGCCAGGCAAGGCATGCCTACTGGTGTGGCAGGGACAGTTCTGTTATGGGGGATAACCAGTTGAATTTGAGCCCTACTCCAGAGAAGAGAAATCACTTCTGGTAGTTTAAAACTCTCCAGACTTGGGAGATCATAGGTCATGGTAAGAAAGCTACTGTCCTTGTTATGTTAATGGATATACTGGTTAAATTGTCTTCTAACAACTGTCTGCATTTACTACCATAGATTAGGACAGTCAGAGAAGCTGCTCTCTGAAGCGAGAAGTGGTAACTGCAGAGATTTATAGCTGGCCACGATGCTGAGAGGAAGGGACTACTGAATGTTCCATCAAAAATTGGAAATCTGTTATCACCCCATCCAAGATTCAGGGAACATCTCAGAAGAGAGAGAAGAAAGGAAGGACTGCTGTCTTCCAGGCAGGATAAAGCTTTTTGTTGCACTTTTGAGCTCTCAGATGCTGTGATCACTTTCATTTGATTGGTCCTGTTAAGGAGGTGGGAGGGGCTCATAGGGCTCTAGCCTGCCCTGAGGATCTATAGGCAATTAATGGTTGTGTGGAAGTTGTGAATTCCAAAGCCACTGGTAAGATGCCTATCCTACTTTGAGTAACCCTTAGTCGTGTTCCTATAAGTATCCTTGATGAAACCGGAACACACAGACACAAACATGAAGGAAGAAGGGGTCCGATTGGGAAGAAGGAGGGGTGGGGTGGGGACAGGAGTCAGGGTGATGTCAAGTGAGAGTGATAAGGGACGAACATGATCAAAATACATCCTATAATGTAAAAAAAAAAAAAAAAAAGCCACAGTGAAACACACTTATTATGTATAATTTAGGATATGCTACCAATCACATGGTGCAGGCCTTTAATCCCAGCACTTGGGAGACAGAGGCAGAGATAGGAACATCTCTGTGAGTTCGAGTTTGAGACCAGCCTGATCTATAAGAATGAGTTGCAGATAGTCAGAACTATCACACAGAAAAACCCTGTTCTCTTGAAAAACTGAAAGAGAGAGAGAGAGAGAGAGAGAGAGAGAGAGAGAGAGAGAGAGAGAGAGA
>NC_034605.1:27452471-27459942 GCF_900095145.1 Mus pahari | reverse complement strand
TGGTTTGGTTTTTCGAGACAGGGTTTCTCTGTGTAGCCCTAGCTGTCCTAGAACTCACTTTGTAGACCAGGCTGGCCTCAAACTCAGAAATCTGCCTGCCTCTGCCTCCCGAGTCCTGGGATTAAAGGCATGGGCCACCACACCCGGCTTTAGTAGTATTTTGTGATATATATATCTTCTGTCTCCTTCCATAGTTCTTCTGTATGCGGTTAAGTTTCAAACCCAGGACAAGCTTCTGAGTTATCTATTTAACACATCAAATCAGACCTGGCCTCCAGGCTCTCTGCATCTGCCAGTCCTTACCTGTGACAGGGCATGGCTGCCACACCCTGCCCTTCACCCGGGACTCTCCAGCCCAGGGACTAGGTTGCCCTTCCCCCACCCCACTCTGAGGCTCTTCTGTGTATAATCCAGACTTTCTGGTTATTTGTCCCTCTTGTACCTTTGGCCTCCTGGCTGCTGTACGTGGTTCCCCTCTCTCCCTTCCCCCTCTCCCACATCATTCAGGGTCATGACCACTAAGGACTCTCCCAGATGTGTCAGATGTCTCCCAGATGTCTCAGGCTATGTCTCCCTTTTATCTATAATAAACTTCCCCCTTCATCATACCTAGAAAGTCATGACCTTTCATTTATCATCTGTTTTGCTAGGCTCTGGGGTTACAGATTCATACATACTGATTTTCCAGGACTTCGTGGTGGAGACCATTCAGGAACTAAAGGCTTGACTAGAGTCAGAAGAAAGGCTGCTTTGGAGGGACTAATTTTTTTCAGTTGCACACCGAAAAACAAATATCCAAATCAAGCATCGAAGGGCAGAGAATACCTTTTCAGAACACATTCCCAGAAACATCAGACACAAAAGTCCTGTGGAGAGAAAAAGCAAAATGGGCTTCAGGACCTGAAAGACCAGTAACACAGGGCTAACAGGCACAGGGGGCTGCCAGGGTAAGAGTTACAGAGAAAAATAAAAGATAATCAGAAGTCAAGTGCATGTCTGTAAACTCTAGAAATGGAGGCAGGAGGATAAGAGGTTTAAGACCAGCCTCAGCTACACAGACAGACTATCTCAAATAGCATAATGCAAGCATAACATTCAAACACCACAGCGGCTCCACAGTGTGCACAGTCACAACTTGTCTGGTAGATCAATCTTAATTTTTAAAAGCAAGCACAATAAAGATACACATTTAATTGAGCACAAGAAAAACTGGGTAGAGGTGAGTAGTTTCGTGTTTGTATCTTTACGACTTATGCATCACAGACAGGCAGTCAGGTATATTTTTCCAACGCATACTTCATTGTTCACACACACACACACACACACACACACACACACACACACACACGGGAAAACAGTTTACAGCAAATGAATCTAACAACCTAACAGTCTCAACCTAAGTGATACCATCGATAATTGGAGACAGAATTCACGCACAGAGGGATGGATGGTGGGCGATGAACCAGCCTGACTCCATCTGAAGGATGGAAGACATTTTGTCACAAGGTCAGACAAGTTCATTTCTGTTTGCTGCAAAAATCAAGTGGACTGTACTTTAATCTGTTTCACCCTATGGAGTTGGACTCATTTCTTGAATATACCCTGATAAAATAAGCTGTTCTACCAAATCATTTTAAAATGTTCAGCCAAGTTTGTACATAACCAAATTTCTTTGGAAATCCCCCAACTTTTGAAAATCCCCCAGTCTTGCAGGTTTTTGGTTTTTATTATTATTATTATTATTATTATTATTATTATTATTATTACTACTATTATTAACCCTTCCGCCTGTGTTCAATGATTTTGTTTTCAACCCCTGCTTTAGAGAGAGAGCCCTGTCTGACAGAAAAAAAAAAAAAAAGTTTGCTTAATTTGACCAAAGAATTTGGGTAACGATCTTTACTCTCTTGTTTGGTGGGATTAACACGGGTAGAGATAAAGAGTCCAATGGCCCAGGGCGCAGCAAACCAATGACTGCACCTCCTGGTGGGAAGGGTAGTGAGCAGGAAGTTGGTTCTGCAGTAGATGTTCCTAGGGAACGTCGTTCTTGAAAGCAATGGAGGCTAACCAGATCGACCTGAGTGCCCAATAATCACCACGGTCAAAGCCGTGCCACAGATAGAAGATCCGGGTGGGTGGTGAGGTCACCAGAAAGGTCCGGCGTTGCTAGAGTATGTACTAAAGTCGTGGGTTGAAGCACGCTGGGCACTACAGCCTGATGAGCTTCCTGGAGCCTTTAGAGTTGCTCCTAATTAGGATTTCTATCCCTGCGATGAAACACTAAGCCTAAAAAGCAAGTTGAGGAGGAAAGGGTTTACACTTCCACATTGTAAGTCCACCATTAAAGGAAGTCAGGACAGGAACTCAAACAGGGCAAGAACCTGCAGTCAGAACTTGATACAGATGACATGAAGGATGATGCTTACTGGCTTGTTCAGTCTGCGGTTTTTTGTTTGTTTGTTTGTTTGTTTGTTTTGTTTTTAGGACCCAGGGCTACCTGTCTAGGGATGGCACCACCTACAAAGGACTGGCCCCTCCCTCATCAATCGCTAACAAGAAAATGCCCTATGGCCGGGCAGTGGTGGCGCATGCTTTTAATCCCAGCACTTGGGAGGCAGAGGCAGGCGAATTTCTTTGTTCGAGGCCAGCCTGGTCTACAGAGTGAGTTCCAGGACAGCCAGGGCTATACAGAGAACCCTGTCTCGGAAAACCGAAAAGAAAAAAAGAAAAAAAAGAAAATGCCTTATGGCCTTGCAATCTTATAGAGACATTTTTTTTTTTTTCAGTTGAGGTTTCCTCCTTTCAGATCACACTTAGTTTATGTCAAGTTGACGTAAGACTAACCTGCACAGAGGTTTGCCCTTTCCTTGCAGGCTTTTTGGTCCCCGATCCTGACTGATGCTGTAGCCGGCTCCTAGGCCTTACCAGTTCTGTTGTCAGTTCGTTCTGATCTTGTGAACCACTCCACTTAGTGTTATTCTTGTTGTGTTCTCTACAAACCCTCTTGTAAAAGAGTAGTCATAGCTGGAACTCGCCCCCCACTTTTCAATGTCAGTAACCACCCAAGAGCAAGAGATAACAGAAATTTCACTGAACGCAAACATGCAGTGCGCTTCTTTTTGTCTACACAGCCTTGAGGAACCAAGGAACTTAGGTAACTCTTCTTCATGGACCTTGACCAAAACACTTGACCCCGACGTGATTTGAACACGCAACCTTCTGATCTGGAGTCAGACGCGCTACCGTTGCGCCACGAGGTCACACTTACAGTCGCTTTTCGGGCTAGTTTAAGTATCCTGAATAACCTTTCTACCCGTGCTGAAATAAGCTTCAAAGTTTGATCCTTTATGCTCTCAAATTTTATAGCGTTATTAAGGCCCTGTGTGACAGAGTAAGGAATTCTGCCTATTTAACCTTAACTTCTAAACACTCCTGCTACTTTCATACAGTCTTCTCATTTGCTAATTTTGTTTCATTTTCAGAAAAACAATAGATGAATGTAGTTTAGATTCCAAGCAAACAGGACCAAGAAACATCTCTTCTACTCCTAGAGCAGACTTTTAGCTTTGCAGTGAGCCACAAGAACTGGCCTGAGAGTGCGACGACCATTTTCTGCCTGGAGGGCCACTATTGGCCCGAAAGCCTCGCCTTCAGGCCATGCTCCACCAGCCTCCTGGCAGTCCCTACACCGGTCGCTCGGTTCACAGCAATGACACAAAAAAAAGCACCCTCGCTAAGATAATCCTGGATTCCGTGGGCCTCACCTGTTACCCCAGAAACAGCGGAACCATGGATCTATTACTGCTGTTGTTACTAGGGTCAGGGGAGGGGAAGGGGTTCTCGGTTTTCTAAAGGATTGTATTTCTAAGCAAAGTAGCCGGCTACTTGAGAGTTTGAGTGCCCAAGAGCCCATTATTCTGAGACAGGGTCTTGCTTCGAATTTGCAGCCATCTTCCTGCCTCGGTGTGACAAATGCTGGGATTCCATACATTATAGAAGCCTCTTACAGCTGAGGATTGAGAAAAAGGACATCTTCCTGCTGTAGAATATGAAGACGGTCAAAAGCGTGTTCTGATCAAATGCCCAGGTGAGCTGGAGGGAAAAGTTTGGGAGTTCCCCCTGTCCCAGCCTATGTTGTGTATTCTTTGATTTCTTTATTTATTTCTCGGTTTTCCATTGGTTTATTTTAGGGAAGGGTTTTGGGTGGTCCAGCTTTGCCTCAAGCTTACAAAGTACCTGAAAATGACCTTAAACCTCCTAATCCTCTTGCTCGAAGCTCCAGACTGTTGGGATTCCAGGTCTGTGCCCTCATGACCAGTTTAAGATTATGCTCCCAAAAAGCAGGGGAAATCTGAGGGAACCTTTTGTTCCTTCTTCTCAAATAAGCCTTCTAGAGCCACCTGGTCAGTTGCTTTCGATTGACTATAGGCAGCCCTGTCGGATGGGACAGGATAGCAGCTGACATAGTTAGACCCAATCACTTTTTCTTGCTCCTCAGACCGTTAGTATCTTCAAAGCCTTTCCCTCAAGTCAGAATGAGACTTGTTTTCTCTCTGCAAGCTGAGGACAGGGTTTCTCTGTATTGCCCTGGCTGTCCTGGAACTCACTCTGTAGACTAGGCTGGCCTGGAACTCAGAAATCCGCCTGCCTCTGCCTCCCAAGTACTGTGAAATGAACTCTTAAAAGGAGTAACAGGCTAGAATCACATAAGCCTTCAGTGTGAAGTTGATCTGGGCTACACAGTGAATTCCAGGATATTCCAATCTACAATGTGACACCCGGGGGGGCAGAAGGAAGTGGGGAAGAGGGAGAGAGACACAACTTCTGACCTTCTAGGATGGGGAAAGACAAAGTAGTCGTCATATAGGGCTGCCAGAACGAATACTATAGGGTGCTGAATTTAAACACAGGAATTTCTTTTTGTTTGTTTTTTACTTTTTAAAAACTATATATATATATATATATATATATATATATATATATATATATATAGTATACTGATATACACACAGTACATACTGAATATATACTATATATGTGTGAGTGTATTTATGCATGCACACATACACACACACACACACACACACACACACATTCTCCTTAAGGATTCTTTCCCTTGGCTTGCAGGCAATGATCTTCTCTATCTATGTGGTCTTCTTTTGTGGACAAGTGTTCTAAACACACTCTTCTTGTAAGAATGTAAGAATTACAGTCCCGTTTTGCCTTATCACCTCTTTACAGGCATCATCTCCCAGTACAGTGACATACAGAAGATCTAGGTTTGGACAAATGAATCTGAGGAATCTGTACAGCACAGTAGAGCACCCGCAGGTCGCCTCAGCGGAGCAAAGTGGGGACACCTTATGAGTGTGGAACTACACGGTGGGGACAGCAGTGGCGGATGGGACCAGCCCGATCGCCTTCACCTTCATCTTCGCTTGAAGCTGAGTCATATCAGGACTAACAGGTCCTGTTGCTCCTCCAACGACCGTCCAGATTATAAAATTTCTGGTCTCTGTTCATGAATCTCTTTTTATACTTTCAGAATTGATGTCTCAGATCTATTTGAGTGGGTCTGTGGCGAGCACAAGGTGAATTCCTGACCTGGAAACATCTGTGTGTACAGCAGTGGCTCCCCTCCTTTAACGCCCTGTGAAGCCCTTGTGCTTGAATGGCCTTTTAGCCTTGCTTCCCATTGAACTATTTTAAAACAACTACAAAAGCATCTATAATTGATGCATCAGATTCCGATATTCAAGAGTTCCTGGTTGGAACTCCATGATATTAAATTTAAACGTATTTCACTAATAAATTCGTGATAACATCAATCACTATCATAAAGCACGAAGAGAAAAGGTTATTTTCCAATAATACACGAGCAGCAGCCCCTCCATGTGGGACCACGTGGCCTAATGGATAAGGCGTCTGACTTCGGATCAGAAGATTGAGGGTTCGAATCCCTTCGTGGTTGGGCTGGCTGTTTTACTTTTCTTAAATTTGACAATAGGTTATCTGACAATTGCTTCCTGATGTATAAAGTTAGTACCGGGTAAACACAGAGAAGACTGAAAAAAGTCTGTATCAGAGCAAAATAGCAAAGCAGAAACTCTGGAAGACTTCTCCAAACTAAGAGACTGAAGTAGCCATTACAGTCGAACAATATGAAGCAATTTAGACCAGACGCAGTTTATAAAAGCAGCTACCAATACTGTAATCCCAATACTCTATACAGACAGAGGCAGGAGCATAACCACAAGTTTAAAGATCACACTGTCTCCACAAGGGGTTTCAGCAAGGACTGCAGAATGAAACATAGTCTCAGAGGGAGTTAAGACAAGGAAGGGGACAAAACATTACTAGATACCTTTAAAGAATTGTTGGGTGGATGGGTGGGTGGGTTGGGGAGCACCCTCATAGAGGCAGGGAGAAGAGGAGATGGGATAGGGGGTTTCCGAAGGGAACCTGGAAAGGGGAAAACATTGAAATGTAAATAAAGAAAATATCCAATTTAAAAAAAAAAAAAAAGAATTGTTACATTGTCTTCAATTGGACAAGGACACAGTGGCTGTATTAACATATGTTCATGTGATACATGTTTATATATTTAATCATACGTCCCCAAATTAATTTAATGTTATTCAGCAAAACATTGAAAAAGTAGATGAAACTAATAAACAGTTACTTGTTGACTGTGGATGATAAATATACAAATAATTCCCTGTTTTCATTACACATTGAAAACATCCTAATAAAAAGTTTGCTGAGTGTTGGTAGCTAAGCCCATACCTGTTATCCCGGCCCTCAGGCTGAGGCGGGGAGATTCCAAGTGGGAGGCCTGTTTGGGCTACAGAGCAAAAGCCTTACTTGGTTTTTTGGGGGGGTTTCTGTTTGTTTGTTTGTTTGTTTGTTTGTTTTGTTTTTGTTTGAATTTAAAAAGGAAAGGAAGGAAGGAAGGAAGGAAGGAAGGAAGGAAGGAAGGAAGGAAGGAAAAGGAAAGGGAAGGGACAGGACAAGACAAGACAAGAAGCTACTCACAAAAAAAAGCCCTAAGCTCTTGAACACAATGTACACATTGGCTGTAAACAGAGCAAGGATCAGGGTGAAGAAAGAAGTGTTTGCTGCATGAGGAAGTGTTGCTGCATGTTTTTCTAGTCTGACAAGTGGTATGTCGGGAGGACAGAAAATACTAGGAGTCATTAAAATTAGCATTTTAGTATTCCATCGAAATATTTTACAGGCAAGACTATCTTTTGTTTCTTTATCTGGCTCTAAATATTTTAACACCAAAAAGAATACTTCTGAGTGAAGTTACAAAATATTTTGATGGTCAAATCCTTTTCATTATGAGGTAATCTGCTCTCATAGAAGGAAGAGCAACAGTATGGTGGACATAATCCACCTTCCACAGTGTCTCCAGTGTGATCTCTCATTGTTGTCTTTGAAAAAGCAATGTCTCATCTAGGCAGAGCTT
>NC_034605.1:27442471-27449971 GCF_900095145.1 Mus pahari | reverse complement strand
AATTTCCGTAAATCAAAAGCACTATAACTCTTGTAAATAGGGTGTCTGTAGAGATAGATGACTCAGTAGTTAAGATTAATGGTTGCTCTTGCTTAAAACCTGAGTACAATTCCCTGTACCCACACGGTGGCTCACAACCATTTACAATATATCTCCAGTTCCAGGGAACTCAACATCTTTTTTTTGATTTCCTGGGCATGTGGTGCAATATACATACATGAAGGTATTCATACACAGAAATAAATCTTAAAATAGAAAAAAAAAATACCAGACAAGTAATGGGGCGTGATTGGGCACGCCTTTGATCCTCAGACCTCGAGAGGTCAGCTGGAGGCCAGCCTGGTCTACAAAGCAAGTTCCAGGACAGCCAGGCATACACACAGAAACCCTGTCTCAAAACAAAACAAAAACCGAAAACTAACAAACAAGAATGGCTGTCTGCGGTACCTCATTTATAGCTTCTGCTGATAGATCAAATTCCTGATTTTAAAAGTTGTCAGTACAAAGCGTGAAACCCAAACAGGAGTCACGTTGCTGAAACCACACTGTCGGACGTTGCTATTAAGTCTCCATACCTTACACGAGTACATTTCTGTTTCCTAAGCCGAATGAATCCTGCAAACTATGTTTTCAACCTAGACCCAACTTGGACCCTCATGATGTGTGCCCACCCTTTTTTGCCTTGTTAAAGTCCTGTTTGCCAAATATGATTGCCCTTTTCCTTATGAAAATGTGACTTCCCAGATATCAGATATTTCTTGCTCCTTTCTAACAACCAGTTACCCCAACAGCTGCGACACTTATCTACACCATAGGCAGCCTTGATCCCTGAGTGTCCCGGCCCTCCCCACCATTATTCTGTTCAGTTGCTAACTGCCAATTATCTCTACAGCTGTTTTCTATCAACCCTAACCCTTCTCCAGAAAAGGAACCTCAAAAGCCAGTGAGAAGCTGCTGTCTGAAATCCTGACTTAGGATTGAAGTAGCCGTCTGGCCAGTCTAAATAACACGTCCTTAATTAGACAGTCCTGGAAATGTTTCCCCCACCCCCTCAGGTATAACAAACGTAATTCAAAGCCTTCTGAAGAAATAAACGTGCTGTTGCTCTGGTGGATCTGGTGCCATAGAGCAGTAAGTACTGGCACATTTGTGCACTTTTGTTTTTTAAATATAAAGATTTATTTACGTCCGTGGAGTGGGTGGGGGCACGGAATCTGTAGCTCACAAGTTTATTCCCAGAATTTGGCGACCTAATTGCGTCCAGGTCCCCTGCCTTTAGAAATAACTCCATTCAAGGTTTTGCGGAGGTGGAGATATCAGTGATCCTGTGACGCTGTGGTGCGGAAAAGCTAACTTGAGGCAGGAATCTCATGAACCTAGGGCACACATTCCAGCTGGTGTGATAGACCTAAACCTAAGGGTCTACAAAGGTTAGTGGTTGAGATAGGGGTCAATGAAGGTATAGAACAATAGCATCTGATATTAAAACAGGAACAGGAGTGGGTACCGAAATTCAGAATGCTTGTAGTAAGTTACTAAATTAATTATGTGTATTTGCCTGGATTCTTTCTTTCTTTCTAATAATCACTCCACTCCACTCCACTCTTCCTACAGCTCTTTGACTCTTTCTACAGCTCTTTCAAGAGTGATGATAAAATGCTGACCCCGACGTGATTTGAACACGCAACCTTCTGATCTGGAGTCAGACGCGCTACCGTTGCGCCACGAGGTCACCCAGAAAGGTCTGATTAATTGCCATCTAACCAAATCCAAATCCCTCAGGGATGTAGTAATTAATGATCTGGACAAGTCTTTTCTTTCGTTCCTGTCCTTCAAAGGACGCTAACAAAGGTGGGCTCCGACCTCTGTACAAGAGACTGGTCCTTGTCTGACATGGAGCCAACAGTTATCAGATTCCGACCACCTTCCAGATCACATCACTGTACCAGAACCCGGTACAACAATTATGTCTGCCTGAGTCAGGCGAGGAATCCTGACCGCCTGGGAAAGTTTCAGAAGCTGAGGATTTTTGTCCTCCAGATCTGAAATAAGTAGTAACTTGATACCCACTTGATACTATGAACAGAAGCCCACTGCTATAAAACAGTCACCTTTCTCGAAATAAAAATTAAATTTCACTTTTCAGAATGAAGAGAAAGAGGAGAGGAGAGGGGGAAGGGGAGAGGGAGGAAAAAGAAAGATAGCCCAGGATTCCTACTGGAAATTGTAAAGGGCTTTAAAATAATGTATTGAAAAAGCTTGTCTCTGATCCTGTGTAGGATGCTGAATACCTGACTATATTTCCTTGTTAAAATGAACCTCGTCATTCACTGGAGTAGTTGGAGAGTCAGGGATAAACATGTTTTCCCACTGCCATCAAAGAGTAAAGTGGCAGTCTGTTGTCACATTTATGTTGTCATTGGAAGCTCACTCCAGACAATTCCCAAGCAGGAGTATGCTGACAAGTGTTTAGCAGCCACTGTTGGGCAAAATCCACAATGCTGAAGTGCTTGCTAATTTCTGAGGGGCAAATCCTCTCACCATAGCTGATTCAAGCTATACATATATTGATAAAGCCCTGTTCCCCTGTAGTAGCCTCTTTCTTACAGCTGTTTGTCCATGGCGTTTCTTCAGCTGTCCACTTGACACACCCCAAAGCTGAGAGAGTTTCAATTAGAGAAGCCCTTCAATTATCTTGGCCAGTGAATATGTCTGTGAAGCATTTCCTCGATTGATAAATGATATGTCCAATATGGGCCATGCCTGCCCTGGGTGGATGGTGGTCCTGGGTTGTATGAGAAATCAGGTTGAGCAAGCCATGAAGAGCAAGCCAGTAGCAGTTGTTTCTACAAAACTTCTCTTTCCTTTCCTGACTTCACATGCTGCCCAGATGTCTCTTCATGATGAATTACAATACTCTAAGCTGCAATTAACTCCTGTATACTTAAGTTGTTTTTCACTATGATGTTTGTCACAGCAACAGAAAAACAAACTACAACAGTGTGAATATCTCTTCTAAATAACCTCTTATCCAAAAGGGCAATCTGCCTCAGTGACTCTCTTGTACCCCAGACCTAAGAACCTAAGAACATTCATACATATATAATATTATATTTTATATATTATATAATATTATATGTTTCTGGCCCACTCTGGCCCTGCTTGCTCCAACCCCAAGAACATCCATTATAAAGTTACTTGTGTCACCCAATGTTGAACTAGAAAGATATGTACACAGCTGACTGCTATGAACCAGCACAATCAGCCCCACGCACCATTGAAGTCTTTTCTTGACATCAGTATCAATAAAAGAAATGGATGCTCTTAGGCACTCTGGTGTTTTGAACAAGCTATGTCCCCCATAGGCTTGGGTATTGTAATATTTGGTTTCCAGTTGGTGACATTCATTAGGGAGGAGGTACATCTACTCCAGAAGACATATAAGAAAGTATGTCACTGAGGAGGATAAGCTTTGAAATGCCATTGCCTTGCCCCACTTGCAGTTTTCTCTCTGTTCTGCGTTTGTATTTAAATTATGATCTCTCAGCTTCCTGTTGTAGCTGCCTGATGTCATGCTGTCCTCACCATTGTGGACTCTAATCCCCTGGAACCGTATGCCAAAATAAACTCCTTCTCTAGGTAACTTTAGTAGCAACAGAAAAATAAACAGCATGGGGAATGAATGCCAAGTATATTTCTCTGAACATTCAAGTGTCATCATACAGTTATATCAAGTCTTCACCGTAAGTCTGTGAGGTCAGTTGAAACATAAATCTGGCCACAAGCAACTAAAAATTGGAACAAATGGACGTATTTCTTTCCAGTCTGAACAGTCAGTAAAGAAGGCCATTATGTCTGTGACAGGGATGGTGGGGGGTGGGAGAGAAGGATAGTTCACAGTACAAATAAGAAATCACTCCCCAGCATCACTGGCACTATGCATGTTTTCCAAGGGCATCTCCAGGTCCATGTCATCCTCCTAAAAGCGGGTTCAGGGCTATCCAGACATGCCTTGCCTTGCCTCCTGACCAACAGCAGTCTCAAGAGTCTGAATCCCATCCACTCTCCCAAATCTAGATACCCTGCCCTTCCACTAGTGAGTAGTCTCCCCTGTCTCCCAAGCTGGATAAAGCTAGCTTTCTTTGGCCTCTGATGTATTTTTAGAGGCCTTTGGTAAATGTTCTTTAGCAAACAAGAGCACTTTGTCCCTGGTAGAGCAGAAAAGTAAATGTTAAACTAAAAAGGCCTGAGAGAACTGGTTTAAGGGAAGATTTCATACAGAAGATCACTTTCTGGAAGCAGATGGTCTGGGCTAAATTTGAAAGACATTGTCCAAGGAAGGAAAACTAACTGGCTGCTAGGGTGGATAACTGACAAGTGAGTACCACACAGGTCAGTAGCAATGAAAGGCTGATACTGTCTCTGAAAAGGGATGTCCTAAGGGTACTAAGATGCCTTTGGATCCAAGAGCTTGAGAGCTGTCCTGGCTTCTGTCTTTCTCCCACCTGCTAATCATTCCAGGCCTATCTTGAAGCCAAAGGATAAAGGAGCCCGGAGAAGAAATTCTTTACTCTGTAGAGTAGAACAAGAGAAGAATGGAGATGAACCTGACGATAGGAAAGAACTTGGTTCACATAATAACCCCCATTGTGATTAAGGTGTTAAATCTGTTAAATGTTTTTTTTTTTTNNNNATTTATTTATTTATTATATGTGTGTACACTGTAGCTGTCTTCAGACACTCCAGAAGAGGGCATCAGATTTTTTGTTACAGATGGTTGTGAGCCACCATGTGGTTACTGGGATTTGAATTCAGAACCTTTGGAAGAGCAGTCGGTGCTCTTAACCGCTGAGCCATCTCACCAGCCCCTAAGTGGTATTTTTAAATAATCTTCAATACTACAGTCTTCCCTAAAGGATAAGTCTTTCCAATATGCCATTATAATGAGAAGAATATTAGTGAAACAGGTTTACTTGGGAATTATAAGTACCAACATCATGACAAGGTTTGTTTGTTTTGTTTCTTGAGATAAGTCTCACACTCTAGCCCAACCTGGCCTTGAGTTCCAACTTGCAGCAATCACCCTGCTTCTGCCTCCCAAATGCTAGTATTATAGGTGTGAACTACCACATCTAGCAAAGACTACCTTTGTTTGGGAAAAAAAATAGCATGTGTGTATGTGCAAATTTTACATTATTTCTAGAAAGGTCTCAGATGTCCAAAGCTGCTTGATCAGACAGAAGGTCCTCCCATACTGTGGAAGAGCTGCACATAGCCTCTGATTTTTGCAGCATCCACAGCTATTTTATATTTCAAAAAGTTTGCCATGAATTATAATAATACTGTTCCATGACAAATTACATGAAATTGTATAGTTCATATATATGGGGTTTTGTGTGTATGTGTGTGTGTGTGTGTATGTGTGTGTATGTGTGTGTAGTGTGTGTAGTGTGGTGTGTGTGTATGTGTGTGTGTGTGTGTGTGTGTATGTGTGTGTATGTGTGTGTAGTGTGTGTAGTGTGGTGTGTGTGTGTATGTGTGTGTGTGTGTGTGTGTATGTGTGTGTAGAGGTTGAGCACAATCTCAGGTGACCTCAATCACTGTCCATCTTATTGTGAGGCAGAATCTGTCATTTCATGGAGCTCGTTAAGTGAGCTCAGGTGACTGACTAGTTAGCTCCAGTAAGCTACAGGGAGCCCGGTTTCTCCATCTCCTCAGCATTGGAATTGCAAGCATGTGTCACAGAGCTTGGCTTTTTGGTGTGGGTTCTAAGGATCAAACACTCAGGTCCTCATGCTTGCATGGCAAGCACTTTACCAACTGAACTATCTCCCCAGCCCAAATCCAGCTTCATCTGTGACCACACCATACAACAGTAGAAAATATTTAATATCTAACTCCTTACAAAAATAAAGCTCCAGATCCCAGGCTAGAGAAAGATGTCTTAGAGACACATCTACCTGCTGTGTCCTGGTATCACAGAAGCATCTCCAGAACTCTGATTCCGGATGCAGCAGGGCAGGAGACTCTGGCTTCTTCCAGCTTGAACTTCTGTCTGGGGTCTCTTTGCTGTCTGCAGAGGTCTGGCAGTTTGAATTAAAGGCATTTGCAAAGCAGCAAGCAAAAAGGTTGGCTATGAATGTACTTCTTTTTGTAAACCAATGAAATTTCCTGTTGAGAGCTGTTCTCGTTCTTATCATCAAAGATAAAAAAGTTGAGGCCCACAGAATTCTGCACAAATAAGCCTTGTTAAACTTAATCTCCACAGCTACCCCTGCAGCCACCCTGGCCCAAGTCTCCTTGCTTTATGGAACAATACTTCAGTTTACTCTTTGTTCTCCTGGTCTGCTCCACATATCAGCAACTCCCTCTTTTAAAATGACATTTATTGTGCAATGTAAAACTTGTGATAGACTGGGTACGGTGGCGTGGTGGTACATGCCTTTATTCCCACTACTTGGGAGGTAAAGGGAGTCAGATCTTGGCAGATTTCTCTGAGTTTGAGGCCAGCCTGGTCTATGTAGTGTGTACCAGGACACTTGGGGCTGTGTAAAGCAATCCTGTCTCAACAAGACAAGATAAGATTAAAAACCCCCAAACGGTGAAAATCTCAGAGAAATGTCTGAGTGGAGATGCTGGGCTCAGTCTCCAGAGTTGACAAGATGCTGAGAGAGAACATCTTCCCACAGGTTGCACTCTCACACTTCCGTGTGTCCTATGGTGCACAGACATGTGTGAGTGCACAGAAACACACACAAAGTAGGTAAATGTAAAAGAAAACAATTAAACTTGTATTGGGCTTTTCTTCTGTTAGCCTATCTCGTCGTAGTTTAATTCTCAAATCAAACCACAATCTCAGGAAGGTAGAATGGAGTCCTGTGCCCTTCTATGTCCACTGCTGCAGCCTACAGGAAACTTCAGTACGAGGAGCCTGATGTCTGATTCACCTCCCACCCCCAACTGGCCACCCCTGCACTAGTTCAGAATCCTGAGAGAAGACCCCATGGGATCTCTACTCTTGAGCTATTGAAGTCACCATTTAATAGTTATAATACAATATGCCCAGCTCCAAACCCACCCCATTTCCTTCTTAATTGAGTTAGAGTTGCTGCATTGTTAAAAGTAAACATATCAGGAGGTGAAAACAACCTTGGGGTGTAATTTACTTTGGGAGAAATGCTCCTTTCAACCTTCAGGGGAAACGTAGGCCACTGTAGTTGTTTAATAACCATCAGGAAAGCAGAGGCGCTTTTGTGATTTTTAGACCAGGGATCCAATCTTCCGTTTTACAGATATGTGCTGTTAACCTACTTGATGCCAGGCACTATTCTAGGTTTGCTATACTTTAGCTACTAAAACTGATTTTAAGAATCCTGGCTCTGACAAAATTTGGAGCTAAGATAAAAGGATGGACTATCCAGAGACTACCCCATTCGGGAGTCCATCCCATCATCAGCCACCAAACCTAGATACTAATGCTCATGCCAGCAAGATTCTGCT
>NC_034605.1:27424650-27441666 GCF_900095145.1 Mus pahari | reverse complement strand
AGGCGTGGGCCACCACTGCCCGGCTTACTTTTCATTTTTAATTGTGCAATGCATGTGGAAGCCAGAAGAGAATATCAGCTCCTCTGAAGTTAGCACTACAGCCTGGTGATTTGAGAACAAAACTGGAATAAATATTTAGCAGGTTGCTGTAAGGCCAAAACAGAGAAGATACTTCACAGAATGAGAGTTCTGTTCACAGCTAAAACAGTTTAAAAGAAGTTCCTGTTCGTTTGGTGCTAGATCTCAGCTAAGATTTACCCAATGGATAGCCTTTACAAGCCACCTTTGGCTACACTTCGTATCAGCGTAGCCAACTTGTACCGGTTAGTTTCTACCTCAGAAAGCCAAAGAGAGTTAGAAGAGGTGGATGGATAGATGGATGGATGGATGGATGGATGGGTGGATGGATGGGTGGATGATAGATGGGTGGATGGATAGACAGATGGACAGACAGACAGACGATAGAACTTTCTTTACTGTTTTAAATAATCAATCAGCTGAATCAGTGTTAGAACTCAGTCCCATTCTTCTATGGATATTTCCCTTCACTAATTTTGGTTTTATGTTGCTCAAGCTGGCCTTGAACTCTTCATGTAGCGAAGGTGAGCCTTGAATTCCTGATCTTCCTGCCCATACCCGCTAAGTGTTTGGATTATAAGTGCCTGCCCCACATTTGACTAATCCTATTTGGAATATTGATGTTCACATTTTAACCCTAGCTTGGTATGATAGTGTGCACCTTTGATTCTAGCACTCAGAGGCAAGCAGATCTCTGTGAGTTCGAGACCAACCTGGTCTAAAAGCCAGTTCTGGAACAACCATGCCTGGAGAGAAACCCTGTCTCAAAACTTCAACCATTCCCCACCCATACTGGGGAAAACAACAACAACAACAACAACAACAACAACAACAACAAAATACCTTTTAAGCTTAGTACCTCAGAACCTCACTTTATGTAGACTCAGTTTGGGGAGGGCGTGAAGCAGAAAGGTGAAGCTGTGATGTTTCCCAGTTTTGCTGAATGAGAATTTGGTTTTGAGACTCAGGGATTGGGTGAGGACACCATGTGAGATAAAAAGAACTGATAATGTTCTCAGTTTGTTTGTTTTTTTTAATATTATTATTGGTTTTTCAAGACAGTGTTTCTCTGTATAGCCCTGGCTGTCCTGGAATTCACTTTGAACTCAGAAATCCACCTACCTCTGCCATCCAAGTGCTGGGATTAAAGGCATGCACCACCACGCCCGGCTATGCTTCCAGTTTGATGCTCAGACACTAGTACACAGGGATGTAAAAACTTATGCCGGGGTGGGCAGACAACAGTCATGGCTGGTGATTTTATTCCATGTCTTTGTCTCCCAAACTGTTATACTGTTCTGAGGGAAAGTCCTGAGGTGACTAAGCCAATGTCCTTTGATAAAGATCAGTGTTAAACAGGATGGAGACTGAGACCAAATTAGTGTAAAGTTTCACTCCTGAGTTTTTCCTTATGGAATTTAAACAATTCATAGGGTCCTACTCTGCTATGAGGTTCCTAGTGACAATGAATCCTTTTGGGTTCCTATTTGTGTGGGTTGAGAGGTGGGAACCACTCTTTTCCCAGACACACTTTTTGAACAGAGAGGCAGAAGAGGTGGAGGGAGGAGGGTAAGGAGGATGAGAGTAGGGTGGGGAGCATAGTAGGGAACAAGGAGGGAAAGAAATAAGTAGGAGGAAGAGGGTGGCAACAAGAGGGAGAGAGGAAATGAGAGGGGAGCAGGAAAGAAGGAAAGAGCTGTGTTAGATGTGGTAAAAGAATGAGAAGGAGGAAGGAAAGATGGGAAAAGCAGAATGGCAGAAGTGATTGAAAGGAAAAGGTAACTCAAGGACTGGAGATAAAGATGCTGCGATGGTCTGTTCTAACTGTCAACTTGATATACTCTAGAATGATCAGGGCAGTGTCAATGAGGAAATTTCTAGATCAGGAATTTTCTTCTTTGAATTAAGTCATGCTAGGCCCAGTACTGTATAAAAGAGACCCAGCTGAGAGCACTAATGTTACTAGGGAAACAGGTTCTCTTTCTGTGTCTTCGTCCCGTTAATAAAATAATTTTTGAATGAGAAGAATACTCTCATTTTATTAGCTCTTTAGAGAAAAGCAACAAGGCAGGCAAAACTGAAGGATCCCCCCCCCCCAGGAGAGGAAATGAGGAAGCATTTCTCTATGGAGGTCTGAGACACTAAAGAAGGATGTAGGGAGTCTCAAGAGTGCTGAGCCAGGAAACACATCACATGGTTAGAAACAGAAAAAGAGAGAGTTTATTAAGAAAGGAAAAGTACTCCCCAAGTGAAAGCAGAGTAGTAAGCAGAGGAAAGATCAAAAACGTGCAGACTTGCCGAGCAGAGTCTTTTAAAGGACCTATGGTGTCCGCCCCTCTCATTTGCATTTCACTTTCAAGAGTTCTGTACTTAAGATAAAGCCCAGATAAAGAAGGTCCTCCCGCCGATTAAGGCAAATGGGATTCTTTCATATGTTAATCTTGGCATTTCAGCCTTTCTCTAGCTTTAAGCAAGAGGTTCTCAGCCTGCAGTCTGAGACCCCTTTGGGGACCTTTTCACGTGGGTCACATACCAGACAACCTGCGTATCTGATATTTACATTACAATTCATAACAGTAGCAAAATTACAGTTATGAAGTAGCAACAAAAATTAACTTTATGGTTGGGGTCGCCACAACTGGAGGAACTGCATTGAAAGGCTGCAGCAATAGGAAGGTTGAGAACCGCCTAAGCGATTGCTCTCTGCTCTTCACACACAGTAAATACAAAGTAGCCATTTTTCTCAACCTTTTATCACTGCGATTTCCCCTGCCATCAGTAGACTATTACTAGGGCTGGAATTGCAAACTGAACTAACCCTCTCTCTATTATGTTGTTTTTGTCAGCATATTTTACCACAGGAAGATGAACTAAGACACATGAGCGAGGCACTACAAAAGAGAAAGAAGGGATTCTCTGGACAACAGTAACAACAGTAGGGGATTGAACACCTAATCAAGGATTACTGTGATTAGTTCTTTGTTCTTACTGTGGAATGTTGTTGCTAATAAAGCGTAAGTCATAACATAAAAATATTGGAGCAGCCGGGCGTGGTTCGAGGCCAGCCTGGTCTACAGAGTGAGTTCCAGGGCGATACAGAGAAACCCTGTCTCGAAAAATCAAAAAAAAAAAAAAAAAAAAAAAAAAAATTGGAGCAATTTGTCAAACTTCACTACACTTAGCCGCTTAGTGTCATTTCTGTAGTCGGTCTGATGGTGATGCGAGGTGGGAGAGCCCTTCTATCAAACAGGTCACAGGAAGAGAAAAGGGGAACTATGCACATCTCTGAACAGGGATCTGGCATGGTGGTGGGTGGGAGAGAGAAATAAAAGCTGGGAGTGGTTGAGTGTTTCCGCCACAGAAACACTCCGATTTGGGTTCGTCCTGAAAGACAGGGCTGGGCTGAAAGGGAAAAGACATGAGTTGGGGGAGGAAATAACCAGGCCTTGACAAGAATTCCTGATCAAAGCCCCAAGTTTAACGAAGTACTGGGTTTTTAAGACAATGGGAAAAACCCCTTCCCCAGCCCCAATCTTGGGGCTGCAGTACAGGAGAGATCTTCAGGAGATGCTGTCTCTATAGAATCTAGGCGCCTATCAGCAGGGAGTAGCGTCCGCCCCGAGGCTATTGTTCCGCAGGACAGTGGCAGGCATAAACAAGGTACCAGCCTGGCAGGAAAACACCCAGGTGGTGTAGAACAGTGACTGTAAAGGTCTGGGAGGCTCCAACAAGTGGTGAACATAACTGCAACCCCTGAACTTCAGAGGCTGCAGCAGGAGGACTGGGAGTTCCAGACCATCCTGAGTTCTGTTAGCAGGGAAAAGACCAAGCAAGGAGAGGGGAGAAAAAAAAAAGAAAGAAAGTGTTTTTAATAATTAGTATTTACTTAACTCTGTAGCCCAGGAAGGTCTCCAGCTCATGCCAAGCCTCCTGCCTGGGCTTCTAAATGTTGGGATTACAGGCATCTCCACCATGCCCTGATTGCTGTTATTGTTGTTGCTGTTATTTATCCTGGGGATTAAACACAAGGACTCCTGTGTTCCACTAAGCCACTGTGGCTAGTTTTGTGTCAATTTAACACCAACTATAGTCAGCTGAAAGGAGGGAACCTCACCTGAGAAAATGCCTTAAGATCTGGCCACAAGGCATTTTCTTAATTAGTGATCAGTGGGAGAAGGCTCAGCCCGTTTTGAGTCATGGCATTCCTGGGCTGGTGGTCTTAGTTTCTACAAGAAAGCAAGCAGAGCATGCCATGAGGATCAAACCAGTAAGCAGCACCCTCCAGGGCCCCTGCCTCAGCATCTGCCTCCAGGTTCCTGCCCTGTTTGAGTTCTGGTCCTGACTTCCTTCAAAGATAGACTACAATGTGTAAGTGAAAGCTAAACAAACTCTTTCCTGCCCCAAGTTACTTTGGTCATGTTTTTTCATCATGATAATAGAAACCCTAACTAAGACAATGTATTTATTCTTTTTTAATTGACAAGTAAACATCTAATCAATTTATAACACAGAACACGCTGTAAGCATATTAGAAAACGGCTAAATTGAACTAATGAACACACAAATCAGTAAACATCTATTTACTTCTGTGTTGGTAGAAAATGTAACCGCTAAAACCTTTTAAATTGCCAGGAGTGGTGGCACAGCCTTTAACCCCATCACTGGTGAGGCAGAGGCAGGCAGATCTCTGTGAATTTGAGGCCAGCCTGGTCTACAGAGAGAACTCCAGTCCTCGTTTTGGCTTCTTGGAAAAAAAAAAAATTGCTTAAAACCAGACTGGAAAAAAAATTATATGAAAACCTTTTGATAGCCAGTAATCTCAACACTTGGAAGGCAGAGATGGGAAGATCTCTTCAAGGCTTTAAGGCCAGCTTGAGCTACATAGGACTTTATCTCAACAAACATAAAATATTGAGCTGAGCGATTGCTCAATGGCTAAGAAGACCCAGATTTGTTTCCCAGCACATAACTGTGTAATTCCAACCCCAGGGAATCTGATGCCCCTTTCTGGCCTCATAGGCAACCAGACATGCAAGCAAAATATTCTGTACAAATAAATAAAATAAATCTAAATCTTCTTAAATACAAAATACATCAAGCTACACTGGTTTTTTTTTTTTTTTTTTAAGTTATATTTTATTTGAGAAAAGAGGACACACAAATCCTGCCATTCTTGTGGGAGAGGCAGCGGCAACGTCTAGATCCAGTGGAACCTGAGCATACGAACCACACCATGAATTCACGGACATCAGCAAGCTACACTCCTGAATTGTAAAAATATAATGTAAAAACATGAAAAATTCATTTGGGGAAGAAAAATACATTACTCATTGATCCACACCAGCATTTTACCAAACAATGCTCCTGTTAAGCACTGATCGGTGTGACAGGATTCTCAAAAAGTTAGGTTGGTCTTGGGCTAGTCATTGCTGGTAGACAGTGAAAGTTGGTGTGCATTCTATTTCTCTTTGTTTCAAAGAGGCCAACACGAAGAATTCAAGAAGTTTTACTTCATAATATCTAGTTTTTCTGGGTCTTTGTTTTCAGATACCCAGGGCCTGCAGATTCTTAAGTACCAACCCTTATCAGACAAGCCCTAAAGCAAGATGCTTATCTCTTTCACATTTGTATATTTCAAGGGATACTGATTATCTGAAAGACAGGGTGGTAAATCATTGTCTGGAAATGGAAAGAAGAAAGCGGGGAAGAATATCATTCTTATTTACCTTTAACTTTTGTCTTAGTTTATTTTCTGTGTCTATGATAAAATGCCTTACAAAAGCAACTTAAGGGTTTGTCTTAGCTCATAGTCAGCACAGAGAAGTCATAGCAGCAGGGGCTTCAGGGAGCATATCACATCATATCTATAATTAGAGATACAGAGCAAGGAATGCATTAATGTCACTGCTCAAGTCACTTTCTGCATTCTTATATATAGTCTCAGAGCCTCTGTATAGGGAGTGGTGCCACCTATCGTGGGCGGGCCTTCCTACATCAATTAACACAAACAAGATAATTTCCTACAGACATGCCCAGAGGCCTATTTTCCAACTTTTAAATGTATATTCTACATTCCATCTGAGATCTTTTATTTCTAGTGAGGAATCAAAAGCTATGACTCATTAAATAGACTAAAGACAATAGTAAGCATATTGGAAACATATTTTCAGGGGAAGTCGAAAGACAACTTGCTTGAGTTAGTTAGTTCTCTCCTATCACATGGGTCAGAGCTCGAACTCAGGCTATCAGGCTTAGTGACAGAAACCTTTAATGAGTCATCTTGCCCGCCAAATACATGGAAGCTTTTGTTGCAATACTGGAGATTAAAGCAATAGACTCAGAGACACTAGGCAAGTACCCTGCTAGCGAGCTGTCTCTCTGTTGCTAGGGACTCTCTCTGTACACTTTCTAGCTCCCCCGATCTTTGTGATTTCTCCAAACGAATTCAGATGTATATAAGAAGTGTAATGTAGAAGAAAAATGGAGTTTGTTACAAGGTTAGGTAGGAGCACTGGGGAGATGATAGTAGACAGACCATTGTGGAAGAAAGTACTCTGAGGAATGAAGAGATGGCCTTTATACCAATTTACTTTTTAAAGCCGCTTTTAGACTATTTCTTAAAGTCTCTTCCACAGACAGCTTTCCTGAGGTGGATTTTCCTGTACAGATGATTGCCAGGCATTCTCGGATTAGCTCTTTTGAGACAGGGTCTTACTCGCCATGGCTGATGTCAAACTCACAGGCCTGTCTCTACCTCCGAGTGCTGGAATTAAAGGCATGAAATTAAAGTCAAGCCTGGCTTGATTAACTCTTAAGGTAGTAGACAGTACTAAGACTTTGTTCTTTAATCTTAAAAGGTCTCCCGTGGTCTGGAGCGATGCTCAGTGGTTAAAGCTCCTTAGTGCTTTTTCCAGAGGCCCAGGAGTTTTACTCCCAGTGCCCACAGCATTGAGTGCAACTGAGTTGCAGGGGATTTCGTGTCCTTTTCTGCCCCCCACAGACAACCTCACACATGTGGCACATGCTCACACATATAAAATACATAAAATAAGATCATGTAAAAAGAAAGCCTTCTGCTCAAACATACATGATTCTTCTAGAAGTTCAAAATGTCATGTTCAACAAGGGCCAGAGACACCATTCAAATGCCCTTTAAAAAAAAAAAAAAAAAAAAAAAACAGTCATCAAAGACCTCTTTTAATTTCTGTTTTTAAGAGCTGTTGTTTATGAGACAGGGAGGTTCAATGACCTCTGAGCTTGCTGTGACCACACTAGATACCTTACAGTCATTTAGGAAACAGGCATCAACTTGATCCGGCTGCTTCTAACTGAAGTTTCATCTCTTGATGACTCTTGGGTCTCTGAAGACAGTCCAAAGAATCCTCATAGATCGTGACAGACTGCTGAAGAACCAGCCAAGGGTAGTCTACTGCAAGGGAATGAGATCATTACAAGTGTAACCCATTCCTACTGGTCATTTCGAGTCTTGCTCTTACCACTCTCATTTTTTTTTTTTTTTTTTTTCTTTTTTGGATTTTGAGATAGAGTTTCTGTGTGTAGCCCTGGCTGCCCTGGAACTCAACTCTGTAGACCAGGCTGGCCTTGAACTTTTGATTGCACCTGAGAGCTGGGATTAAAGGTGTGAGTCAGCACACCCGATTTGCATCTGGCTCCCTAACTCCCTTCTTCACACACACTTCAACACACAGGGATGAAGCCTCTGGACACCAGGACCCCTGAAGTGGGAGGAAGAAGAGAAGAAAGGAGCAGATGAAAGGGAAGCAATAAGAGGGAAGGGAAGAAAGGGGCAAAGGGGAAAGGAAGACAGGAGGGAGAAAGGATTGTTTCTGTGTATGCTACCTAGTAACAAGTGACTGCTAGACACAGGAATACTATTGGCTGATGACTCAAGGCAGGGCTCTGAACTGCTCAGTGGAAATTGTGAGACTTGCACGCGGAGTGGGTCCGCCGAGGTCTGCTGTCACGAGTTCCCGCATTTTGCGACTAATGGAGAGCGGAAAGTTCTTTCCTCTCTACTGTAGCAGTTTGTTCTCTGGTGGCGACTGTGCTCAGCGACGAGTTAGAGAGTATAGAAAAGGCAGGATAATCAGCAGTTGAGGGTCAGAGAAGAAAAGAAAACGCAGTTAATTCTAGAAGGTAGGGAAGGGGGTGGGGAGCGCTCCGAGTCCTGGCAGGGGCTGTAGGAGTAGGGGGGNGGGAGTGGGGTGTCACAACACAGGCTGCTGGGAGGGAAAAGCCAGATCTTTGACTCAGGAAAGAACACCTGGGGGGAGGGGTAGTCTCACCTACCCAGTTTTACCTGAAGCTCACCAGGAGGAGGGAGTACAGGGAAGGCGAGGGGGGAGGGGAGAAGGAAGGGAAGAAGGCTTGGGAGGAGGGAAGGAGGAAAGAGGAGGAAGAACTGGGTAGAGAAGTAGGAGAAAGACCCGGAGGTTGAGGAAGAGGAGGGAAGGGGGCTGGAGAGAGAGAGCAAGGGAAGGAGGAGGAAGAGGAGGGGGGAGGAGGAGGAGGAGGAGGAAAAGCCCTAGAAGAAAGGAAGAGGAGGAGGGAGGGGGAGGAATATCAAATGACAGCTGAAGAAACTGGACTCTGGAAAGACAACTGAGCCTAAGACAGCAGAAAACTGCCTGCCTGGTGTTTATGTTGTTTGTTTAATAGAATGTTTGGTGAATCCACCTATTAAGATATAACCAGTTCCATAGGGGAAGAGGCAGAAGTCTGAGACTCATGAGACCAGCGTAGGGACAAAAGGTGTCATGTACATGAGAACCTTGGGTGATTTATCCTCTGTATTTCTAGGTTTTCTGTCCACACGTGACCTAGGTGACCCTGTCCTGAAGACCTATGGAGCCTGCGACTTCCCTGCGTTCTTGCCAGTTAGCCTCCCTTTTCTTCTTGGTCCTCAGCCTGTTTGTGCTGGTCTCAGGTACAGCTGTAGGCTTCTTGCTCCTATCAGCTTTTCAGAAACCAATGGCCACAGTTCTCCTGATGGACAGAGACAAGAATAGGGACTGCAGCTGTGTTGGCTCATCTTTCTGAATGAGGACACTGGATTTATCCCAATTTTCCTACAGAAATGTAGCTAGAGCATCAAAGGAGATCTGTAAATGTCCAAGTGGCAACATTCAAAAGAGTTAAAAATAGATGATTTAGACTTGAATGATATATTTTGTTTAACATCACATTATCAAATACTAATATAAATACCTTGCCAGGTGTGGTGGTACACACCAATAAACTTAGGAGGCTGAGACAAGACTGCCAAGAAGTCAAGGCCTGCCAGGGGTACATAATAAGATGCTGTCTCAGGAAGCAAAACGAGGGGGTTAGGAATGTGCCTCACTCAGTAGAGTGCTTGCCTAGCATGCATTGGCTGTGGTTTAAACCCCGGGTCTGTGCCACACTCAGGCATTGGGCTGAAGAACAAGTTTCTCTGAGCATTGGATCTATACTGTATGCTCAGGGTGACTGTCATGTTCTAGTTATATCGGTTCTGGTTTTATTTTGTTTTTTTTGTTCATGGCTGGGCTTGAACTTGCTATAAAGCTAAAGATAACTTTGAAGAGCTGATCGTCCAGCCTCTATCGCCTCAGTGTTGGGATCGTGGGTGTGTACTACACACATGGGTAGCGCGTTTTGTTCCTGAAATGTTTTCGGTCTCCCTGGATTGTTCCTAGAAATGCTGCCCCCTCTGGCCTTTCATTTTTGTTGCTGTGGTAAATACGCTGTCAGAAAGCAATTTAGGAAAGAGAAGAGTTTAATTAGGTACAAATGCAAGCCACAGTCCATCACCTCAGGAAGTCAAGATAGGAACTTGAAGGCAGGCCTGCTTGCTATCCCACACAGCGTTACCTCCAACCAAGGAATTAATTTCATAGCCAAAGAAGTGTAGGATAGTCCATGGAAGATACTTCTTGTTGGCTTCTAACAGCCTCTCATGTAGGTCAGGACCTCCTGCCTAGAGAATGGTGTGGGCGGCCTTAACATTGTTGCAACTGACAATCTTCCACAAAGATACCCATAGGCCAGTGACTTAAGCAGTTTCTCAATTTGGATTCTCTTGGGAGATAATTCTAGGTTATGTCAAGTGGAACTAACAGTTAAAACTAACCAGGACAGTGTCCAGACCATAGCTTGAGTGGTGGTGAGTGTACACAAACATTTATTTTGTATGACATTGTGACATAAAACTGTCACTAAAATGTTCACTCTTGGGAACTATAGAATCAAAACAAACAAAAACAAACCTCATGAGTTAAGCAAAACAGCTAGAGTTCCTGTCTGATTGTACCCCTTTGTTGAATAGCCCAGTTTACTGTCATAGGATCAACTGAGCCCATCCTGGCCATGGTAGGAGAGAACACCACACTATACTGCCACCTGTCACCAGAGAGAAATGCAGAAGAGATGGAGGTACGGTGGTTCCGGTGGCGTTTCTCCCCTGCAGTGCTGGTGTACAGAGGCCATCGAGAGAGACCAGAGGAGCAGATGGTGGCATACCGAGGAAGAACCACCTTCATGAGCACAGACATCAGCAAGGGAAGAGTTGGGCTTGTTATTCACAATGTCACAGCATATGACAATGGCATCTACAGCTGTTACTTCCAGGAAGGCAGGTCCTATGACCAGGCAGTCATGGAGCTTATGGTGGCAAGTAAGTCACTGTTTTCCTCTGCTGACTTTTCCCAGTGTGACTTTTTTTAGGGGGGGAGGATTTCTCTCATCGCAGACTAACACATTTCTTGCCTGTAATCTCCTTTACATAGGGAGAGTTGCTTCTTGAGTCCACCTGAATGAGCTCTGCTAAGCTGTAGCCATTGCTTCTTGAGTGACAGGCGCTGTTAGAAATGTGCAGGGGTACCTAAGATAAACAAGCATTGCCTCCCCAAACTACAACAGGCATTTCACTGGTTAATATTAATCTTATAGTTCACACCAGGCTTAAACTCACTTTGTTGCTCACAGCGACCTCGATCTTCTGATCTTCCTTCCTCCCTACCAACTGCTGGGATTACAAACTATCACAAACTTCACCATCCTCAGCTAACCTTGCCTTGCCCTTTTCCCCATTTCTCCTTGTAATAATTCTAAAGAAAGCAGTTGACACGTAAACAGATAATGTCAATATTAAGTAGAGCAGCAGAAATATATATATATATATATATATATATATATATATATATATATATATATATATATATATATAAAGACTGGTGGCCTGGTAGAGGGACAGAGCATTTTACAAAGCTTCCCGATAGAAATGGCAATTAAGCCGGGCAGTAGTGGTGCATGCCTTTAATCCCAGCACTTGGGAGGCAGAGGCAGGTGGATTTCTGAGTTTCAGGCCAGTCTGATCTACAGAGTGAGTTCCAGGACAGCCAGGGCTACACAGAGAAACCCTGTCTCACAAAACAAAACAAAACAAAACAACAACAACAAAAAAAAACAAACAAAAAAGAAATGCCAATTAAACTGGACATTTGGGAAGGGAGCCATGGTTTCTTAGGCTGATCCTTTTTCACAGTAGAACTTCAGGATTGGCTCGTGGTGCTTGCGGTTTCCAGGAACCCCAACTCTTTCCCTGTAAGCATGTCGCACTGACTTGAATTAGAATGTTATACAATGTTTAACTAGACGGTGTGTGTGTTCTTACCTGTGTGTATACTTATAGTAGCCAAAGGTGTCTTCCTTAGTCACTTTCCAACTTAGTTTTTGAGACAGGGTCACTTGATGAACTTCGATCTCTCTGCTCCGCTCTCCTGGCTGGCCAAGTAGCTGCCAGAATCTTCTTGTCTCCTCATCCCCTGCCTCAGGGCTGGGGTTATAGATATGAGCCCACCTGACCTTCTGGATAGAGAATCCAAGGATCCACAGCACTACAGCAAGTGCTGTATATCCCCAGCACCCTTGATTTATTTTTTAAGATGTATTTATTTTATGTGTGTGAGTGCACTGTGGCTCTCTTCAGAGACACCAGAATAGGGCATCAGATCCCATTACAGATGTTTGTGTGAGCAACCATGTGGTTGCTAGAAATTGAACCCAAGACCTCTGGAAGTGCAGTCAGTGCTCTTAAGCACTGAGCCATCTCTCCAGCTCTTGATTCATTCATTCATTCATTCATTCATTCACTCATTCATCCATTCATATTTTGTTTGTTGGATCTATTGGCTAGGTGATTTCATTCTTAAGTCTGTTGTCTCTGAACCCCATGGATTATTTTATAAAATTACTTTGTTCAGATTGCCAAGTCTTGTGGGGGGTTTGTTTGTTTTGTCCTTGGGGTTGTTTGGGAGTTGCTTTTGTTGTTGTTGTTTGAGACAGGATCACTCATATATAAGTCTGGCTGGCCAAGTTATTTTGAATCTTATTCCACATCAAGTTTTCTGAGTGAGGCTGGGTGTCTATGGCTTTGTTTCCTGGGCAAAAGCAAACTGAAGATCTACACATAATGGCACACACCTGCACTCCCACTCCAGCACTTGGGACTTGGACACAAGAGGATCAGGAGTTCAATGTCACCCTCAACTACATATCCAATTTGAGGCTCGATGGAGCTACCTGAGATTTTTGTCTCAAAAGACAAACAGAAAAATCAAGTTGAATAGCCCCGTGTGGTAGCATATGTTTGAACTCTCAGCACCCAAAGAATGAAGCAAAAGGATTTCTATGAGTTTGAGGCCAGCCTGAGCTACATAGCGAGATCCTGTCTCAAACAAACAAACAACAAAAAATAAAAGAGAACACAAAGCGTGGGACTTCAGTTTATTGAATGATTTATTCTCTTTTCTTTGGTATAATATATTGAGTAAGCTTAACAAAGGAACTCGTTAATAAAAGTTTGTGGGGCATGCCTAAAGCAACAGGAATGTCCCACAACCACACATCTAAAAGTTTGTCATGCCTAGTGTTCTCTTCAGCTGAAGGCTTCTGGGATATCCTTTTAATGACATTCATTGAATGGTGATACTGTTTTGACCACATCAGGTGCCTTCATATCTCCCTAACAGGTGAATTTGGAGGAGCACTATGGATTACCCACTTAGTGAGTCCCCGGGAGGTAAACACCTGTCTGTCAAGGCTCAGCTCTGTGGTGGCAGCCCTTGTGCTTAGCACACAGCTGGGAGCCATTGCTTTCCCTCTGCTTGGCCATGAGAGATGGGGAACCCCGAAAGCTAGAAAGGACAGTGTCTGAAAGAAAGAAAGTTTCATTAAGATTGTGGCATCCTGACAAATTCTTGTATTACTCTAGAATGTCACAAGGCTAAAGCCACTGAGATGCTTCCGCACAGAGCACCAAGTGAAGTTCCAAGTTGACCTTTTTCCGTTGGACTGAACGTACCTACTTAGGAGTGAGACAATTAGAGTCCCCGTCAGAAACAGTGACACAACAAGCCTTTAAGGAGACAATGTAGATATCTAGGCTGTGATGAGCCCTGAAGCAGAGCGCAGTGAAGAATGTGATGGAATCCTTTGCTCTTGAAGAGCCTCCAGCTCAGTTGGCACAGTGGTCCCTTCTCTAACATCGAGGCCTTTTTTCCTACGCATCATCTCTTTCCTCCTTCCTGCTTCATCCTCCCGCCATCTTTTCACTGCCACAGAGTGGAGGCTGCAGGAGCTTACATATTCAGTGTCTCCAGGTCCAGCCAGTTTGTACTTCCCTTTTCTTGGCTTCTACCATTAAGAGCAGATCCCTTAAGACACACTCACTGAAATACTATTGCTTGTTCTATGATGCTGTGGATCAAACCCAAATCCTTTCTTATGCCAGACAAGTACTCTACTACTGCGCTACATCCCTAGCCCAGCCACTCTTTTTGTTTGCTTGTTTGTATTTTGAGATAGGGTCTCACTATGTATCCCTGGCTGTCCTGAAATCCTGCATGTAGGCTAGGTTGGCCTCAAACTCATAGAGATCCTCCTGTTTCTGCCTCCCTAGTACTGGAACCCAACAAGCCACTCTTTTAGCTGAACCCTGGTCTTTCCTCCCAGGCCTTGGCTCTGAGCCACTTATTAAAATGAAGACACTTGAAGATGGGAGCATCTTGCTAGAGTGCACATCTGAAGGGTGGTACCCAGAGCCCCGAGCTGTGTGGAGAGACCCCTATGATGAAGTTGTACCTGCCCTGGAGGAGGAGTATACAGCTGACAGAGAAGGCCTCTTCACAGTCACCATGACTATAATCATCAGGGACTGCTCTGTGAGGAACATGACCTGCTCCGTCAACAACACTCGGCTCAGCCAGGAGTTGGAAAGTGTGATTCTCATTCCGGGTTAGTCCCCTGCCCTCTGGTGATGTGTCCTGAAAAGATGGGCTCCTCGGCAAATAGGTTGATGTCTGAAGTAGTGATGGGAGACTAGAGGATGGTCTGGGGAAGGATCTTTGGCCCTGCTGAGCTGGAGGCTGGACCTGAACTGAGGCCATATCCCTTGCAACAAGAAAATCAATTAGTCCCAACCATGTGAATGAGTAGAGATAAACAGCGATAGAATAGCAAGGAATCGTGGCTATGTTGGTTTATACCTGTAGCCCCCCACACTTGGGAGGACAGGACAGGAGAATAGATGGGTCTTTCTACTTAAACTTGACTAGACTTGAACTTGTGGTAATCTGCCTCCCCAGCGCTGGGCGTATGCTCTGTACCGCCACACCCAGCACACGGGATGGGTTTAATGTGTAATGAACTGGATCCCTGTTCCTCTGTTGAGAAGAGTCTGCATGCTGCAGAGTTGAGCAAGGAGGAAGGTATTGCAAGAGTCTGGACCAGACTGCTGGGGACCTGTGCAAGGTGGCGCCTGTGGAGGCTTAGCAGCCTGCTTACCTTGCTTCATCTGTGGCATGCATCCACGGGATTCATCCATAGCAGCCCTGAGTGATTCTGCAGTCCCCTGAGCCCCAGCCAAAGCAGTCAGAGGTCAGCCAGTAAAAAACCATCATTTCTCTCCCATCCTTGTTCCTGAGGGAGAGACCCCAGGTCTGGGACCCGAGGGAGCTCTTTGGGTAAACTTCCCACAAGGAGTGTTCTTAGCCCTAGCATTTTATCTCTCATGACACAGCCCTTCTCTGCCTCATGTTCCAGAATTCTTTGTGCCCAGCTTTCCTCTGTGGATGGTGGCTGTGGCTGTCACTCTGCCTGTAGTAATGCTGATTCTCTTCACATCTGGAAGCGTCTGCCTTGTCAAGAAACACCACAGGAAGAAATTGATTCTGTCAGCTGAAAAAGAAGCTGAATATGAAGAGAAGGAAGCTGCACGTAAGGAACTAGGGGAATGAGAAAGAACTCGGAAGGTGAAAGAATAGAATAGGAGAGTTCACCATGTTTCAGTTTAAGGCCAGCCTCAGCTACACAGTGAGTTAAAAAAAAAACCAGCCTTACCTACATAGGATCACATCTGAAAAAAAAAGTGAAACAAGAGGAAGAAAAGAAAAGAAAGACCACCACCCTCTGAACTAGACAAAAGACACATAGGTGCAGCAGCAGTGCTCAGAACTCTCAGATCCTAACAGTTAAGCCTTTGGATCTTTTGAGTCAATCAGCCAACATCGAATCATTGGTTCCAAGCAGGACTAAATGACTGAACAATAGCAAACCCCAACAAAGCAAGTCCTAATACTCTTCACTCACCTGGTGTCTGACAGTTCTCAGGAATGGGTATTATATTAGTCACTGCTTTCATTGTCGTGATAAAGTTATATGACAGGGGTTGACAAGATGTAAAGACACTTGCTACCAAGCCTGACATCCCAGAATTCAATACCCAGAACCCACGTGGTAGAAGAAGAGAACCATCTTCCACAATCTGTCCTCTGACCTCCACACCTTTAACATGTCACATGTACACATAAACACACATACACATACTAAGTAAATAAAAAAATTACATTTATGTATATGAATGTTTTACCTAAATGTATGGGTGCCTGGTACCCACAGAGGTCTGAAAAGGGCACTGGATAGCCTGGTACTGGAGTTACAGATGTTTGTAAGCCACCATGTAGGTGCTAAAAATAGAACCTGTGTCTTCTGCAAAAGCAGCTAATGCTCTTAACTCCTAAGCCATCTCTTCAGACCCTAAACATTTATTTATTTATTTATTTATTTATTTATTTATTTATTTATTTATTTATTTGGAGGAGGGTGGCACACCACTGCCTGCATGTAGAAATCAGAGGACAATTTGTGGTAATTGGTTCTTTCCTTTGTGGGTCTTAGAGAGTGAACTCAGGCTTTGTAGGAAACTCCCTTACCTTCTGAGCCACCATAATCAAATTGATTAACTAACCTAGAACATCTCTCACAAACAAACCTAGATTTGTTTCCACAGTGATTCTAAATCCTGTCAGTGTCACAATCGAGATTAATCCTCCCTGGTAGGAATGAAGGATTTAGTGCTATAGCAAGAGCCAGCCTTCTTTTGTTTAAGACAAATCTAAATTCTCTCCACTGCCTACTGAGTACAGTACTTTGCTTCCCTTTCAGGGCAACTTCAAGAGGAACTGCGTAAGTTTAACCTTCCCTGAACTACTCTCTGCAGTTTGTGTTCTTCTGGCTTAGCCATGAGCTCATGACATTCACCTCTCTCACTTGCAGGATGGAGACGAACCCTCTTACATGCTGGTGAGTGCCTCTGGCATCATTCTCTTATACACTGAGATTTCCTCACTAAGGGAAGACATGAACAAAAGACTCAAGGGCCCTGGAGTGGGGAAGCAGAGGGTTGAGAGTGCTTCATTAACCATGACCCACCAATGCTGGACTCCAGCTTGGTCAGGGAAGCCCCACAGCTTTCTATCAGCCCCACAGTATACTTTTCATGAGCTCTTCTTTCTTTCTTTCTTTCTTTCTTTCTTTCTTTCTTTCTTTCTTTCTTTCTTTCTTTCTTTCTTTCCTTCCTTCCTTCCTTCCTTCCTTCCT
>NC_034605.1:27420030-27424615 GCF_900095145.1 Mus pahari | reverse complement strand
TTCTTTCTTTCTTTCTTTCTTTCTTTCTTTCTTTCTTTCTTTCCTTCCTTCCTTCCTTCCTTCCTTCCTTCCTTCCTTCCTTTCTTTCTTTCTTTTTCTCTTTTCCAGAAGAAGGTAATTCATGAGTAGCAGAGGTCTAGCATACAGAATAGCTCTCCCAAGAGTATTTCTTTTTTTTTTTTTTTTTTTCCAAGAGTATTTCTTGTTCTTGGATCCTGAGTCAGTTTGAAAGAAGACAGTTCTGTCCTGGGTATGTATTACTTGGAAGGTGGTTAGAATGTACATTTGGATCCTTGTGGCAAAAAGGCAATGCGTTTCCTGGGGCTGACCAGGGATGTAGTCCAAAAATGTTTCCCTGCTGCCAGGAGACCACTAACATTCAGCGAGTCAGATGAGTGGGAGAGCCCAGAGCATAGCTGTCGTTTCTTCTTGTGCATTATTTATTTTTTCATGTTTCATCAACAAGAATACAGGCTTCACCAGATGCCTTGGCACAAGAACTGTTCTTCCTTAAGAGGAAATTCAATATTGTCACAGTCTAACTTGACACACAATCACACGTTGTCACAATCAGACATACCAACTTGGAGGAAGGAAGATACTGTTCTAAAATGATAAGCAAAGTAGACTGATTAGGCAAGCCATAGTGTAGATGGTTGGCAAGAACTTCGTACACCCACAGTGGCTTCAAACCTGACTGAAAGTTTTCCCCTCTTGTGTTTACTGCACACTCTTGGCTTTGGGAAACATTAATTCTCCTTCCTCATTCTTTCTGGGTACCCTTATCTGTCATTTAAACCAGTTGTCATCTGGTTGAAAGAATGTTGAGACCAGTGAGGTGATCCTGTACTAGCCAGGACACTATGTAGTGAGTGAGACTCAGATTAATTTCCTAATTGACTCATCATTAGGGAGAGTGAGGAATTCATTCTCTCTTGTTGGTTAAAGCCAAGTTGGATAGTTTCTGCTAAGGGAATTACAAAGATCTTATATCATGGTGAACATTGGGGCAGATCTGAAAGTGCTGAAAGGGGGAAACAATTCACTTTTGTTCATTTGCTAAACTTTCTGGGTTTTTTGAGCCCCAGTCTTTTCTCTAGAAGATAATGCTCCTGTCCCTAAGAGACAAATGAGCTCCATCATGAGCTTCCTTGGGTTAAAAAAAAAATCCTTCTTTGAAAAGGCCACCACAAAGAGGAATCTCACATCAGCTCCCAGGACCTGGGGGGCTGGGGGCATCTCCTGGAGGTTGTGCATCTCCTGGAAACTGAGATCTCAGCACTAAGCCTGGGATTTTTTTTCTACAGCTGACGTGGTCCTGGACCCAGATACAGCTCATCCTGAGCTCTTCCTGTCAGATGACCGGAGAAGTGTAATACGAGGCCCTTCAAGGCAGAGTGTGCCTGACAACCCTGAGAGATTTGACTGCCGTCCATGTGTCCTGGGCAGGGAAACCTTCTCCTCAGGGAAGCATTACTGGGAGGTGGAGGTGGAAAATGTAATGGTGTGGGCCATTGGTGTTTGTAGAGACAGTGTGGAAAGGAAAGGGGAGGCCCTGTTGGTTCCTCAGAATGGCTTCTGGACCCTGGAGATGTTTGGAAGCCAGTATCGAGCCCTGTCCTCCCCAGAAAAGATCATACCTCTGAAAGAGCGTCTTCACCGTGTGGCTGTCTTTCTGGACTGTGAAGGTGGAGATATTTCTTTCTACAACATGAGAGACAGATCACACATCTACACATGTCCTCCTGTGAGGTTCACTGGGCCCCTGAGACCTTTCTTTAGGCTTGGTTCTGATGACAGTCCCCTGTTCATCTGTCCAGCATTCACAGGGGCACAGGGAGTTACAATACCTGAGGGTGGCTTATTCCTATATAAGACAAGACCAATTTCTCAGAGCCTTGTAAGGAAGCCATAGCTCTCAGCACAGTACCATCTGGTGGAGACTAGACCCCGTGTCCTTCCGGTCACGTGGGGCATCTTCCAGCTGCCGCCTTCACACATACTTGAGGCCCAGACCTCAGATCCCTACATCATTTCTTCTAACTATGGGCCCAAGTAGACCCAGTCTTAGGGGACTGTTGCTGTGATACGGCTCTCTCCTGAGAAGAAAGTGTGAGAAGGGCAGAAAACTTGGAGTTTCAATATGCTGCTTTGGTCACAGTGGATATCAGGCAAGAACAACAGGTTGCATCAGGATGTAAGAAGTGAGAACTGCAGAGGAAGGAGACAGATAAAGACAAATTGAGGCCAAAGATGGAGGAAATGGACTGGAGGGCTCCGGGATAAGCCCTATATGACAGCTGTGGATAGGTAGGAGCTAATGGTCCATTGATAGCTAAAGCCAAAGATTTAAATATCACATAATGTGTCTGGAGTGTGTATCTGTAGACCTACACATGAGAAGAGATAATCATAGAGATGATCTGGATGTAAGTGGCTCAGACATCCCTACAATAAACACTCACTTCTGAGTTCTATGTCTGTGCTCACTAAAGAATGGCTTGAGGCTTGAGGTCCATGCTGAGCAGCCAGGGTCACATGACTCAGATTTACTAGAGTTTGTAGCAGTTCAAGTTCCTTAGGCTCAGGATGTCTTCCTTTCCCCGCCCCCCCCATCCCTTCCCCCTTCAAGATAGGGTCTCACTATGTAGACCAGGCCAGCCCCCACCTCCAGAGTTCTGCGATTAAAGACAAGCGCAGCCATGTCCAGTTTCTGAGCTTGTGATCTATGCAGAAGATTAAGCTTCTGTGGTCTTGGGTTGGTGCCTGTTGAGATTTGTTTTGAGTCACGCTCTCACTGTGTAGCGCTGCTCTTGACTTTCTCTGCCCATCTTTTTTTTTTTTTTTTTTTTTTTTTTTTTTTTTTTTTTTTTTTTTNTTTTTTTTTTTTTTTTTTTTTCCAAGATATGGTTTCTCTGTGTATTTCTGGTCCCGGAACTCACTATGTGCAGTAAGCTGATCTTGAACTCACAGAGATCTGCCTCTGCTTCCTGAGTGCTGGGATTAAAGGTGTGTTCCACTACGCCTGGCTTCACTCTGTCTCTTCAGTGTGGAAATTATAGGCTTATACTGTCATGCCTAACTAATGTCTGTTGCTGCTTATGACATTTGAAGTTTAGAACAGGAAAACAGCTATGTGTGTTAACTCATATTAAACCCATAATAAGCTAACTACAGTTTCATATGAACAGTATCTGTCTTATTTAAAAACTTGTTTCTGACCCAGGCAGTGGTGGCGCATGTCTTTAATCCCAGTGTTTGGGAGGCAGAGGCAGTCAGATCTCTAAGTACAAAGCCAGTCTGGTCTACAGAGTTGAGTGCTAAAGTAGGCAAAGCTCTATCGAGAAACTCTGTCTTGGGGGTGGGGACTTGCTTCTGGGATGCTTATTGTTGGTTGTCAACCTGACTACATCTGGAATGATCTGTAATCTAGAAATGTAAAGAGAGATTTGTTTACTTGGTTTGAAATAGGTGAATCTATTTTTAGTCCATACCTTTGAGGAAGAAAGACACATATGTTTGATCTAGACACATACACACACACACACACACACACACACACACACACACACACACACGCACACACACACAGAGCTACCTTTAATCTGGGCCATACCTCCTGATGGAAGTCTGTATAAAGACATAGAAGGAAGCTCTTGCTCCCTGCCAGCTTGCCCTCTCCTTGCTAGTACATCCACTCCCTCGCTGGCGTTGGACCCCTTCTTCTTTGGGGTTCCAGCAGATACTGAAGACCAGCGGAGGCGTCCAGCCTTTTGGACTGCGCAGTTAACTACTCGATTCTTGGACTTTCAGTTCACAGCCTGCCGTTGTTGAATTAGCTGGATTGAGAGAGAGTCACCCTATAAATTATGTTAGAGAATGCTGACTAATACGATTTCTAAAGTAAAATATATATTTTCTTAAAAGAATGTTAAGCCAGGTGTGGTGGCACACACCTTTAATCCCAGCACTTGGGAGGCAGAGACAGTCAGATTTCTGAGTTCCAGGACAGCCAAGGCTACACAGGGAAACCCTGTCTCAAAAAAACCAAAAAAAAAAAAAAAAAAAAGAATATTAAATATTAAGAATTATCTAAGTTGTTGAAAAATCTAATGAATGGTTAAAGGTAGCTATATTGTCATATCTGCCTTTTTAAAAATTTTATTTTGTTGGGCTATAAAAGGACATACAGGATCTAGGGGATTACAGTGTACACTAGAGGATAATGCCTTGTGACAAAATAAATATCACAGATGCCCTGACCTACGTCCCCATTTTTATTAATTTTTTATTTTTATTTTTTATGGTTTTAGAGCTTTATTGTAGAAAGGCAGGGGGAAAGAGAGAAGATAGAAAGAGAGAGGGAGAGGCCATGGCCACGTGGAGGGAGGGGGAGGAAGCGAAAGAGAGCTAGAGAGTAAGCTCGTCCCCATTTTTCAACTAAAGTTTAACAACTTTTATTGTGCTTGAGTTCTCAGAACAGATACACTGGGAGGCAGAGGCAGGCGGATTTCTGAGTTTGAGGCCAGCCTGGTCTACAGAGTGAGTTCCAGGATAGCCAGGGCTACACAAAGAAACCCTGTCT
>NC_034605.1:27417941-27419955 GCF_900095145.1 Mus pahari | reverse complement strand
AAAAAAAAAAAAAAAAAAAAAAAAGAACAGATACACTGGTGTTCTGGTTAGGTTGTGTGTGTGTGTGTGTGTGTGTGTGTGTGTGTGTGTGTGTGTGTGTACTTGACACAAGCTAGAGTCTTTTGACAAGAGGGACGTCAATTGAGAAAATGCCCGGCATTAGACTAGCCTGTAGGCAAAGCCCATGGGGCATTTTCTTGAGTAGTGAAGGATGTGAAAGGGTTCAGCCCATTGTGCGTGGTGTCACCCAGGATGGTGGTCCAGAGAGATGGTAGAAAGCAGGTTGAGCTAGCCATGAAGAGCCAGGCAGTGAGTAGCACTTCTCCATGGCCTCTGCTTAAGTTCCTGCCCTGACTTCCCTGCAGCATGGGTTGTGATCTGAATGTATAAGCTGAAATAAACCCTTTCCTCCCCAGGTTACTTTTGGTCACAGCAATAAATATTGCTGTTTGTCACTGCAATAAAAACACTAATCAAGATAGTCTACAGTTTATAGCAATATCTTAAGCCTGTTAACACATTCTGCCTTTTCCAGAAATCATTCTCTTAAGTCAATCAAATAACTACTTTGACTAAAAAAAAAAAAATGTTAGTCTTTCTTAGAGTGAGTGTCGCGGACACGTGTGGAAGGTTTCCAGATCCTTTCTTCCAGACCGGCTTCTTCTGTGAGAAACAGCAACTTAAAAGAAATGGGCTGAGTCTCAGCCAGAGGCAGCTGAGCTACAGCCAATCAAAGGCAGTCTTTCCGGAATTGGTTCCCGGGCCCCACCCAGCTAATCTCGCTGCTGTCACAGAGTCTGGCAGCTCTGGCTCCAGAGAGGCTTGGGTTGGAGGGCTGCTGGTTAAGACACTGCTGAAGTTGAGGTGTGTGACATTCTTAACCACAGGAGATTGTTGATGGCCTGATACTTTCCTTGTCCAAGCTATGAGTTATAAATGGGTGGCAGGAGGTGAGTGAGAGAATGACAGCTAGCCTGCCGGGTTGGAGTCCGGGGATGAAGGACCTACCTAGTGGGTGGCCATGGGGCGGACGGTTAGCCTGAAAGTGGAGGGTTCCCATGGGAGACGGCAGGGAACGTGCGGTGCGGTTCTGCGGAGTTCCGGAAAGACATTCCGGGTGCACAGACCTGCTAGCTGGACATTTTTTGTTTGTTTGTTTTTGTTTTGTGAGACAGGTTTCTCTATATAGCCCTGGCTGTCCTGGAACTCACTTTGTAGACCAGGCTGGCCTCGAACTCAGAAATTAGCCTGCCTCTGCCGAGTGCTGGGATTAAAGGTGTGCGCCACCTGCTTTTGAGACATTCTTAAAATGAATGAGTGAAAGGAGCAAAAAGAGCTAAAACACCTCCAGGTTACCTAAAAACTATCCGAAAGATTTTTAAGAGCTGTCTACAGCAAGTCAACTGTTGTAAATAGTCTTAGTATTTTATTACATTCTAATTTAGTGTGTGTGTGTGTGTGTGTGTGTGTGTGTGTGTGTGTGTGTTGGGGGTGGCATGGTGGTGGAGGTCAGAGGATCCAAGGGTTCCCCAAGAAGGGACATCTGTATGTAAAGGCCCACAAGCGCTAACCTCAACACCTTTCTTGAGGACCCTTGCTGTATTTGGAGGCTGTGTGAGTGAGTGTTCTTTCAAATTAATGAACTAACATATAGTCTTGAAAAGGTACAGGAAAGTGAGTGCAGATGGTCTGAGTTCGTAAATAATAAACACGACTCACCATTAATTTGTGGGTGTTGTATTAAGAAAATAAACCAAAGTACTGGCCCTTAATAACATTTAACTAAGGCTGAATCAAGATGTAAATACTCTACTTCTCTCATGCAGTGTTCCCTCCTGTCTGTTGAAGGAGCCGAACTTGTGACTGCCCATAGGCTGTCTTGTGAATCAGTCCCTCTGTATCTGTCTGAATGAGTCTCTCCCCAGCAAAGGGCTATATTCTCCCTTTCCCTCTCCCCCTTCCCTCCCCTCCCCTCCCACTTTCCCTCTCCCTCCCCCTCCCTCTCCCCCTTCCC
>NC_034605.1:27395026-27417623 GCF_900095145.1 Mus pahari | reverse complement strand
CACACACACACACACACATACACACACAAGCATTACTCTGGGTCAAGGCCATGGAGTAGCAGATCGTTAAAGACTGCAGCCATGCATTACGTTTTATTGTAGGAGTTGATTACTGGGAAATATAAGTAAGGCTGGTTACTTTGTTCTCTTAAAGGCAAGTTAAACAAGCAGACTGAGTACACAGTAGACTAGCAGTCTTAAGTGATTTCAAGGTGTAATATTAACTCTGGCTGTGAAGTCCAGCAAAAGTTCCAGTTTCTTAGAATGTGAGAGACTTTATCACATTTCATTGCCACAGTTCGTTCCTTTTTGTTTTTAATTTTTATTTTTTGGTTTTTTGTGTAGCCCTGGCTGTCCTGGAACTCACTCTGTAGACCAGGCTGGCCTTGAACTCAGAAATCTGCCTGCCTCTGCCTCCCAAATGCTGGGTTTAAAGGCGTGTGCCACCACCGCCCGGCCTTCTTGTTTTACTAAAGAAGAAACGTGGGGGGGGGGGGTCACTGGCCAAAAGCCAGTACACTATAGAGGTAGCCCAAAGTGCCACAGTCCCTGACAAAAAGGAGGCTTGGTTGGAGCAAGACATGGTGTACATTGTGAGCAGTCCACCATCATCAATCCAGTCCCTGAGGGCCCTAAGCTACTGACTTCTCTAAAGATATTAGCAAACATACTTCTTTTGGGTTGTTCTAGCACCATCTGCCTCAATCTGGATTGACATGTTACTGCCAGCATTCCTGGGGCTTATGGGAATATATTTTGCTTGGAAACAATACAGGACAAGAAACAGAGAAATGGCAAGGCAAAGGTAAAGATTACTTATAGATGGTAGGTCCACTTTTTTGGGTTGGTAGATTAAACTGTTAGAGAGATTGCACTTCCCTTGAGCACCTTATCTCAGAAATTACAAAGTAGAAAGGGAATATAAATACATGAGATAACAAACAACCAGAGCTCAGAGGAGGAGTTGGGTTTGATTTGAGTCCTGCTTGCTTGAGTCCATGAAATGTATGAGGTTACATCACCAGTTTACACCCCTCAGTGATTAAATTCTGGGAGAGAAACCAGGTGTACTAGGCAGTCGACTCGAATAGGGGGAATGTGAGAGAGAGCCATTGAACACAGAAGTCCTGGGTACAGGTTCTAGACTGTGGTCCTGTAAGCACAGCAGTGTACAGGTTCCGAGACGAGGGGCTGTCTGAAGTGCCGCTGTGTGGCCTGGCTTCCTGAGAAGATATGCATCAACTTTACCATAGCAGGTAAAGGCTATGTGTCTTTGATGAACGATCAAAGGTGGTGTAGAAACCCATCATTGAGATTTAATATTTAATACAACTGTGCGCTTCCAAGAGAGATGCTGCATGGTTACTATGTTCCTTGTCTATTATTGATGAGATTGTGAGGTTTTGGCTTTCAGAACCCTGTATACTTGAGCTTCCACATTAAGAGTATTAAAGGTGTTGGCTTTCCAGAAATAAAGAACTCCGTTTGGCTTTATATGTGTGGTGGTCTGTGACTTTCTCACCTATACTGGAACAGAGTCTCATGAGAGAGATAGTACACGGGGGGACCATTTCTGCCACACCTAGCATAACATCTGAGAATCCAAGAGAAAGAGCTCTCTTCCATCACTTTATACAATTTCCTGCAGAAAGCCTGTGACTTCTCTACCTGCACCCTCCCATGGTGCACTATAGCTATAGCTCCACTACCATTCTTCTGCTAAAGTGGATGACCAGCTGGGTCCAGATCAACCCTTACATCTCAAGCTCCACCATTAACCATCTGCAGAGTTTTGGGGGCTTTAATGCTGTGCTGTGGGATTGGTCACAGCCAAAGAAAGCTTCTGTGCCTGAGAATGGGGATTTACAAAGGTCTCTGGAACCACCACCCAGCAATGTGATGACCCAAGGGAAGCAAAAGGTAGTTTGGTTCAACTCGACTCAGCGGCCAGTGTTGGTTCAAACTTTAGGAGTCTGACCCTGAGTAAATTATTTTAGGCATATTTATGCACAGCAGAATTTGGAGAAGATTTTCCTGGTGGTAGTTAACTCAATCCCCTGTGTGTAGTAAAATATAATTGCACAGTAAAACTTCAATTACATTGAAACTCTTTGTAAAGTATTTGTGAGATCTTTCATAAAGATGGGTTCTGTAGAATGACAAGTTAATGATAATGTTACTAGATATTTGGTTGCATTGTAGCCATCAATATTGTGAACTGTAAAAACCTTTTTCTAATTGTGGCATGGCTCAGCCTTTGATCCCGGAGCTTTCTGTATACCGTAAACAAGTATTTGTGGTGTGGCTCGGTGCTAGCACACACCTTTTTTTTTTTTTTTTTTTTTCCGAGACAGGGTTTCTCTGTATAGCCTTGGCTGTCCTGGAACTTACTCTGTAGACCAGGCTGGCCTGAACTCAGAAATCCGCCTGCCTCTGCCTCCCAAGTGCTGGGATTAAAGGCATGTGCCACCACGACCGGCTACACACCTTTAATCCAAGAGCAAAATAAAGTCAACCTTAGGTCAAGAGATGGAGCAAGTAACCAGCTGGCAGGAAGTGAACATAAGAAAACAGTAGAGAGGGTGTTTAAGTTGAAGGGTTTTTAAGACAGCATGGAGAAGGAACAGGAGCTTTTTCCTGCAGAGATATTGGTGGAGTAGGAAGGTCAGCTGGGGGCTTTCTCTGCCTCTCTGAGCTAGCAGGCTTTCACCACAGCGTCTGACTCTTGAGGTTTTTTTTTGTTTTTTGTTGTTTTTTGGTTATTCAAGGACTCTTGAGTCTTAATTTGGTAAATAGAATACTTGGGATTTTATTTTTTAAAACAAAAGGATAAAGGCCTGAAGAGAGTTTTCTCTGCTCTTTTCAACCACACGGATATTGCCAAGGTCACTAGGCTACTAACCACATCTGCTTCCAGCTTTCTGGGTGGAAAAACAATTCGTGCATCCTTGCCTTTAAAGGGACAACCCTGTGTGTTTAACTTTCTTGGATCCTCTAGTGCTTATCTTTGAGCACAGGACGTCCATGCCTCCCACGAGGCTTTAGGGGCAGCATCCAGTGTCTGGTTAGTGTGTATGTATAAAGGTCCTCTGATACCTATTTCAGTAACTCTGTCTGTCTGCCTTAATGTCCCCAATGTGTTGATTCAGAGGTATTTCAAAGTAACTGTCTTATAGTCTTTCTCTGTAATCATCAGAGAGAGGGATTCCCAAAAGTGTGCTTCAGCCCAAGACGATTTAAGAGGATCCGTGAAGTCAGAACTCTTCATTGCCATGAAAAACAGTGTTCATGTCTTTGCACATTGCATGTAGACCCCAGAATTTTCTAGATGTTAAGTGACACCTAATGACACTATCCTATCACTGGAATGTGTGCTTTTGTATTTATATGCTTAAAATGTTTTTTTTTTTAATTTGAATTCCTATTATATTAAATGTTGATAGTTAAAAACCCACAAATAAAAATCCTTTGGGTTCTCAGCAATTTTCAAGAGTACAAAAAGTTTATGAGGTAAGAGCATTTGAAAATTTATGCTTGAAGCAAACATTAAATATAACCAGATCTGAGCCAGAAGAGGAAGGTTAAGCATTGCCATGCTGGGGCTTGAACCCAGGGCTTTTTACAAGTTCCCTACCCCTGAGGTACTAGCCTCAAAACTAAGGTTTTGTTTTATTTAAGACCTTTATTAACAGATGTTTTCAGTTTATTACCTTTTTTGAAAAAAAAAAAGTTGTAAACTTTCATTACAAATTAAAAACCAAATTTTGTAATGAAAGTTTACAACTTTTTTAAAATTTAAAACCATTTTTAATCTCAACTTGACTGGAGGTGGCGCTAAACCCTCACAGGAGCTGACCCGCAAGGTTCTGTGCAAGCAACCTGATGTTCCTTAAGGGATGAGGATCTACTGCCCCACCAGGTCCTGTTCCTCTAGACATCTTGATTCCCAGAACTGAGCTACCCACACAGCCCCAGTGGGCTCTCATATGAAAAAGCTTCTTCCAACACACACAGCAGCATCTCTCAGTAAGTTGTTGGTTTAGCGGCTTAGATGTTACCTACAGCACAGGTTGTAGCCTCCAGAATCTTAGCCAAGAAAACTGAAATAGAAAAAGATATCCCATTCCTTCCACTGCCCATGGGAAGCCCCTTTACCACAGAGTCTGGTTACGTTTACTCTTGCCTGCTGAGAGTCATGAATTCCAGCATGGTTAACATTGGCTGCAAAAGAAGTCTACACAGAGACCACATTTCCTTTATATAGAGAAATTTCAAGTTAGAGTGATAAAAATAGCCTACATTATGCTTAGACCTCAGCACTTATGGCTTTTCCCAATTACAACTCTACACTTTCTAGGAATCTCCTAAGATACATATTTACATTAATGGATATGTCCTGGGTCCCTTGTCCAAACCCTGTGGCCCATGGTTTTTACCTTGTTAGATAGAAATCCTATCCAAGACACCACAGGGGTCACTATAACTTTATTTATGGGGGGGGGGGGAGAGGGAGAGGGAGAGAGAGGGAGGGAGGGAAGAAAGAAACATTTCTTAGCAACCCTTTGAGATATAACTTGAGAGCCACTAAAATCATATACATGGCTACTGGTAACACACACTCTTTCTTTGAGATCCCCACATTCACATTTGGGTGTGTCTTTTCCATTCCCTGGGTGCCTCCTTTTCTATTATCTCCTGTGCTTAAGTCTATACTAGAAAAAGCTCAGCAGGGAAAGACACTCACCATCCAGATGGACCACTTCAAGTTCAGTCCCTGGGACCCATTTGAAGGAGAGAACTGGTTCCTGAAAGCTGTTCTCTAACCTCCACACACATGTGTTCCTCACCTCCCCTCAACACACAGAAATCAATCAATCAATAAAAATTAAATGTAATAAAATAATCTATGTTACCATCTCTTCCTTAAAAACCTCCCTTCTGCTTCACACTAGCTCATCCTGCAGTTCTTTGCTGTAGTGAAGCCAAGAATCCCATCTTATCTGAAAACAAACAACAATAATAAAAACCTTCCCCTGGCTGCTGTAGGTAACAGTGGAGTTCTGTCTCCAATCTGGCCCCACAGACACTGACAAACCGTAGCCTGACAATTGGCAGACCTTGGCCAACCAGATTCACATAGCCAGGGGCTCTACCAGTCTCCCAGGACTTGCAGCACCCACCCCAAACTGGCTCCTCGCTTTGCATTCTCAGCTACAGTACACGCTTGACATCCAAAGCCAAGAGGAACTTCCTCCAGCTTTCTAAGAAGAGAAGCTGAAACACAGAGCTTGATGCACTATAAGTTTTCTGCAGTTCACAGGAGGGGACAGCTGTTTCATTGTGAGTTTTAAGCACACATTCCCAGAAACTCATCTTAAACCCATTCAACTGATTTCCACATACTTAACTCACCTGATAATTGATTTTAGTCTCGCTCACTTTCCAGAAATATTCAGAAAGGGGCTTGGAAGAGTCTGAGTTCTCCTTGTCTCCATTGTTCGACAAACAATAAGCCTTTACAAGCCCCACTCTTACCACAGAGCTGGCACACATAATGGAGTGTGGCCACTGACTTCACAGGGAGTCTCAGCTTTAACCTCCCACAATCTCTAAGCCTCAGGATACATGATAATTAAAAAAAAAAAAAAGATTAAAAAACAGAAATTTGGAGAAAAGGATGGAGAGGAAAGAGAGGGTAATTATTGTTTTGAAGCTTTAGGACACAAACTCTTGGAAGTTGATCACATTAGCTGACCCATTTCTCCCTCCCTAGCATACTAGGAGGCACTGTAGTTCTCTGGCTGACAGTAAGGGATGGAGAATTTCAGGCAGAGTGTGTTTGGATATGAAGAGAAGCAAAGACTGAGAGCCGGTATAGGACAGAGGTGAGCGGACTTGAAAAGTTCCAAGGATACCAAGGACTGAGAGCATAGTGTTCAACTTCTTTAAAGGCAGATAGTTGTCTTCTGGATCTCACATCTCTTGAGTTTCAAGGCGCCACCCTTTTGCCTCCCAGTTTGCCTGAAGAAGTACCAGGGGCTCAGACATCTCTCTGACAAACACCACTAGCCAAGCCCCCATGAACGGCAAGATTTCCACTCCGTTCAAAGATGGGGAGTTTCTAGTCCCACTTAGTCACTTAAGAGTCCCTGGTAGTAGGGTGTGGTGGCCCATGCCTTTAATCTTAGCACCTAGACCCATTAGCAGAGGCAGCTGGATCCTGTGAGCTCAAGACCAGGCCAGATCTAGATACTGAACTGCAGACCAGTCAGAGTAATGTAGTGAGTTCACAGTAAAGCTGAGCTCACAGCAGCAGCCTAATAAACTTGCCCTTTGTTAGTTCTTCCAGTCTCCTTTCTTCACTTCCTCGCTGTGCTTCCTGAGGTCACTCCCCAGTAAATTACTGGCATCCACATCTTTGTGTCAAGGTCTGTTTTGGGTGAAGACAAACGTTGACAAGGTTTAATTAGAGTCCCCCGAGTGGCAGCGGTGGTAAGGGGAAAACGGGTGAGAGCAGGCCAGTTTTAAAATGAGATGGGACCTGTGTACCCCAGACACACTGACTGAATCCCTAAATACCCCTGAACTGCTGCTTCCATGACCCTGGTGCTGGATCATGAGCATATACCACCACTCTCAGCCTAATAACAGACGAATAGGCCGCTGCTGAAATGTCAGAGTCCAACATTATTCTCACCAGCCCACAGCCTGTCATCCAGGGGGAAGGGCAGCCCTGTTTTGGCCAGTTGTAGAGTAAGGCCACAGGATGATGAAAGAACCAGCATGAGCAATAATCAGAGGTAGCACAGAGGCTGCAAGGGGCAGAGCTCAGGCAAGGTCTCGCGTTTAATCCCTTCCCTGAATTCTCTGTCTACCCTGCTGAAGCCAACCTCAGTGTATTGGCTCCTGTTACATCTTCTGGCAACCAGACCATCTCCTCGTGGCTTCCTTTCCGTGCCGTCTTCACATACATACATTCCATCATACTATCATACTATCATGCATGGGTTGGTAAATAAGAACATAATTTCAGAATTGTACTATCAGAACGTCATAGGTGCATGTTAACTCTGTGTGATCCCCTTGAAAAGCAGCTGATGATGAAGCCCAACAGCAAACCAGCTAAGAGCATGGAACTGGCATGCTCCTTACCCACTGTGGCACTTCCTCTTGGCTCATCTGGCCAGAACTGTTGTAAAGGTGACAGCTGCCTCATCACTTGAGGATTCTGATCAGAATAAGACACACACACAGACACACACACCAGAGAGAGAGAGAGAGAGAGAGAGAGAGAGAGAGAGAGAGAGAGAGAGAGAAATGCATCCAAAATATAATGGTTATATAGAGAAATAAAAGCATAAATGAGTTATTGTGTTCAGAAACGTGTAGACAAGTAACAGATAAAACAGTTATACAGACTACCACGGTGGTTCATGCCATTAATTTCAGTTTTCAAGAGGCTGAGGCAGGAGAATCTCCTGGCTTCAAGGTCATCCTAGACTATATAGTAAGTTTCAGGCAAGCCTGGGGGTACCTTGCCTCAAAATAAACAAATAAAATAAAATAAAATAAAATAAAATAAAATGTGATGAGCAGCCATCTTGGCTTCACCTACCTATAATCCCAGCCTTGGTAGGTGGAGGCAGGAGGATAATTGCAGCGTTATCTTCAGCTGTACAATGTGCTTGGTGCCAACCTGGGCAATAAGATCCAGTTCTCCACCCTCCCGAAAAAGTACAGTTATATTTGTTTGCTTTTGAAAGAAGCTGTGGAAGTTACCACCCTCAGGTGACTTTTGAGAGAGGGAGGGGAATTAACCATGCAGACAAGAGGGGATAGAATGTTCTGGGAGAGAGATGATAAGCACTATTATCTGGAGGAGGTGCTTGGAGTAACCACACCAATTCAGAGTTTAGCCTGCTAGCGGGACAATGCAGGAAGAGGAAAGAGAAGGGCTTTTCCCTTTCTTCAACCTTTTACCATGGAAACATCTTTGTCATCTACAAAGAACACACTGGAGGAAGGGAAAAAAAAAACCCCACAAAATGATCTCATATGAGTCTGTGTTGAGTCTCATTTACAGTCATCCTGGAGAGATGTGTTACTTGCGGCTGTGGGTCACAGGTTAAACATGCCCAGGACTGCCACAGTGTTTGTCCCTCCCTCTCTTCCATCTGTCTTTCTCCTGTTCTTATTTCAAGATGCAGTGTCCTTGTGTAGACTGGCTGGTCTGTGTCTTGTTTTGTAGGCCAGGAATGCCCCCTCCCTCCCAAACTCAGAGCAATGCTCCTGCATCAGCCTCTTGTCTGTTACATATAGTCATCTTAATTATATCTCTTCCTACAGAGCCTAAGGGTTCTGACTTCTGCGTGGTTCCAAGTCCCAAGTGATGAAACTACACAGACAAAAACCCTTCTTAATTATTTAGTAATCAGTAATATATTTAAAGATTTATTTATTTATTTGTTTGTTTTTTTCAAGACAGGGTTTCTCTGTCTATCCCTGGCTGTCCTGGAACTCACTGTAGTCTGTAGACCAGGCTGGCCTTGAACTCAGAAATCCGCCTGCTTCTGCCTCCCAAGTGCTGGGATTAAAGGCGTGTGCCACCACTGCCTTATTTTTCTTATTTTTTAATTGTGTGTCTATGTGTGTGTGTGTGCTCAATTGTGGGTTTGTGCACACAAGTGCGAATGCTCCAGCAGGCCAAAGAGGTGTCAGATCCCTGGGAGCTGGCGTCTCAGGTGGCCATGAACCACTTGACATAGGTTCTCTACAAGAGCAGTTCATGTTCTTAACTGCTGAAACATCTCTCCAACCCAACTGTTAATATTTTTGTTCTTCAGTCTGATAAGCTAGGATGGAACATTTAAATCTATTGTATAAGTCATTTTAAAATACAAATTGCCCACCATGGATGAGGCAAGAGTTCAGAAGTAAAGTTCTGAAACTGCTATTTTGATAATATGCATTTCCTGTAGGTATGAATGGGATGAGTGTGGCATTTCTGCTTAGCATTTGGACATACAGGGATTATTACATTTTAAGTCCTCATGCCAGTCCTTAGCATGCAGAGAATATTAAGCAAAAAAGTAATAAAATCTGATTCGTGCTTGGGAACTGCACACAACCTGGCAGCCAATCAGGCCAACTAGAGTAGCTAGCTTTGGTCTTAATCATAATAATTTTTTAAAAAATTAAATAAAATTGAGAAGGAATGTTGTCAAAAATATAAAGCACCTATTTTAAAATTTGTTTTTAATTTAGTTTTCATTTATGTGGATGCATGTTAGTCTGTCATGTATGTGTGGATACCTGGGAGGTCCCTGGAATTTTAATTACAGACAGTTGTGAGTGACCCTGTGAGAGCTGGGAGCTGAACCTGGGCCCTCTGCAAGAGCAGCCAGCGCTCTTAACTCCTGAGCCATCTCCTCAGACCTCAAATATAATACAATTATTAACTTTAATTTCTAAAAAGTCCACACAGAAAGAAGACCAGACCTCAAAATAGACAACAACTGGCCTGGAGGACTCCAGTCTAGATTGTACCAAGTGGTTAGATTGTACCAAGTGATTGTACCAAGAGAAATGCCCAGTCTTGTTATACTACAAATGTGATGATGATGATGATGATAATGATGATGATGATGATACTAAATTTCACTAATTTTCATATAAGCATGTAAGATAATACCTCTTGTTGCTTGCAGGCTGAAGGATAACTCTTTAGGATGCTATGGTCCTTTTAATATTGTAGGAAAGGTCACTGATACCATATATGTTTATTATGCCCTTTGAGTAAATGGCTTTACTTATGGAACTCGATCAAACAGCATATCGGGTAGTTATATTCATAAACAAAGAGCTCACATAAAATGCATATAGTTTTCTATTTTCTTCTTCCTCCCTCCTCCTCTTAGTTCTTCTTTGTCTTTTCTTCCTTCTTTTTTCCAGGCAGACTCTTACTGCACAACTCAGAACTTGATCTGTAGATCAGGCTGGCCTCAAGCTCTTCTTACCTCTGCCTCCTGAATGCTAGGAATAGAAGCATGAGCTAGCATGCCTGTTTTACTGTGCGTTTTTTAAAAAACAGTTTATCCTGCCTTTTAAAATCAATTGGCTAGTAAAGCAAACAAATACGGTAGATTGGATCCATCTGAGTAATAATAAAACAGGTCTCCTTCGAGCCGGATTCGAACCAGCGACCTAAGGATTTCCAGATCGATGTTCCTACAGTCCTCCGCTCTACCAACTGAGCTATCGAAGGAATCCACGTAGAAAGTATAACAGAGTAAGTAACAAGTAGCTTAGAGTAGCTTCAATCTTCCTAAATTTGAGAATGACTCATATTTCTTATCTTCCTAGTTCCACCTGAGTTTACTAATATGAGCCACTATGCCTGATTTTAAGCAGTTCTGGGATCCAACTCAGGGCTTCATGAATGCTAGATTATACCAAATGCCAAGTGCATCCTTTATACTAGAAAAAGAACTAAAAATCTCATAATCTTGGCAAATATATGCTTATTAGCTATACTATGAACTATGTAGAAAACTTACTGATTGTTTCTATGCTGTACATAAATATACAATATATTTCAGAATATATTCAGCTACTCAAGCCTTCTTTCTTTTTGCCCCAATTCCCTATATTCGGTCTAGCTCTTTAAAGCATAATATTGTTCTCTTAGGGGAGGAGGATGAACCCAAACTACCCGACCACCAATCTGTAGTCCACATGTTTGAAGGGTTCCCTCCCCCCCCTCCCCCCGAGTAAATACACTTGGCCATGTGGGCAGGCTTATCTAACAGTACACAGCCTTCTTCCTTCTGAAGCTCTCTCTTTTTGGCCCCGGGGTGACAAACAGCCTTTTCCTTGGTCGCGGTGGCTCTGGCTCCCTTTTCCTCTGGGTCTGTCGAAGTCGGTAGGTGCTTCACTCTCAGCTCAGAGGGCCACAAAATAACACAGCTCTCTTTGTCTCTTCTCTGTACTAGGCTTTCTGTTCCTCAAGCTCTTCAGCTCTGCCTCTCCCCTCTCTCTCGGACTTTGGCAATACTGTACGGACCTCACTGTGTAACTCCCAGAGATCACCCTCCTGAGCGCTGCTGGGCTTACAGGTGAGAAACACACCTTGTCTCTCTCTCCTCTTCCATGTCATTTCATGCTCTCCATTTCTACCTCCGTGGCTTTATCTTCATTATCACCTCTAAACACGAATAACAAAGTATCCCACTCGATACGATTTTTATTGTTTTATTGTCGTTGTAAAAGCGGAGATTTTTTTCATTATCTACAGCTGTGCCTCACAGCTTAATTCTGGAGGCAGCCGAGGGCGGGAGAACCAGACTTACAAAGAAGGGTATGGGGCAGGCGCTGTTGTAACATGGACTGAAAATTATTCTGCAGGGGAAATACAGAGCCTTCCAGGTTGAAAGGAACTGGTGGAGACCAGGGCGCTTGCAGAGCCCATAGTTACCTCCTGACTGTTTCTCTCCCAGCCTGAAGCTCTTGGCGGGCTCCATTGCCCCAATTAGCTCAGAGATGGCAGTTCCCACCAACTCCTGCCTCTTGGTCTGTCTGCTCACGCTCACTGTCCTACAGCTGCCCATGCTGGACTCGGGTAAGTCTCTATTCTAGCCTTCCCTTTCTCGCAAAGTTGGACGGTCCCTATAAATAAATACCTGTGACCCGGTTTGGCTCCTGGTGGCGGGACCTTCACCACAATCCAGTGAGTTCAAAGGAAATCCACTGGGGAGGTAATACACACCTGCAGTTCCAGCACCAAGTGGGCCCAGGCAGATCTTTCGGAGGCTTTCAAAACCAGCCTGGTCTACGTAGAGATAGCCAGGGCATCCAGGGTTACATAGGGAGTGCCTAGTTGTTTTCCCTTTAAATCGAAGGAATTGGAACGCAGGGTGTGGTGGTGGTGCACCCCTGTAATGCTCGCACTTGAGAATTGAAGGCAAGGGGATCAAGGAGCTCAAGACTACATAGTGAGCTGGAGGCCACTTTGGGATTTATGAGATCCAGTCTGAAAAATAAACAGAAAAAAAGAAATAGCAGCCACCCCGAGTTCCTTCCTTTACAAGGAGACTGGCCGGTAGGTCCTCCATCCCAATCCATCGTCCTATTTAACCTTGTTTTTTACAGCAGCTCCCTTCGATGTAACCGCACCTCAGGAACCAGTGTTGGCCCTAGTGGGCTCAGATGCCGAGCTGACTTGTGGCTTTTCCCCAAACGCGAGGTCGGAATACATGGAGCTGCTGTGGTTTCGACAGACTAGGTCGCCAGCGGTACTTCTATACCGGGATGGTCAGGAGCAGGAGGGCCAGCAGATGACGGAGTACCGCGGGAGGGCGACGCTGGCGACAGCCGGGCTCCTAGACGGCCGCGCTACTCTGCTGATCCGAGGAGTCAGGGTCTCAGACCAGGGGGAGTACCGGTGCCTTTTCAAAGACAATGACGACTTCGAGGAGGCCGCCGTACATCTCAAAGTGGCTGGTGGGTACAGAGGGGAATGTGTCACCTCGTCACTCCGCGCGGAGACTTTCGCTTTGGGGAGAACCATCGTGTTCATTCTCTAAATCATTTTGAGTTTGAAGATGCGGGGCCGGCGCAGAGTGGGAGATGAGTGGGAAGGAGCTCAGCTAAAGGAGCAGGATGCAGAGCCAGATATCGCTCCTGCGGATCTAATTATCTTCTGCAATTTCCCCTCTAGAAGAGGTTGATCCCCTCCTCTAAATGCATAACATTCTTAATTTAAATTAGTTTTGGGGACAATATCTGCTATGTAGTCCTGGAAATCCTTCTGCTTCTACCTCCACAGTGCTGAGATTACAAGTGTGTACCCCCACATCTGGCTATTGCATTCTTTTACAGGGTACACCATAATTTACTAGACCAGTTCTGGTAAATTTGTGTGCCAGTTTAAATTATGTATGTTTTCACGTTTACGTAAGGTTGTGGTGAGCATCTTAGATGCCCTGAACAGCTTCGTGGTTTAGTGCCTAAAGATTGACACCCTAACAGAGTACGGTCCGTTGCTAAAGTTCTTGATCCACCTCCAAAATGGTTTTACTCATATTACTCATGTTCTCTCCTTCTTCCTGTCTGAGATAATAAGGAAAGAATACATTGAGCTCTAATTTCCCTCCCTGTTAGTGATCCAAATCAAGCAAATCCCCCACTCAGTTTTTCCTGCTGTGAAACCGGAAAGCTAAATCCAGCAAGAATTTGTAACAAGGAACTAGATAAGTGAAAAATACATTGTTAATGGTAAAGCATCATATGCTTATAAAGAAATTTCTACGTCTTAGACTAGTGTATATTAACACAGATATCTAACACAGATATTGCCTTTCGTTAGTTCTCATTTATTTAGTTATTTAACTTGTTACTTTGAGAAATGAGCTGACACACTTCTGTCTCAAACCCTTTTAAGAACACTTTGAAGTACTAGAATGATCCGTATGGAACAAACAAACCAACTCAAAAGGAGTGAGCTTCCCACACCGGGAGTCGAACCCGGGCCGCCTGGGTGAAAACCAGGAATCCTAACCGCTAGACCATGTGGGAGCTGCTCTGTGTGCTCTTCTAACTTCCTCCTCCTCTCATGTACAAGATCCCAGGCGACTGACACACCTGCTCTTCAGATGCTGGGAAAGGAATCTATCAACTTAACTGTATCCCTAGCTCAAAAATACATTGCCATGTTTTGCCATATTTAATGTACCAAATATAACTCTCATATCATTTTTAGGGAAGGGCATCTTAAAATTATATAATATATAAATTATGTAATATATACATATACATGTATATCTGTACATAAATATATATATATATATATATACATATATGCACATAGTTTATATTTACACATACTTGTGGGTTTGTGTATGATATTTCAACTGGGAAGTGACACCCTGTAATTCCAGCAACTGGGAGATACAAGCAGGAAGATTAGAAGTTCAAAATTGACCCTGGCTACTTAGAACCTCTATGTTGTTATTATCTTTTATAAATGATGGCCATTTTCATAAAATGAGTTTACATTTTCCATACACACTCGTTTGAATATGAGGAGCTGTTGAGGTGTTGTTGTTTAAGGATACTTGTCTAGAGCTCAGAATTTTTCTGTATCCTGTAGAACTGTGTGAAAGGGGAGAAGGGAGAAGGAAAGAGTGTTAGGAAAAGAGGAAAAGAGAGGGAAGGAAAGATTAGACTAAATAAATATGAAAAGTAGCTTTATGTTAACTTTGTTGCTGCAAATTTTCTGTTGCTGTTTGTTTGTTTGATGTTTTTGCATCAGGGTGTTCCGATGTAGCTTTGGCTGGCCGCAGACTTGCTATGGAGACCAGGTTGGCCTAGAACTCATAGAAAGCCACCTGCTTCAGCCTCTCCAGTACTCAGATTAAAAGCCTGGACTGTCACTTTCTCTGTTGTTATTGAGAAATGGTCTTGAACTCATTATATAGTAGAGGCTGGTCTTGAACTCCCGATTCTCCTCCCTCCACCTCCTGAGTGCTAAGATTACAGTTGTGTGTCCCCTGTGTTGATTTTTGTTGGGGCATAATTCTGTGAGGAAAGATGAGGTTGAAACCATTTAAGAAAACTCTTGAGTCTGCATCCTAGGTAAAGGAAAGTTAAATTATCAACTGCAAACCTCAAGGGGAAAAACAAAACAAGATTCCAAACTCTGTTCTCAAGTCTTCTGGGGAGTAGAGGTGTGAGTCAGTTGGAGGTGTCCTTGCTTAGCATTCACAAAGCCCTGGGTGGGATCTCCAGCACTGTATAAAATGGTTTGTGGTGGCACGTGGCATTTGGGAGGTAGAAGCAAGCAGATCAGAGGTTCAAGGTCATCTTCAGCTGTTTGAGGTCAGCCTGAGCTACGTGATAATCTGCCCAAGAAGGAGAAGACTTTCCCATCCGTCCTAAAACATTCTAACCATAGTCATCTCATCCCCCAAATCATGTTACACATTTCTAACCACAGAGGTCTTTCTTGACTCTAGATCTCCTCAGGCACCTTGCAGCCATTGTTCTTGCTGTTCTTGATAGTTGGACAAACACCTCCATGCCTACTCACCAGACTTTTCCTTATGTTGAAGGGTGTGATCTCAATAAGGCTCCATCTCTAATAAGACACAAGACATTGTTTTTATTGATCCTTCAGTCTTCATACAGAAGGATTAGGATTAGAGGAATCCTACCTAGCCCCAGTCTACTTTTGCCCCCTCTCTGTCTTTCTCAAGCGAAGAGTATCATGTACCCAGGAGAGCATCCACCAAAAGATTAAGGTCAGTTTCTCTCTAATAGCTGTGGGTTCAGATCCTCAAATCAGTGTGACGGTTCAAGAGAACGGAGACATGGAACTGGAGTGCACCTCCTCCGGATGGTACCCAGAGCCTCAGGTGCAGTGGAGAACAGCCGACAGAGAGATGCTACCATCCACATCAGAGTCCAAGAAGCATAATGAGGAAGGCCTGCTCACTGTGGCAGCTTCGATGATGGTCAGAGACAGCTCCATAAAGAACATGTCCTGCTGCATCCAGAATATCCTCCTTGGCCAGGGGAAGGAAGTAGAGATCGCCTTACCAGGTCAGTGGAACTAGTGCTGAGTTCTCAAGATGCCAGAGACTCAAGCCAATATGACTTGGGACCCTGCTCAGAAGGGACATCATGGAAAAATTGTTTACATCTTCCCCTACAGTTCTTGCCTGCGGACTTGAGGAAGCCCTACCAACTTAGTTAGAATAAAGATACCAAGGGCTGGGCTGTATCTCTGTGGTAGAGTGCTTGTGTGGCATGCACAAGGTCCTGGGTTTTACCCCCTTGGTCTGCACACACCACCTCCATGTCAGTCTCATAAAAATTCCAGAGCTTTGTTCCAGAGAAACAGGTGACAGAGAAGCTTTGCCTCTGGAGTCCTTCCTGACAGGACCCGTCTCCTTCAATAAGCAAGGAGAATAAATTTTTTTTTTCTGATTTGACTGTACCCTCTCTGAACATTTCCTCCTTTCCTTGTTCCACCATGGAGCTCCATATAGGCTGCCAAAGATTGCCAAGTTCCTCCAGGAACTTTCATCATTTCCAATTTAGTACTTGTGATTTAGCAAGGAACCATTCCTTGTTTATTGGCCAATGATTTCCATCCTGTCTTGCATGCAGTCACCTTTCCTCTTCCTTCTCTACCTCAGCTACCTCACTGATAGTTAACAAGAGGTTGCTGTACATTTTTATTTCACATGTTCTGACCCCAACTGGCTGTTCAGTGCTTGCTTTGGCCCAGGGTCAAATCTTTCTAGAAAGCTTAGCCTGGAGGAGCAATTCTTGCTGTGGGCGGTGTGAGGCCACCAAGAGCACTCCCATCTCTGTTCTCCTTTGGTACCAGGAGAGAAGCTGAAGTTATTCAGTTTCCCAACCAATGTCCTTTTCGGTTTGTTGTCTGTTCATTTTTGTTTTGTTTTGTTTTGTGTTTTAGCTCCCTTCGTGCCAAGGCTGACTCCCTGGATAATAGCTGTGGCTATGATCTTACTGGTCTTAGGATTTCTCACCATTGGGTCCATATTTTTCACTTGGAAACTATACAAGGAAAGATCTGGTCTGCGGAAGAAGGAATTTGGCTCTAAAGGTAAGTCACTGTCCCCAAGGGCTTTGTGCCTCAGCTTCCAGGGAAGGTTGAACTCAGGCCTGTTTGGATGACTTCCAACAGGAAGATGCTGGATTTTAAAATTCTGAGGTTGGAAGGAATGATAAACCTTCAAAAGTCACAGGTACCTACTGTGAAGAAAAGTGCACGTGACCCAGGCAGAGGCAGAATCAGCTCAAACTGTCATTGTGTACCTGATATTCTTTCACAGCCCAGCTTTAGGCTCTCTGGCCAGTCTAACTCCGTTTCCCAGGAAGAATCGTCTTATTAAGATCTAGTTCTAAGTCCTTAGAAATATCCTGGGGGTCTCTTGTTTTTATTATCTATCTAACTAATATTTATATTTTAGTTTATTTTATTTTGCTGGCAGCATTTCTGTTCCTGGTTTGCAGGCAGAATTCCTGTCAGCAGGGCACCACAGAGTAAACAGTGTCCCTTTGGGTGTCCCTCATTCTGGTTTTCCTCCTTCCTCTTTCCCATTATAAAAAAAGCCATTGACATAATTTTGTTTATTTTCCAGAGAGACTTCTGGAAGAACTCAGTAAGTGGTCTTCTTCTTTTTGAGTCACAAGATTTTCTCTCTCCTACTTGTTCACCCACCACTGATGGTCTCTTTCCTTACGTTTCAGGATGCAAAAAGACTGCACTGCATGAAGGTTAGTGTTTCTGAGCTCATCTGACTCTGAAGCCCTATGGTGAGAGTCAAAGACCTGGGAGGCTTGCACTCCAGACTACCTCCTTAGTAACAGGATAGAAACAGGGAAGGCGCTTTCTGTGAGACATCATCATCGGGAGAACCACTAGGTAGCAGAAGAACGCCTTTGAGGGATACTGCATTTGATAGTTCTTAAGTCATTCCGTAGCTGCCAGTAAGAGATGGGGCTGGAGAGGACAGCTAGTGAGTGGCCTGATAGCTCCCCTACCACAGCTCTTCTACTACAGCTCCTGCAACTCTATTCCATGTCTCTGGGAAGGAGAGATAGGTCGGGCAGTCTTGATACCGGACAGGCTGATGAAGTCTCTCTTTGCCTCCAGTTGACGTGACTCTGGATCCAGACACAGCCCACCCCCACCTCTTCCTGTATGAAGATTCAAAGTCAGTTCGATTGGAAGATTCACGTCAGATCCTGCCTGATAGACCGGAGAGATTTGACTCCTGGCCCTGTGTGTTGGGCCGTGAAACCTTTATTTCAGGGAGACATTATTGGGAGGTGGAGGTGGGAGATAGAACTGACTGGGCCATTGGTGTGTGTAGGGAGAATGTGATGAAGAAAGGGTTTGACCCCATGACTCCTGACAACGGGTTCTGGGCTGTGGAGTTATATGGGAATGGGTACTGGGCCCTCACCCCACTCCGGACCCCTCTCCGGTTAGCAGGGTCCCCTCGCCGAGTTGGGGTTTTTCTGGACTATGAAGCCGGAGACATTTCCTTCTACAACATGAGTGACGGATCCCTTATCTATACTTTCCCTAGCATCTCCTTCTCTGGCCCCCTCCGTCCCTTCTTTTGTCTGTGGTCCTGCGGTAAAAAGCCCCTGACCATCTGTTCAACTGCCAATGGGCCTGAGAAAGTCACAGTCATTGCTAATGTCCAGGACGACATTCCCTTGTCCCCGCTGGGGGAAGGCTCTGCTTCCGGAGACAGAGACACTCTCCATTCTAAACTGATCCCGTTCTCACCTAGCCAAGCACCTTAACAAGTATTCCAGCTTCGTGACTTTGCCTTCCTCTGACTACTCTCCCTCATGCCCCGAAGCTTCAGCTGTCAGCTTCTTGAAGCCCCGCCTCTTCCTGGTGGGTGGAGATTAATTCACATTGAGAAGGTTAGGTGTGCTGTTGCCAGACAAGGCAGGAAGAAAGGCCATCCTAGTTTGTTTTCTGTACTAACCTTGGGGAGGAAGAAGGCTGAATCCTAAACTATTTCCGGTGCTCATATTCCTTCAGGCCATAGTCTATAAAGGAGGACTTGGTACTGTCATCTGAGGGACCAAGAGGTTGGCATGAAATTATGGCAGAAACTTCTGAAAAAGGGGAATGTGGAACAGCAGGTTTTAGGTAAAGGAGAGCCAAACCAAACCATAGGATGCTAAGAAAGAAAGATCTTAGACTAAAATCCTATAAAAGCACTTAGAGAAGATATGACAGGCAAATGAAGTGAATTTGGTCTCATTTGATACACTTGCCCTGTCTCTAGGGTTTTTCAGTTATATCTCAATTTTTTTTTGTTAATTAAATTTTTGACAGCTTCAGACATGTATATAATGCATTCTAATTACTTTCGCTCTCCTCTATTCTGTCTTTTTTCCCTCCCCTCCCTTCATCAATACCCACTTCTTGCTTCAAACCCGGCCTACTGAGTTTAATGGGAACATGGATTTAGAGCTTTCCTCTGTGCTCAAGAGAGCAGGTGTGACTGAATATGATGATTTCCCCTCTCCTACAATCAATCAGCAGTCAATAGTTCAGCTGGGAGGGGTAGGGCCGCGTGAGACCTCCCCTATCAAGGCTAACAGTTGAAAGGGCCAGTTTTTAAGCATCTGTGAGATCATGATTACAAGAGCCCGGAAGACAGCATTCATTGTTCAGCCATTCTCCCCACGCTTTGGCTTTTCTAGTCTTTTGTCCTCTCTTTCAGGATGTGTCTGAAAACTATATCTTAAGTTTTCTATGTCATGTTCTATAAGATAGAGGAGACTGGCCCTGCTTGTTTGAGAGCAATGTGAGCAAGCTAGCAAGAGACAGAAAAGAGTAGAGATGAATAGGGCTGGAGAATTTTTTTTTTTTTTTTTTGGAGACAGGGTTTCTCTGTATAGCTCTGGCTGTCCTGGAACTCATTTTGTAGACCAGGCTAGCCTCAAACTCAGAAATCCGCTTGCCTCTGCCTCCCGAGTGCTGGGATTAAAGGGAAATTTTTAAACAAGTGCTGGAAACATAGGCACACCCACCACACCTAGCCGGTCCACCAGCTTTGATTCAGCATGCTCAGATAGCATCACTGTTTTATCAGGAGCTGCCTGCTCCCTCGGCCCTCACTGCAATGTTTAACCACCTCACAGGGCACCTTCCCTTCCCTTCCACTGCCATCCTTTTCCACACTGTGCCATTTGCTCAATGCAGCCTACCCAGGTATCCTGCCTTCTGGTCCCCAAAGCTGCACCACGATGCTCAGCACAGCTGGACAGTTTGTCCCTATTTGTGTGTGTTCTGGTGTCGTCCCGTTTGTATGGGACTTCTTTTGTCAATGTCCTGCGTGTGTATCCAAGCCCTTCCGCTTCTATTGTATTCTTCCGGCTTCTAGAACGGATGTTACCAAATAAAGAAAGAGAAAGAAATGTATGTCTGTTTGCGGAAGGCAGCCTCTGAACTTTTCTTTCTTTATCCCAATAAGAGGGACTGGATTAAACTGAAGCAGGAATGAGCGCTGGCTGCCTGGGAAAGTGCTGTTGCAGCAGGGTTGTTCTATATGGTCCAGCCCAAGGCCTAGGCCTGGGAGAGTTACCAGACCAGGCAGAGATGGGAGCTACCCATGAGGATCAAACTACCTTCAAAGAGGCCACTGTGCTGACGGCTTCCTGCTCTCAGCCTTGTTTCAAAGGCAACTTCATTTCTATTCCTACTAAGGTAACTTTGTTGGTGAGTCAACCCCACCACGGTGCCAGATGTACCAAGAGGGTGCAGCTCCACAGTAGAGTTCTTGCCCACCATACACCTGTTGTGTGTTCCATTCCTAGCACTGCTTCTGCCCCACACACGACTCTTGACAATTAAGTCTCCAAAGACATGAAAATTGGGGGTCACATTCAAACTACTGCAGGTTCTTTTCTCTATCACCTCATGGGTCCCCAGTGCCCAGTGTCTTCCTTCTCTTTTTTATCTCAAACACTAGCCACCCTATGCAGCTTGTCTTATACTGTACTCCTAGGAGAAGGGTATAATTCACCTTTGATTTAAGAGGATTAATTTAATTGGGTGTGGTGACACGGGCCTGTATTCCCCGGAATTCAGAAGAGAATTGTCACATATTTGAAGCCAGCTTGGACTATATGTCAGTTCAAGATCAGCCCAAACTATACAGTAACACCCTATCAGTAAACAAACAAACAAATAAATAAATGTGTTCATTTTATTCAAATATTCTACTTGTAGAAATCCACAGAAAATATAGTCGAGACATCCTTTCAAAAATGCGTTGGAGGGTAGATAAGATGACTTACCAGATAAAGACTTTTACTTGCCGAGCCTGGTGACCTGAGTTCAATCCCAGGGACCCACATGGTGGAATAAATTGTCCTCTGATAACCACGTTTGTCATAGCTCATGCTCACCCATACACATAGACACATACTAAATATGTTCAATGCCTAGGAAAGGCAGGCTGTTGTATCACTGTGTTTAATGTGTGATGTGGATCCTCATATGTATCTGTAAAACTTCACATGAAATATGTGGGCCCACGGCTGTGAGGTTAGAAAGAAAAGCAATCTCAGATCTGGGCAGAGTGAAGCGTGCTCATAATCTTAGCACTCTGGGGATGGAGCTAGGAAGAACACAAGTTCAATTCCCACCTGAGCTACACGGTACATTTTAAGGCCCTGTCTTAAAACTGGCGATGGGGGGTTCTTTCAGATTTCAACCAGCTCTGACTCTGCTTCCCTTTTCCCCATTGTCTTCAAGGAAAATGGTCCCTGGACACACTGAACAGGCATTAGAGTCTTAGGGAGCGCCATGTTCTAGTTCTAACCTCTGTATGTCACGCCCTTAGTGATGAGGAGGGTTATTCTCCAACCAGCATTCTTCATTTGTACAGTAACTGCAGCCTTTAAGAAGAACCAAAGATGGGTGTGAGGGTACACTCCTGTAATTCTGGTACAGAGGCAGGAAGATCAGCGTCCAACATCATTCTCAGCTACTGCTGTAGTTTAAATCCAACTTGTGTGGTATGAGACCTTGCTTCAAAACAAAACTAAAGCATAATTTGGACCAGAGTCCCGTTCCACACATTCTTGGACATTGTTATGAATGTTGTTGCTACACCCTCAACCTGAAAGAAAGATTCTGGCTTTCCCTAAAGCTTAACCCTAAAACCATGCTCTCAAATCTTGATGCGTATGGAGCTTCTGTGGGTAATGAGGGGCCCTTTAAAACCCAGACAGGTTCCAGGACAGCCAGGGTGACATAAAGAGAGCCCTTGTCAATACTACTACTACTACTACTACTACTACTACTACTAATAATAATAATAATAATAATAATAATAATAACTTTAAGAATTCTGTCATCAGGTAACAAACACCCAGACATTCTGATTGATCAGGGAAGAATTGCTCTCCTAGAGGATTATCAAAAGCATTAACTATGAGTTTTTCTTTCTTTTTGCTAATTCTGGGGGGGCTTGTTTCTCTAAAAATTATAAAAATACTATATTTTATTTAACCCAAACAGTACTCAGGCCACAATGCCTCACAATCATGTGGCAGGCCTGTTAGACATGTAGTGTGGGACATTATCCCCTAAACTCGTTTAAAATTGATAATACATATTTATGGTGTACAAAATATTCTGATGTATGTTGTGGAAAAGCTAAATGAAGTTACAAACCACACCTATTACCTCACATACTTTTGTTTTGTGGTGAGAACCTTTAAAATTTCTCAGCAATTTTCAAGTATGTTACACATTGTTATTAACTATAAGCTTGTTTTAAACAGCAAAAATTCAGAGTTAACATCTATCTGGATATCTAGAGCTGGAAATTTTATTCACAGTGTCAGGGATTAAGCAGTGTTTCATCAATGAAGTTTACACACTAGAAGCTGTCTAGAAATAAGGAGATGGAGGAGGAGGAAGAAGAAGAAAGAAGAAGAAGAAGAAGAAGAAGAAGAAGAAGAAGAAGAAGAAGAAGAAGAAGAAGAAGAAGAAGAAGAAGAAGAAGAAGAAGAAGAAGAAGAA